>NW_022630088.1:1439596-1806544 GCF_010909765.2 Amblyraja radiata | reverse complement strand
TTAACGCCGGTGGTGATGAAGTGCTTTGAGAGGTTGATCATGGAGCAAATCAACTCCTACATCGACAAAAACCTGGACCCACTGCAGTTCGCATACCGCCACAACAGATCAATGGTGGATGCGATCTCGCTGGCCCCCCGCTCCACTTGGACAACAAAACTCATATGTCAGGCTGTTATTCATTGATTACAGCTCGGCATTTAACACAATCATCCCCTCCAAACTGGTTACCAAACTCGCAGAACTGGGTCTCTGCGCATCCCTCTGCAACTGGATCCTCGACTTCCTCGTCCACAGACCACAGTCTGTTCGTATTGGTGGAAATGTGTCAGCCTCAATAACAATCAGCACGGGAGCACCTCAAGGCTGCGTGCTCAGCCCCCTGCTGTACTCACTCTATACCCATGACTGCGTAGCGAACCACAGTGCGAACTCCATCATCAAGTTCGCTGACGACACCACTATTGTGGGGCGTATCACTGATGGGGATGAGTCAGAGTACAGAAGAGAGATCGAGCAACTGTCCATATGGTGCCAGCGCAATAACCTGGCCCTGAACACCAGCAAAACCAAGGAACTGATTGTGGACTTTGGAAGGAGTAGGAGGGGGACACACAGCCCCATTTATATCAACGGGTCGATGGTTGAAAGGGTCAAGAACTTCAAATTCCTGGGGGTGCACATCTCTGAAGATCTTTCCTGGTCCGAGAACACTAACGCAATTATCAAAAAAGCTCATCAGCGCCTCTACTTCCTGAGAAGATTACGGAGAGTCGGATTGTCAAGGAAGACTCTCTCTAACTTCTACAGGTGCACAGTCGAGAGCATGCTGACCGGTTGCATCGTGGCTTGGTTCGGAAATTTGAGCGCCCTGGAGAGGAAAAGACTACAAAAAGTAGTAAACACTGCCCAGTCCATCATCGGCTCTGACCTTCCTTCCATCGAGGGGATTTATCGCAGTCGCTGCCTCAAAAAGACTGGCAGTATCATCAAAGACCCACACCATCCTGGCCACACACTCATCTTCCTGCTACCTTCAGGTAGAAGGTACAGGAGCCTGAAGACTGCAACAACCAGGTACAGGAATAGCTACTTCCCCTCAGCCATCAGGCTATTAAACCTGGCTCGGACAAAACTCTGATTATTAGCAACCACTTTCTGTTATTTGCACTACCAGTTTATTTATTCATGTGTGTCGGCGCGACTCGTTGCAGCGGCTCCTACAGCCTGTCTGTCTTTTTTTATTTTTTGTCTAGTTAAATGTAGTGTTTGGTGTTTTTTAAATACTGGTTTTTAAATGTGTATATGTGGGGGTCGGGGGGGGGGGGGGGGGGAGGGGGAAACCGTTTAAAATCTCTTCCCTGTCCGGGAGACCCGACCTTTTCCCTGTCGGGTCTCCGTTGTCGTTGGGGCCTAGCACCGTGGAGCGGCCTCCAACCTGAACGACCCGGGGGCTCGGGAGACTGCGCGGCGGACTACTCACCATCGTGGGGCTGGCCGGCCTCGGACCGTGGGGAGCGGTGGTGACTCGCTGCTGCGACTCGACTCCTGGGGCTCGGAGGCTCCAGCAACGCAGCCGCAGGTTCGGTGGACTGGGACATCGGGAGCTCGCGGGTCCGGGGGGAGAGAGAGAGACCGCTTCCCGGAGCTCCCGCAACGCGACTTCTCCAGCCCGTGTCGCGGGGTTTGGAACGACCCGGAGCGGGGAAGTACATCACCCGGCACGGCTTCATGGCCGTGGGACATTCCAGCGCCCGCCGGGGGCTCCAACTTCGAGACTTCTAGACCGGGAGCGGGGCCGTAAATCGCCCGGCACGGCCTAAAATGGCCGTGGGACGTATCATCGCCCGCCTGGGGCTTCGACATCGGGAGAGACATGGAGAGCAGGGGAGAGAAAAGACTTTTACCTTCCATCGCAGTGGGTTCACTGTGATGGATGTTTGTGTGAACTTAATTGTGTGTATGTCTGTAGGACATTGTTTTTGTTTGTATGGCTGTGGAAACAAAATTTCGTTTGAGTCTCACTGGGGCTCAAATGACAATAAATTTGTATTGTATTGTATATATTTATATCATGGTATATGGACACATTTATCTGTTTTGTAGTAAATGCCTACTATTTTCTGTGTGCTTAAGCAAAGCAAGAATTTCATTGTCCTATACAGGTTGATTGTTGAGAGTGGTAGACGCTCAACATCTGTGGGGGGGCGGGGGAGTGGATACGTATATCTTGGCCTGGGTAACCTTCAGGACAGTTGGGCACAGGACACATCATCAGTAGTGTACCCTTGCATCACTGGGTGTTTCGGCCTTTTAACACTATACACCCTCCACAAGGGCGGCCCGCTGCAGGATGATCAGCCCTCAGCGCGTGTCCCGTGTCAAACCGTCCCAAAGATTCACCCTGAAATACTTGGGGCCCAGCATGGGTCTTTCCGCTTGAGCCAAATCCACCGGCTGCTTCTTTCAGCCGCCTCTGAGAGTGATCTTATGGTCTTCCGCAGAGCCTGACCGTGGATTCCAAGCTCCTTCAGCAGTCTGATGGTAGATGACGCAACAAATCCTCTGCATCCCACTTCAACTGGATAGACTTTGGTGTTCCAGCCACGCTGCGTTGCCTCTGCTGCAAGCTCTGCGTAACGCAGCTTCTTACGCTCATAGGCCTCCTCAACAGAGTTCTCCCATGGAACTGTGAGCTCTATGATGTAAGCAGTCTTCTGTGAAGGGGACCAGAACACCAAGTCTGGCCTGAGGTTGGTGGAAGCAATTTCACGTGGAAAAACTAGTTGTCGGCCGATGTCCGCCAGCATCCTCCAGTCGCGGGCCCTGCATAGGTTTCCTTCTTCTGATCTGGTGGAAGGATGTTTAGATGTTTTCTGTCCTTCTCGGACAAAGGTTGTTGCCCTTAGGGGGAGGGGGTTGCTTGCTCTCGGAGGCAAGGAGTTGGTCGCACACCGCCTGTTCTCAAGGGCTGATGCCAGGCTTTTTAGTACCTGATTATGCCGCCACGTGTATCTCCCTTGCTTGAGGCTGGTCTTGCAGCCTACCATGATGTGTTTGAGGGTCGCTGGAGTTGGGCAGAGGGCACAGGTTGGATCCTCGCCGTACCACTGATGGAGGTTCTTTGGTGATGGAAGCACGTCATAAGTCGCTCTGATGATGAAGCTGATCTTGCTTGCTTCCATTTCCCATAGTTCTTTCCAGCTGATCTTCCTCCGCTCCACACCTTCCCACTGCATCCATTGCCCCTGTTTGGCAAGAGAGACCGCCTTTGCACTTCTTGCGGCCTCCTCTTGTCGCCGCACCTCCTCGACCACCAATGTCCTCCGCTCTGATGTTGTGGCCTTTCGCCAAGTTGGTTTACTTGTCGTAAGGCCAAAGCCTCCTCTTCCCTGCTGGACTTGCCCCACGATGTCTTTGTGTCTCAGGGCTGATGAAGCTTGCTGTACTGCATCAGATGGCGTCCACTTCCGGCCAGTTACTAGGGGCGGCGCAACAGCACTGATGGTCTTGTCTCTAGAGTCCCTCAGTGTCATCTGAAGTCTTACTTTAGAACACTTGTATTCCTCTGTTAGACTAGTGAGAGGTAGTTCCAGGACCCCTTTGCCATATAGGCCGATGTTAGTTAGACATCGTGGGACCCCGAGCCATTTCTTCGCGTATGAAGTTATGGTTCGCTCCATCTTCTGCACAGTTGTTATTGGGGCTTCATAAATGGTCAGTGGCCACATTGTCCGAGGAAGGAGTCCAAACTGTAGGCACCAGAGCTTCAGTTTCCCAGGCAGTAGGGTCTTATTGATGTTCTCCAGACCATTGACAATTTCTTGCCTTAGTTGTTCCACCTGCTCTTTATCCTTGAGACTTGCGTTGTACCATCTGCCCAGGCTTTTAACTGGCTGTTCAGACACTGTTGGTATTGGGTCGTCACCGATACAGAACCTTGTGTCTCTAAGCACCCCCTTGACTATGGAGATGCTTCGAGATTTACTTGGTTTGATCTTCATTCGGGCCCACTTGATGTTCTCCTGCAGCTTTCCAAGTAGCCGCTTGGTGCATGCTGCAGTAGTGGTTAGTGTGGTCATGTCGTCCATGTATGCCCTGATGGGTGGCAGACGGAGCCCAGCCCTGGTTCGTTCACCGCCCACCACCCATTTTGAGGCCCTGATGATGACTTCCATGGCCATTGTAAAGGCCAAGGGTGAGACTGTGCAGCCTGCCATGATGCCTACTTCCAAGCGCTGCCATGTTGTACTGAAGTCAGCTGTTGTGAAGCACAGCTGCAGGTCTTGGAAATAGCTCTTGACCAGTCTGGTGATGAGCTCTGGTACATGGAAAAAGGCAAAAGATTCCCAAAGGAGTTCATGGGGAACTGAACCAAATGCATTGGCCAGATCGAGGAAGATCACATGTAGGTCTCTCTTCTCCTTCTTAGCTGCTTGGATCTGGTGCCAGATCATGCTTGTATGCTCCAAGCAGCCCGAAAATCCTGGAATTCCTGCTTTCTGTACAGATGTATCAATGTACTTGTTTGTTACCAGATAGGTGGACAGCCTTTGTGATACAATGCTGAAAAAGATTTTTCCCTCGACGTTGAGGAGACATATTGGCCGGAATTGGCTGATGTCTGACGCATCCTTTTCTTTAGGTATTAGCACGCCGCCGGCCCTTCGCCACGCCTTAGGTATTGTTTGCTTCTTCCACACCACCCTCATGAGCTTCCATAGAAAGCGTAACACATCCGGTGCGTTCTTGTAGAGCTTGTATGGTACTCCATTTGGCCCCGGAGCTGATGCTGCTCTTGCTCGCCGGACAGTGTTCTCTACCTCTTTCCATCTTGGAGGGCTGGTGTCCAGGTTGAATTCAGGTGGTTGAATAGGCGGGATGTCATGTGGGATGACTAACTGCTCATGCCTTTTCGTGTCTTGGTGGGCCTTTTCCAGGTGTTCCTCCAATTCCCGTTTTGATGTTTTCAAAGTTCCACTTTTTTCCTTTGCGAAGAGGTCTTTGATGAACTTGAAAGGGTCTTTGTAGAACCGTGTTCTTGTGTGTTCTTTCTTCCTGCGAAGTTTCCTCAAGTTCTCTGCTTTTCGCAAGGTTGCCAATCGGCTCTTGATGTCCTCTTGGAGTAGCATGAGACCTTCTCTCTCTGCCTCAGTTGCTTTTTTCCATTGCTTTTTCAACTGTCTCCTCTCTCTGATTAGCCTCTCGATCTCCTGCTGCCTCCTGGACTTGATTGGTGTTGGTAATTTCTTTCCACCTCTCCCTTTACTCACCCCAAACCGTTCTTCTCCATAGCTGTAGATTGTGTTGCCCATCCTTTCAAGCTTTTCTACTGCTGTGCCCGCTTGTTGCTCCAAGATATGTATAAGGTCACTGTTGACCGTCTCCCACTCTTTCTTTTCAACAGCTTTGGGCCATTTCACTCCAGGTTTGTGCCCTTTGATCTTTCCCTCCAATGGAAGTCTTTGTCGTTGTTGCGTGGGCTCCTCCACCGGCATTTCTGTGCTTGTATCACCCTCTTCAGTGACATGGGTGCTGATGCTCTGCGAACTTTGGTTTGAGTCCTGTCGCTGTGCTTCACTCGACTGATTTGACTGGTTGCTTCGTAAGAAGTACTGGTCAATGCGAGGCCCATGTCTCTGCTCTCTCAAGCACTTTTTCCTCCCTTGGTGGATCTTCAAGCCCTTCACTGATGTAATTTTCTCCCAACCACAAATGCACACCTGAAGTTTGTGTCCCGCAGCTGTTGTGGATGTCTCATGTGCCATGCTCTCCTTGTCCGTAGTCGTTTCCGTTCCTGGGTCTGTAACCGTGTTATCAATCGGTGAGCCATCTTCCGCCCCCGCTCTCGCAGGCTCTAGGGGTATTCTCTTTAATTTACTTTTAGTAGCATTTAGCGGGTGTCTCCAACTAACTGAAACAGCGTTGGGGACTGCTATCATGGGTAGCTAGCCCATGACGGCCCCAGTGGGGTCTGTTCCCTCCTGTCAGCTGTCTCTCCAAGCTGTCACGTGGACTTTCCCATGTTGTCAGCTGTCCTTTCACAGCAGTCACTGGACGAGTCCAGATTATCAGAATCAAATACACAGGACAAGATGTTAAGAAGTCCCTTGTGCCAATAGGTGGGGAGCATTTCACGACATTCGTTGATTGTTGAGAGTGGTAGACGCTCAACATCTGTGGGGGGGGGCGGGGGGGGGGGGGAGTGGATACGTATATCTTGGCCTGGGTAACCTTCAGGACAGTTGGGCACAGGACACATCATCAGTAGTGTACCCTTGCATCACTGGGTGTTTCGGCCTTTTAACACTATACACCCTCCACAAGGGCGGCCCGCTGCAGGATGATCAGCCCTCAGCGCGTGTCCCGTGTCAAACCGTCCCAAAGATTCACCCTGAAATACTTGGGGCCCAGCATGGGTCTTTCCGCTTGAGCCAAATCCACCGGCTGCTTCTTTCAGCCGCCTCTGAGAGTGATCTTATGGTCTTCCGCAGAGCCTGACCGTGGATTCCAAGCTCCTTCAGCAGTCTGATGGTAGATGACGCAACAAATCCTCTGCATCCCACTTCAACTGGATAGACTTTGGTGTTCCAGCCACGCTGCGTTGCCTCTGCTGCAAGCTCTGCGTAACGCAGCTTCTTACGCTCATAGGCCTCCTCAACAGAGTTCTCCCATGGAACTGTGAGCTCTATGATGTAAGCAGTCTTCTGTGAAGGGGACCAGAACACCAAGTCTGGCCTGAGGTTGGTGGAAGCAATTTCACGTGGAAAAACTAGTTGTCGGCCGATGTCCGCCAGCATCCTCCAGTCGCGGGCCCTGCATAGGTTTCCTTCTTCTGATCTGGTGGAAGGATGTTTAGATGTTTTCTGTCCTTCTCGGACAAAGGTTGTTGCCCTTAGGGGGAGGGGGTTGCTTGCTCTCGGAGGCAAGGAGTTGGTCGCACACCGCCTGTTCTCAAGGGCTGATGCCAGGCTTTTTAGTACCTGATTATGCCGCCACGTGTATCTCCCTTGCGTGAGGCTGGTCTTGCAGCCTACCATGATGTGTTTGAGGGTCGCTGGAGTTGGGCAGAGGGCACAGGTTGGATCCTCGCCGTACCACTGATGGAGGTTCTTTGGTGATGGAAGCACGTCATAAGTCGCTCTGATGATGAAGCTGATCTTGCTTGCTTCCATTTCCCATAGTTCTTTCCAGCTGATCTTCCTCCGCTCCACACCTTCCCACTGCATCCATTGCCCCTGTTTGGCAAGAGAGACCGCCTTTGCACTTCTTGCGGCCTCCTCTTGTCGCCGCACCTCCTCGACCACCAATGTCCTCCGCTCTGATGTTGTGGCCTTTCGCCAAGTTGGTTTACTTGTCGTAAGGCCAAAGCCTCCTCTTCCCTGCTGGACTTGCCCCACGATGTCTTTGTGTCTCAGGGCTGATGAAGCTTGCTGTACTGCATCAGATGGCGTCCACTTCCGGCCAGTTACTAGGGGCGGCGCAACAGCACTGATGGTCTTGTCTCTAGAGTCCCTCAGTGTCATCTGAAGTCTTACTTTAGAACACTTGTATTCCTCTGTTAGACTAGTGAGAGGTAGTTCCAGGACCCCTTTGCCATATAGGCCGATGTTAGTTAGACATCGTGGGACCCCGAGCCATTTCTTCGCGTATGAAGTTATGGTTCGCTCCATCTTCTGCCACAGTTGTTATTGGGGCTTCATAAATGGTCAGTGGCCACATTGTCCGAGGAAGGAGTCCAAACTGTAGGCACCAGAGCTTCAGTTTCCCAGGCAGTAGGGTCTTATTGATGTTCTCCAGACCATTGACAATTTCTTGCCTTAGTTGTTCCACCTGCTCTTTATCCTTGAGACTTGCGTTGTACCATCTGCCCAGGCTTTTAACTGGCTGTTCAGACACTGTTGGTATTGGGTCGTCACCGATACAGAACCTTGTGTCTCTAAGCACCCCCTTGACTATGGAGATGCTTCGAGATTTACTTGGTTTGATCTTCATTCGGGCCCACTTGATGTTCTCCTGCAGCTTTCCAAGTAGCCGCTTGGTGCATGCTGCAGTAGTGGTTAGTGTGGTCATGTCGTCCATGTATGCCCTGATGGGTGGCAGACGGAGCCCAGCCCTGGTTCGTTCACCGCCCACCACCCATTTTGAGGCCCTGATGATGACTTCCATGGCCATTGTAAAGGCCAAGGGTGAGACTGTGCAGCCTGCCATGATGCCTACTTCCAAGCGCTGCCATGTTGTACTGAAGTCAGCTGTTGTGAAGCACAGCTGCAGGTCTTGGAAATAGCTCTTGACCAGTCTGGTGATGAGCTCTGGTACATGGAAAAAGGCAAAAGATTCCCAAAGGAGTTCATGGGGAACTGAACCAAATGCATTGGCCAGATCGAGGAAGATCACATGTAGGTCTCTCTTCTCCTTCTTAGCTGCTTGGATCTGGTGCCAGATCATGCTTGTATGCTCCAAGCAGCCCGAAAATCCTGGAATTCCTGCTTTCTGTACAGATGTATCAATGTACTTGTTTGTTACCAGATAGGTGGACAGCCTTTGTGATACAATGCTGAAAAAGATTTTTCCCTCGACGTTGAGGAGACATATTGGCCGGAATTGGCTGATGTCTGACGCATCCTTTTCTTTAGGTATTAGCACGCCGCCGGCCCTTCGCCACGCCTTAGGTATTGTTTGCTTCTTCCACACCACCCTCATGAGCTTCCATAGAAAGCGTAACACATCCGGTGCGTTCTTGTAGAGCTTGTATGGTACTCCATTTGGCCCCGGAGCTGATGCTGCTCTTGCTCGCCGGACAGTGTTCTCTACCTCTTTCCATCTTGGAGGGCTGGTGTCCAGGTTGAATTCAGGTGGTTGAATAGGCGGGATGTCATGTGGGATGACTAACTGCTCATGCCTTTTCGTGTCTTGGTGGGCCTTTTCCAGGTGTTCCTCCAATTCCCGTTTTGATGTTTTCAAAGTTCCACTTTTTTCCTTTGCGAAGAGGTCTTTGATGAACTTGAAAGGGTCTTTGTAGAACCGTGTTCTTGTGTGTTCTTTCTTCCTGCGAAGTTTCCTCAAGTTCTCTGCTTTTCGCAAGGTTGCCAATCGGCTCTTGATGTCCTCTTGGAGTAGCATGAGACCTTCTCTCTCTGCCTCAGTTGCTTTTTTCCATTGCTTTTTCAACTGTCTCCTCTCTCTGATTAGCCTCTCGATCTCCTGCTGCCTCCTGGACTTGATTGGTGTTGGTAATTTCTTTCCACCTCTCCCTTTACTCACCCCAAACCGTTCTTCTCCATAGCTGTAGATTGTGTTGCCCATCCTTTCAAGCTTTTCCTACTGCTGTGCCCGCTTGTTGCTCCAAGATATGTATAAGGTCACTGTTGACCGTCTCCCACTCTTTCTTTTCAACAGCTTTGGGCCATTTCACTCCAGGTTTGTGCCCTTTGATCTTTCCCTCCAATGGAGGTCTTTGTCGTTGTTGCGTGGGCTCCTCCACCGGCATTTCTGTGCTTGTATCACCCTCTTCAGTGACATGGGTGCTGATGCTCTGCGAACTTTGGTTTGAGTCCTGTCGCTGTGCTTCACTCGACTGATTTGACTGGTTGCTTCGTAAGAAGTACTGGTCAATGCGAGGCCCATGTCTCTGCTCTCTCAAGCACTTTTTCCTCCCTTGGTGGATCTTCAAGCCCTTCACTGATGTAATTTTCTCCCAACCACAAATGCACACCTGAAGTTTGTGTCCCGCAGCTGTTGTGGATGTCTCATGTGCCATGCTATCCTTGTCCGTAGTCGTTTCCGTTCCTGGGTCTGTAACCGTGTTATCAATCGGTGAGCCATCTTCCGCCCCCGCTCTCGCAGGCTCTAGGGGTATTCTCTTTAATTTACTTTTAGTAGCATTTAGCGGGTGTCTCCAACTAACTGAAACAGCGTTGGGGACTGCTATCATGGGTAGCTAGCCCATGACGGCCCCAGTGGGGTCTGTTCCCTCCTGTCAGCTGTCTCTCCAAGCTGTCACGTGGACTTTCCCATGTTGTCAGCTGTCCTTTCACAGCAGTCACTGGACGAGTCCAGATTATCAGAATCAAATACACAGGACAAGATGTTAAGAAGTCCCTTGTGCCAATAGGTGGGGAGCATTTCACGACATTCGTTGATTGTTGAGAGTGGTAGACGCTCAACATCTGTGGGGGGGCGGGGGGGGGGGAGTGGATACGTATATCTTGGCCTGGGTAACCTTCAGGACAGTTGGGCACAGGACACATCATCAGTAGTGTACCCTTGCATCACTGGGTGTTTCGGCCTTTTAACACTATACACCCTCCACAAGGGCGGCCCGCTGCAGGATGATCAGCCCTCAGCGCGTGTCCCGTGTCAAACCGTCCCAAAGATTCACCCTGAAATACTTGGGGCCCAGCATGGGTCTTTCCGCTTGAGCCAAATCCACCGGCTGCTTCTTTCAGCCGCCTCTGAGAGTGATCTTATGGTCTTCCGCAGAGCCTGACCGTGGATTCCAAGCTCCTTCAGCAGTCTGATGGTAGATGACGCAACAAATCCTCTGCATCCCACTTCAACTGGATAGACTTTGGTGTTCCAGCCACGCTGCGTTGCCTCTGCTGCAAGCTCTGCGTAACGCAGCTTCTTACGCTCATAGGCCTCCTCAACAGAGTTCTCCCATGGAACTGTGAGCTCTATGATGTAAGCAGTCTTCTGTGAAGGGGACCAGAACACCAAGTCTGGCCTGAGGTTGGTGGAAGCAATTTCACGTGGAAAAACTAGTTGTCGGCCGATGTCCGCCAGCATCCTCCAGTCGCGGGCCCTGCATAGGTTTCCTTCTTCTGATCTGGTGGAAGGATGTTTAGATGTTTTCTGTCCTTCTCGGACAAAGGTTGTTGCCCTTAGGGGGAGGGGGTTGCTTGCTCTCGGAGGCAAGGAGTTGGTCGCACACCGCCTGTTCTCAAGGGCTGATGCCAGGCTTTTTAGTACCTGATTATGCCGCCACGTGTATCTCCCTTGCGTGAGGCTGGTCTTGCAGCCTACCATGATGTGTTTGAGGGTCGCTGGAGTTGGGCAGAGGGCACAGGTTGGATCCTCGCCGTACCACTGATGGAGGTTCTTTGGTGATGGAAGCACGTCATAAGTCGCTCTGATGATGAAGCTGATCTTGCTTGCTTCCATTTCCCATAGTTCTTTCCAGCTGATCTTCCTCCGCTCCACACCTTCCCACTGCATCCATTGCCCCTGTTTGGCAAGAGAGACCGCCTTTGCACTTCTTGCGGCCTCCTCTTGTCGCCGCACCTCCTCGACCACCAATGTCCTCCGCTCTGATGTTGTGGCCTTTCGCCAAGTTGGTTTACTTGTCGTAAGGCCAAAGCCTCCTCTTCCCTGCTGGACTTGCCCCACGATGTCTTTGTGTCTCAGGGCTGATGAAGCTTGCTGTACTGCATCAGATGGCGTCCACTTCCGGCCAGTTACTAGGGGCGGCGCAACAGCACTGATGGTCTTGTCTCTAGAGTCCCTCAGTGTCATCTGAAGTCTTACTTTAGAACACTTGTATTCCTCTGTTAGACTAGTGAGAGGTAGTTCCAGGACCCCTTTGCCATATAGGCCGATGTTAGTTAGACATCGTGGGACCCCGAGCCATTTCTTCGCGTATGAAGTTATGGTTCGCTCCATCTTCTCCACAGTTGTTATTGGGGCTTCATAAATGGTCAGTGGCCACATTGTCCGAGGAAGGAGTCCAAACTGTAGGCACCAGAGCTTGTTTCCCAGGCAGTAGGGTCTTATTGATGTTCTCCAGACCATTGACAATTTCTTGCCTTAGTTGTTCCACCTGCTCTTTATCCTTGAGACTTGCGTTGTACCATCTGCCCAGGCTTTTAACTGGCTGTTCAGACACTGTTGGTATTGGGTCGTCACCGATACAGAACCTTGTGTCTCTAAGCACCCCCTTGACTATGGAGATGCTTCGAGATTTACTTGGTCGTGAAATGCTCCCCACCTATTGGCACAAGGGACTTCTTAACATCTTGTCCTGTGTATTTGATTCTCAGGGACACATGACAATAAACTCACTTGAACTTGAACTTGTGGGCTTTGGCTCTGTTCTGGACTGCAGAGCCTGTGTTTTGTAGGTCTCATGGCAATGTTACAGGCCCGGGCCTAACCTTTGGGCTGTGGCCTAAGTTATGGGCCTCGGAGCCTGTCAAGTAAAGGACTACTGGAGTCAGGGTCATGTTGCTAGAGAAGGCCTAGTCTGTTGTCAATGAAGGCCTACTACCAACAGGCTTCTGTTGCGAAGGAAGTTCTACTGGTATCAGACTCCCATTGCTAAGAAACTCCCACAGAAGTGCTCGCTCACTCCAGCACTAATAAATGAATCTTTTCACCACTTCTTCTCACAATGAATGCTTCTTGTAGTCTTAGGGTCCAAAATAGCGGACCACACACCCAAAGTATTGCCCCACACGCATACCAATATATTTTGTACAGCAGCTCTATCATGATGATATTATCATGATAAATAATAACATAAATAAATGAGGCCTACATTCTGGGCCACAGGACTGTATTATAGGCTCTCAGGGCTGTCAGATCACCTCCTCCATCAGGCTATCAACAGAGAGCAGAGGCCACCCTGATTGAAGTCCTGTCACGCCTTTACTCCACATGGAAAACAACTCCGGGCATCCATTCAGCCAACTGCGAAATAAACACACTGGATAGCCACCAAGTGGTCACAGGAGTGGAAGGCAACCTCATCTCCATCACACAGCTACATCTCTTCACCAGATAAAAACTGTCCAAGGTCTGACCTCCCCAGAGGAGCATGGGTGAAGCTCAACAGACTTGGTACTGGAGTCGGGCGTTTCAATGCCAGCATGTGGAGATGGGAGCTCCACCAGAGCCCAGCCTGTGAAAGCGGAGCAGAACAACAGACAGCCAACCATGTCATCTCTGAGTGCCCACTCTACCACCCACCAAATGGAGCTCAGGGTCTGGCAGACATCGACGCAGACAACAACCTGGCTGCTCAACACCCGCTTGAGATCCAACTATTCCTTTGGTTTATTTATGTTTTCATCGCACGAAGAAGGGCTTTATTGTAAACTCCGGGCCTGTGCTATAGCTATAGTCTCCGGATCTAGGTTCTGGGCTTTGGCCTAATTTCTGGCACCACGAGCCTGTGTTTTAATAATAATAATAATAATGCATTTTATTTATGTGCGCCTTTCAGGACACTCAAGGACACCTTAGTTAAAACAAGTTTACAAACAAAATTATAAGTACAACAAATTACACAATTTTTGTAGGCTCCAGGCCTGTGTTTTATGCTTTGGCCCAAGTTCTGGGCTTTGGCCTAAGCTCTGGGCCTCAGAGCCTATGTTGTAGGTCTCGGGGCTGTGTTGAAGCCTGCTTGTGGGCTTTGGCCGATGTTCTGGGCCTTCAATCCTGTGTTTTGTAGGCCTCACGGTTGTGTTGTAGGCAACGAGCCAGTGTTATAGGCTCCAGGCCTACGTTCTGGGCTTCCGAGCCTGTGTTATGGGCCCCAGGACTATGTTATCGACTCCGGGCCTGTGTTGTGGGTTTTGGCCTATGTTCTGGCCTACGTTCTACCCCCCTCTCTCTCTCTGCCCTCTCTACCCCCTCTCTCTCTCCACTCTCTCCATCCACTCACCCTGATCCGAAACGCCACCACAATTCCAGACAAGATCACGATCATCAAGAGAAGAACGCAGAATAAGGCGAGAATGGCGATTTTTCGAGGATACGGGGCAGCAATGGACATTTTCTCACCCTGGAAACAGGAGGCAAAAGTCGGCCATCGTGAAACAGGCCCCAAAATATCGCCCTCGCTCTTTTTCTGTTTTTTTACTTCAGAGATACAGCGTGGAAACAGACCCTTCAGCCAACCGAGTCCTCGCCGACCAGCAACTCAACTTCTCAGAGTACCTTTCCTTGGCAGCTCTGATTCCTCTTCTCAGCTTGTACTTGGCCTGCCTGTGGAGGTCTGCATCCCCGCTCCTGTAGGCCTCCTCTTTAGAACGTTGGAGCTGTCTGAGTTCTGCAGTGAACCAGGGCTTGTTGGTGTTGAACCATGTCCAGGTCTTAGTTGGAAAGCAACTGTCTTCGCAAAAGCTGACATATGATGACAGTGTCCGTGTACTCATCAAGGCTTATGGTTGCTTCCCTGAACACATTCTAACCCGTGCAGTTAAAGCAGGATTATATCTTGTCCACCTTTTCGTTGTTCTGACCACAGGTGTAGATTGATTATACATGTAAACCAATCACATAGTTAGCATCATTAACTCCACCCTGCTATAACATTTATATTAACACTTGCTTCTGGTACAACTCAGTTCGAGCAGCAGTTGGCATGTTTTTATGTTCCCTGCCAGTTTTCTTTCATAATCTATTTTCCCTTTCCTAATTAAGCTCTTTGTCCCCTTCTGCTGGACTCTGATTTCTGCCAGTACTCTGGTAGGCTGCTTTTTCTGGCTAATTTGTATGCTTCATCTTTTGTTTTGATACTATCCCTGATTTCCCTTGTTATCCACGGATGCACTACCTTCCCTGATTTATTATTTTGCCAAACTGGGATGAACAAATTGTTGTAGTTCATCCATGCTGTCTTTAAATGTCTTCCATTGCATATCCAGTCAACCCTTTAAGAATCAATTGCCAATCTATCTTGGCCAATTCACGTCTCATACCCTCAAAGTTACCTTTCTTTAAGTTCAGAACCCTTGTTTCTGAATTAATTATGTCACTCTCCATCCTAATGAAGAACTCAATCATATTATGGTCACTCTTGCCCAAGGGTCCACGCACAACAAGACTGCTAACTAACCCTTCCTCATTACTCAATACCACTGCCAGAAGAAGACTGCGACCATGATTGTCTGTTGCTTGTAGAAGCCGCTGCCACTCCCCGGCTGGAATTACAGTCATCCGATTGATAATCCTGATCTGTTCCCATTTACCGATGGCTCTACACACCGACCTAGCGATGACAGATTATTGGCAGGGTATGCAGTGGTCACACCACACCAAGAGCTGGAGGCGTACGCTTTACCATCCTGAGCTGTTTGCCCTGACTCATGCTGCATTTTGGCTAAAAATACAAGTGCTAATATCTACAGCGATTCTTGCTATGCGTTTGGGGTTGTACATGACTTTGGGCAGTTATGGAGAAATAGAGGATTCATCACATCAACAGGAAAGATTATTAAGCATGATAAACTGATCTTAAATTTATTAAAATCCTTAAATGTAGACATATTCGTATTAACTATCTTTGTAATATAAAATACATGAATATACTAATTGTGTGGGATGAGAGAGAATACTAGGGTGAAGTGAGCCATCTAGATAGGCATCTAAACAGGAGGAAGGTAGAAGTTGGAGTTTGAAATCCAACGAAGAAGTAAACAAGCTTCCTTATCTGATTAGAATGTTGGGCTTGTGCCCATATTCCTTCGCATGCACAAGGAGGTGTCTCTTAGCTTTCTCCAACCAAGATTATAATCGGACCTGTATGGCTCCATTTTTGCAACTGATTAATGAGAGAAAATATTAATATCCTTTCTTACACTGTGTTGATCAACAAGGAGCTAACTGTGGAAGAAAAATTAATATCCTTCCTTATTTAATTTTGATTGGAATTGAACAAGGTAACGAAATGGTGTATTGGATGTGACAATTGGCAGCATCACTGGAGAACATGGATAGGTGATGTTTCACACAGTGCTGGAGTAACTCAGCGGATCAGAGCAGCATCTGTGGAGACCATGGATAGGTGACGTTTTACAGAGTACTGGAGTAACTTGGCAGGTCAGGCAACATCTATGGAGAACATGGATAGATGACATTTCGGGTCAGGACCCTTCTTCAGACTGACACTATGTTAACAAATGGGGTAATTGGCAGATGGGTGAAGTAAATGACAGAGGCGAGGGAATTTAAGGAGATAAAACGGTGTGCAATAAGTAGAGAGGAATGTATATGTGCAGCTTTAAGGGACATTGGTCAGGTAGCATTTGAAGTAATACATAAAGTTCTGGTCACCATTACAGGACTGATGTGGAGGCTTTGGGGAAGATGCAGAGATGGTTAACAAGGATGGTTTAAAAACAAGGAACTGCAGATGCTGGTTTACAAAAATGGACACACATTGCTGGAGTAACTCAGCCGGAAAGGCAGCATCTCTGGAGAGAAGGAATGGGGGACATTTCGTGTTGAGACAGGCGGGTGAAGCTCTTACCACAGGACAGGCGGGGGAAGGGACGCTCACCGCTGTGGGTACGCCGGTGCTGCCACAGGCTGGACATGTGGGTGAAACCCTTGTCACACTCAGCGCACACAAAGGGGTTTTCTCTGGTGTGTATCCGCTGGTGCTCCCGCAGCCCCCATGCTCGCTTGTCATAGTGGGAGCAGCTGCTCGCCGGCATGAGCCCGTCGGTGCTGCAGCAACCCCTGCAAGCTGTCAAACGCCTCACCACAGTACGGGCAGTCGTTGGGCTGGCCACTGGTGTGCACGTGCTGGTGAGACAGGGCGTGGGAGGCAATGGCAAAGCGCTCTCCACACACTGGGCTGGCGACGGGACGGTCACCGGCGTGCACCCGCTGGTGGGACAGCAGACTGGTGGAGCGGGTGAAGCCCTTGCCGCACTGGACGCAGGTGTAGGGACGCTCGCCGGTGTGGGTGCGCTGATGCTGCAGCAGGTTGTTGGACTTGGTGAAGCCTTTGCCGCACTGGGCGCAGGTGTAGGGGCGCTCGCCAGTGTGGGTGCGCTGGTGCTCCAGCAGGCTAGTGGAGCAGGTGAAGCCCTTGCCGCACTGGACGCAGGTGTAGGGTCGATCCCCGGTGTGGGTGCGCTGGTGCTCCAGCAGCCTGGTGGAGCGGGTGAAGCCCTTGCCGCACTGGGCACAAGTGTAGGGGTGCTCGCCGGTGTGGGTGCGCTGGTGCACCAGCAGGCTGCTGGAGCTGTTGAAACCCTTGCCGCACTGGGCGCAGGTGTAGGGACGCTCGCCGGTGTGGGTGCGCTGGTGCTCCAGCAGGTTGCTGGAGCGTGTGAAGCCCTTGCCGCAGTCACTGCAAGTGTAGGAGCGCTCCCCGCTGTGGGTGTGCTGGTGCAACAGCAGGTTTTGGGACTGGGTGAAGCTCTTTCCGCAGTCGCTGCTGGTGTAGGGCTGCTCCCCGGTGTGCAGGCACCTGTGCACCTTCAGGTGCGTGGACGACTTGAAACCTTTGCCGCAGTCGGAGCAGGTGAAGGGCCGCTCACTGCTGTGCACCCGCTGGTGCTCCCGCAGCCCCGACAACCGGGTACATCTTTTGCCACAGGTGGAGCAGCCATAGGGCTTCTCGCCCGTGTGAACCCGCCGGTGGATCTCCAGCTTGCTCGGGCACCAGCAGGCCTTGCCACACACGTCGCACACATAACGCTTCTCCTTGTTGTGCCCCGACATGTGGTCCTCCACCAAAGCTCAGCCCCTCGAAGCTCAGCCCGCACACCGAGCAGATGTGGGGGCTCACCGGCACCCTGGCCGCTCTCAATGGCCGCTCACGTCCCCACCTCTCCGTCCACAGCAACAGCTCCTAAACGCTGCAGGAGGGGAACACAGAGAGTCAACAAGCTGGTAAACAGAACATTACTAACGCGTGAACATTGCTAGTGCTTGGGGGGGGGGGGGGGGGGCAGGGGTGTGTGAGGGGAGCAGGGATGAAGAAGGGGGCGCTGCAGTTGGAGGACCAGCGACGGTGCATCACCAGGGAGGGGGTGACGGGAGGGGTGAAGGGGGATGGAGAGGAGGGAGTGAGGGGGGGAAGGAGTGGAGAGGTGGTGAGGAGGCAAGTGGGGAAGGGGAATGAGGACAGTGGAAGTGAGGGGAAGGGGAGAAGAGAGGAGAGTGAGGCGAGAGGGTGGTGGAAGAGGAGGGGATTAGGGGGAGAAGGTAGGGGTTGGGATGAGGAAGGAGGGCGGCCCTGCCCCATGATGCACCCCCGCCCTGCCCCTACGTACCCCCACCCGTGATGTACCCCCGCCCTGCCCGTGACGTACCCCACCCCCAGACGTACCCCACCCTGCCCCATGATGCACCCCCGCCCTGCCCCGTAACGTACCCCCACCCCGTGACGTACCCCCGCCCTGCCCCGTGACGTGCCCCCACCCCATGATGCACCCCGCCCTGCCCCGTGACGTACCCCCACCCCATGATGCACCCCCGCCCTGCCCCATGACGTACCCCCGCCCTGCCCCGTGACGTACCCCCACCTTGCCTCGTGATGAACCCCGCCCTGCCCCGTGACGTACCCCCACCCTGCCCCGTGACGTACCCCACCTTGCCCCGTGACGTACCCCCGCCCTGCCCCGTGACGTACCCCCGGCCTGCCACGTGATGTACCCCCACCCCATGACGTACCCCCACCCTGCCCCGTGACGTACCCCGCCCTGCCCCGTGACGTACCCCCACCATGACCCGTGACGTACCCCTGCCCCCTACACACACGACAGGCACCCTGACGTCACGGTGGGGACTGCTGGCAGCGCCCCGCCAGCGTTTGAGGGGAACATGGATCGGTTACACCACGGCCTCCCGCTGCCAGGTTAACGTTGCAGTCGGAGGACCAGAGGGCGCTCAGACTCACTCACTGACATCCCCCTCCGCCCGCACGCTTCGGGCTCCAGCTCCTCGTGTCGCCGGCCGCAGGATCGGCCTCGGCGAGGGAGGAGGGGGTGGGGAAAGGACGCGGGGCCGAGCGGCGGCAGCTGTTCCCGCCTCTTCGTCCCACGTCACAAAGGAGCAGGTGCCGCCCCCTCCTTGCGACCGACCAATCAGAGCCACATCCCCGCCCCTTGGACGGACAGCGTCCTCTGCCAATTGGAGCCGCCCATCCCGCCCTAGCAACAGTTGCCACGGCGGGGCCGGCCCTGCCCCCGCGGCTCCTACACCACGTGGGGGGGAGGGGAAACAATCACAGCAGCTGCAGAGGCTGCAAACCTGAGATAAAACTTCAAGGGGGGCTAGACTACAAAATGCTGCAGTAACTCAGCGGGACGGGCAGCATCTCTGGAGAGAAGGAATGGGCGACATTTCGAGGTCGAGACCCTTCCTCAGACTGAAAGTCGTAGGAGAGATGTAGACAGTGATGTGGAGTGAAAAGATTTTATATAGAAACATAGACAATAGGTGCAGGAGTAGGCCCTTCGAGCCAGCACCGTCATTCAATGTGATCACGGCTGATCATCCACCAACATTACCCCGTTCCTGCCTTCTCCCCATATCCCCCTGACTCTGCTATCTTTAAGAGCTCTAATCTAGCTCTCTCTTGAAAGTATCCAGAGAACCGGCCCCCACCGCCCTCTGAGGCAGAAAATTCCACAGACTAACAACTCTCTGTGTGAAAAAGTGTTTCCGCATCTCCGATCTAAATGGCTTACCCCTTATTCTTAAACTGTGGTCCCTGGTTCTGAACACCCCCAAGATCGGGAACATGTTTCATGCCTCTAGCAAAGTGTTTCCAGGTTCAGCTCCTGAAGGACCATGTTGGGGCACTGGAGAAGCAACTGGATGACCTCAGGATCACCCGGGACAATCCTGGACAGGACCTACAGTAAGATCGTTACACCGAAGACACCCGAAGAGAAAAGGAACAGGTCTGCGAGTCAAAAGGTGACGCTGAGGCATAACCGAAGAGACAGACGTCAGGCAGAGCCATGGTAGTCGGGGACAGACAGGGGTTTCTGGGCAACAGGTGGGAGTAAAGGATGGTGTGTTGCCACCCTGATGCCAGGATCCAGGATGTCACGGACCGATTGTCATCCTCAAGAGTGAAGGTGAGCAGCCGGAAGTGGTAGTGCATGTCGGCACAAATGACGTCGGGAAGAAGAGGAAAGACATTCTTCAGCATGACCTCAGAGAACTCGGAAAGTGACTGAAAAGCTGAACCGCCAAGGTGGTTATCTCCAGTTTGCTTCCAGTTCCTCGTGCTGGTGAGGGAAGGAACAGGGAGATAGAGGATCTCAATGTGTGGCTGAGGAGCTGGTGCAGGGAGCAGGGATTTAGATTCTTAGACCACTGAGATCTGCTTTGGAGGAAGGGAAAATTGTACAAAAAGGATGGGTTACACCTTAACAGGCGGGGGAACAACAATGCCAGGTATTTCTGGGATTAATACAGAAGGTGCAGGATTGGTTCATTCCAAAGAGGAAGAAAGATTCCAAGGGGAGTAAGGGGCGACCGTGGCTGACAAGGGCAGTCAGGGACAGAATCAAAATAAAAGAGAAGCACAACATAGCAAAGATGAGCGGGAAGCCAGAGGATTGGGTAACTTTTAAAGTGCAACAGAAGATAACTAAAAAGACAATACGGGGAGAAATGATGAGGTATAAAGGTAAGCTAGCCAAGAATATAAAGGACGATAGTAAAGGCTTCTTTTGGTATGTGAAGAGGAAAAAAATAGCTAAGCCCAAATTTCGGCCCTTGAAGACTGAAAAAGGCAAATTTATTATGGGGAACAAGGAAATGGCAGATGAGTTGAACTAATGGATCTGTCTTCACAAACAACCTCCCAGATGTACTAATGGCCAGAGGATCTATGGTGACGGAGGAACTGAAGGAAATTCACATTAGGCAAGAAATGGTGTAATGTAGACTGATGGGACTGATAAATCCCCAAGGCCTGATGGTCTACATCCCAGGGTACTTAAGGAAGGAGGTCAAGGGGGAGAGAGAGGTGGAGAGAGGGAGGGTGGACAGAGAGTTTATTGATTACCCCCCTTAGACGGGGGTTTATTGATTATGTACAGCAAGGGGGAAGAGTGGGGGAGAGATGGAGATGGAGAGAGGGGAGTGGGAGAGGTTATTGATTATTTACCTCGTATATCCACTCAGACATAGGTTTATAACATTATTTACACCAGTTTTTCATTTTTCTCACAGACCTGTAGTTTATGTGGAGATTTATTGATTATTTACAGAGGGGGGGGGACGACAGACACTGAGTGATGTTTATAACATTATTTACCCCAGTTTTACCCCTAGACATGTAGTTTATGTGGAAATTTACTTTAGTAAATAAGGAGATGTTTATAATATTTTTCACCCCCAGACGTAAAACCGGCGCTGGCTACTGCACCAGCTACTGCACGCCTTAGCTCTCCCAGTACAACTGGACATTATTAAGTGCAATGCCCATACAAGGGGCCCATACAAGTGGCCCCTACAAAGTCTCCCGGGGGAATGCCCTTGCTGACATTACCGCCCGCACAGCAGATTACGAATTCTGCACATTGGTCCCCACAGAACCAAAGATTCTAGTAGGCAGAACGGCTCTGTCAGACAAGGGAATGGAAAGTTAATTAATGTAACGTGTTGCCACGTATAAAGATCTTTGGAAACGAGGAGGCTGCGCCGTTGACCCTTTGACGGGCCTCTGGCTCAACCTCTCGGACAAATTTGTGTACCTGATGTTTTTATGCCCGTCAAAGGGCCAACGGCGCAACCCCTTTGTTTCCAAATATCTTTTTACGTGACAAAACGTTACATTAATTAACTTTACATTCCTTTCTCTTTTACACTATATACACTTTCTTACACATGCTGATAAGGATGGAAGGGAAGAGAGAGAGAGGGAGAGAGTGAGAGACAGAACGAGAGAGAGCGAGAACGAGAGAGAGAGAGAAGAGAGATAAGGGATGTGTAGATGTGTGTTTTGGGTTGAGACCGTTCTTCAGTATGTGCTGTATTTATGAACAAAGTATGAACATTTTGGGGTGTATCAAAGTTTTAAGAGTTTTGCATGATTTCCTTGAGGTGTGTATAACTGTGTTTTACTCTTGAGTGAGAATTTTATTGCTTTAAAGTGTGTGAATATCTGAGATTCAACATATTGCGTGAGGTGTTGAAATTTGTGAGTGAATGTCACAGAAGAGGGTGTATAGTGAGTGAGTTTTAAGACTGTTACTTGTTTGTGGAACCGGTTCTGGATGAATGTTGAACATAATTCAGATGAAATAGGATGTAATTGAATGAGCTTGCTCATTTACATGATAAATCTTTGTAGAGTCTCGTGTGGTTTAAAAGGTAGTGTCTCTAAGAAGTTGCAGTTGTGTAGGGGTGGAGCCGCACAGATATTTTATTTTCCTTTGCTCTTCGGAAATGCATTGGCGATCTATGTGGAAATTAACTGTTTATTCTCTATCTTCTCAACTTTTATTAAACAGCGGATGTGGTTCAGCAAGGAGACTGTTCATTTTCTTCGCTGCGTAACCTGGCATTAGGATTGGTGACCTTGTTGGTATTTTAAGTTTGATTTATTCCTATTTCTTATCTTTTGAATTGAATTCAAGAGAGATCTGAATTGCACGCAGGCCATGTGGGATTCAGATTGAGGTGTTGGATGAAAATTGGAAATGCCTTTATCGCAGAAAAAAAAATCTGTTAATTTGGAATTGTTTTTTTCTTTATCTATATCTGATCTTGACCGCCTTTGTCTCGCTGTGCTGTGATTTTACGAGAGAACGACGCCACCAACGGCCGTCATTTTTGGCCACCTCACTCAGAGCCACCCTCCGCCTTCCTGGACCAGAGGATTTTTCCCATCGGTTAAAAATCAGAGAGATATTAATGGGTTTTTTTAAAATTGCCATTCTCTTTGCTGCCCCTGCTGGTGGGAGGGGGGAGGGACTATAAAACCCAGAAGTGGTGTGCCTCACTCAGTCTCTGCAAGATGGAGGATGCCAGAGGGTCACGTGTCTCTGAGCTCTGAATAACACCAAATACATGTCTACTCAACTGTGAGTGCCCTTAATGTGGTTTGAAAATGAAAATATGGTTGGTTTGCAGTAAACAGGCACTGCATGCAATTGGTTGTTTGGGGGGGGTTTGGGTTGAAGTAAAAAGGCACTGCATGCAAATGGTTGTTTGGAGGGTTTGGGTTGAAGTAAAAAGGCACTGCATGCAAATGGTTGTTTGGGGGGTTTTGGTTGTAAAAAGGCACTGCATGCAAATGGCTGCTTGGGGGGTTTGGGTTGAGTAAAAAGGCACTGCATGCAAATGGTTGTTTGCGGGGTTTGGATTGAATTGAAAAGGCACTGCATGCAAATTATTGTTTTTTTTGGGGGGGTGGTTTGGGTTAAAGTGAAAAGGCACTGCATGCCAATGGTTGTTTTGGGGGTTTGGGTTGAAGTGAAAAGGCACTGCATGCAAATGGTTGTTTGTCAAAACTTAACAACTTCCTGTTTGTACTATATTGATTTTAGATAAACGCTACCACTTACGGCTGTGATTTTTGGCCATTTTACTCACTCCCCCTCTGCTCATCAGGTGCAGAGGATTCTTCCCATCAATGAAAAACAAAAGTGTTATTAGTGTTTAAAAAATGTTGGGAATCTCTCTCCTGTCAATCACGCCATGAAGGCCACACCTTTTCCGGTGGGAGGGGGAGGGATTATAAAACCCGGAAGTGTGGGTGTGGCTCAGTGTCTGCATGATAGGGGAGGGAGAGGTCATGCTGGAAATCGCGTTTAAAGACCGCCCAACGGTGCACGATGTCTGAGTCAAACACCAGCATGTCAGGTTTACGACACGAATTAGCCATGGCAAATAAAAGGGAAATTGGAACTGGGGGAAAGCAAACAAAAAACCGATAGACAGGAGGCGCGAAGTACGACTTCTTGACACCATGTAAAGACTTCCAAACACGTTATGTCTTCACTAAACGTTTTATTATAGATACTGGTATAAAACACACACTGTGCCCTAGCTGTCCGTGGTCTGTCACTGGAGCTAGAGAGCGAGAGAGACGTGGGGAGGCTACAATTATACTGAAGATAATGGGGAGTGGTTAGTAGTGGTGAGGTCACTATGTTAAAGGAGCATGCACTGATCTACAATGACTCTGTCTGAGCTGTGAATCAACTGAACACACTGAATGGCTACTGAACTGTGAGTGTGGTGTTTTGTGTGGTTTTATGGTGGATTCACCCTGCTTGAAATAGTATGAAACTGTATTTGAATGTGTTGGCCTTGCACCCTCCTTGAAATGGTATGAAACTGCACTTGAATTTGGTGGCCTTGCACCATGCTTGAAGTGGTATGAAACTGCACTTGAATTTCGTGGCCTTGCACCCTGCTTGAAATGGTAGGAAAATGGATTTGAATTTGGTGGCCTTGCACTCTGCTTGAAATGGAATTTCAAGGAATAGCTATGAGTCAACTGCCAGCCCACCAGCCGTGAGTGAACTGCCAGGACATCAGGCTTGAGAAACTGAGCTGCCACCCCAATAATCCATTTGGTCCACAATGTCCATACTAGCCTTCTGGAGACCAGTAGTCCCTGCAGCCAACAACACCTATACCAGCGCTCCAGAAAGCCCCCCCCCCCCCCCCAATATTTGAATTAATGGAGAGGTGGAATATTGCGTCGGAGGACCAGCGCTCTTGTGTGAACATGGGACCCAACGGGTCCCACTTAGTCTAGTAATTACCTATTTTTAAAGGGTATGCCTTGTAAGTAGTTAAAGAGTTTAAGTAAAGCCTTGACTGAGATTGGACAGGACCTTAGTGATGAATTAATTACATATGCACAGCAACTGACAAAAACCTTGTCAGTCTTACAGAAACCACTGAACCACAGAACCCACTATCAACTAACCATAACAGCAAATCCTTATAACCAGGAGATCACGAACTGATAAGAAATTGGGATGGGGAAAAAATTGGGAGAACGGTGGAAGGAGCCCTTGCAAGAACTACTGACTACACCTACAGCAGTGAAGGTCGAAAATAATCCTCGTTGGATACACCTAACCGATTGCAAAATCATTGGAAATTGGAAAAAGGAAATATAAACTTGGATGTCCTCCTGCAAGACTGGAGGTAAAAGGAAGTCATACAAAACATTAAAAAAAAGTCCAGTATTTACAGTATCTTGTTGAAACCAGCCATGAACATAAGCAAACGCATTGCACTGAATTATATATGCGCCTCCCTAATCCCGGATACCAGGAACGAGTCTCCCCCTGGTTGAATAAACTTGAACCATTAACTGTGACCCCTTATTTGTTATTTGGGATCCCGGGATTTGGAATAATGGTCCACCTCTCTAAAAACCAAAGGGATCGATTTGAGATGGGCGACATGTCTGAGTCACACTTAACTGTAGCTACTAGACCTCCAGCAACAGCAAAAGAAATAGAAAAAATGGTGCAGGACAAACAGACATGTTTCATGTTTTAAAGTTGCCAATGACACAGAAGGAAAGATCACATGGGTCAGAAAGGAATGGGACACTATTTCTGAAAAGCAACAGCCACCTACTGAGGATTTGCCAAGGTTATCAATGGCTCTGAACCTTCGGCAAAGCATAAGAATTCAGCATTCAGCCCTTGAACATAAAGTGACTTTAAAAAGGGTGCCGCCTTGCCATGTTTAAAACAGTATCGACTGGCCCCGGAGGCTGAAGAAGGCATAGCTATGGTCATTGTATCTTTAATACACCAAGGAGTATGAGTGAAAAGCAAAGGCCTTTAATACTCCTATTCTGCCAGTCCCGAAAGTGGGAAGACGTAATGAATGGTGTGTTGTCCAAGACCTGAGAGCTATTAAAAATTGTGATCCCTAGTGCTCCTTTAGTACCTGACACCAATATTATTCTGTCATCTATACCGGCAGAAACCGACAAATTTCCAGTAATTGACCTATGTTCAACCTTTTTCTCCATATACCTGCATAAAGACAGCCAGTTCCTGTTTGCTTTTACCTACAAATGTCAACAAGGAGGCACCTGTGCTGTAATAAGATGAGAGTGTTGCGCCTATAATCGCTGATGAATCCTCTAATATCACTGACCTTGCTACCAATATTTCCCAAGAAATTGAAAAGATCTGCAAGTTTGGCAGTGACATGCATGGGTACAATGAAGGAAATGGGAGTTGGTGGACTCTGGGGTACTGTGTTACATTATAATCATCGCTCTGATTTTTATTGTTAAATGTTTGCGACCATTGTGTACCTACCGAGGACTGTGAATGTTATCATATATGATAACGAAGAAGGAATGAGTTTAAAGATTTAGAAGTTACAAAATGGATTCTGCTGTAGATTTGGAAGCAATAAATGAATGCTTAACCTTTCTCCTCCAACACTAGCAAGAGTACAGAACAATAACATGAATGTTTTTGCCTTTCTTCTACAACACTAGCGAGATGACAGCACAATAACATGAATGTTTTTGCTCTATGATATAAATAATCAGAAAGATGTTCAGGCAACTCGTTCTCACCCTTTACGCCACATATTGTAATGTACAATTAATCAACAAGGTCAAAAAACAAGTGGTTGAATCTGCAAATATAGCTCCTTCAGCATAACTACATATGGGCAAACCTTTCCTCTATCAGAAGAACCAGTGAATCCTCTGATTTTAACCATATATGAACAGGCAAGAGGCTGTACAAAGCCCTGTAAGATAAAGAATTGCTGAATTGCTGATTATTAGGGTATAAATATGTCTGATTGAACATTACCTGTGTGTGGAGAAAGAGAGACTCTGTAGTCTGTATTTTACATACTGTGAGAGTTGACTCCTACACCCGCCTGGCGAAATAAAGACGTTATTGTATTACTAACTTTGTGTTGTCATGTTTCAAGCAAATTGAACCTTAACACTAGGACTCAGCACATGGGAGGGGCAAACCCAGAAAGGGAGGGACATCAACCTACCCTTTAAAACCCCTTACCGGCTAGAAGTAGATCTCTTTCCCTGATGAAGCGACAGCGATAGCGAAACTGGAAAATCGTTGCCCAGCTGGGAAGAGTTCGGCAAGTGGTCTCCGCAAGCTGGAAAAAACAAAGACTTGGTGAGCACCTTGGTGTTAACCCTACTACGCTACAGATAATTGGTGCTATTGTTTACTGCATTAGTACTGCAGTATAGTTTACTACTAACTAAGTCAGAAATGAGTAATAACATGCAGATGGGAGTGAGGGTAGAGCGACTGTTTAACAACAGTAATAATGTGAATGGCGACCAGCACAGGAATCAACCGAGACCAAGAGATTCCTTTGCATTCGCTGTAAGAGTTATTTATAAAATGGCCCAGAATCTGCACCATCTGAGGATTCTGCAAGAGTAGAGCCTACCCACTTAGGGTATCATGAGGCAGGCAAAGATATTAACACACTTTGTAAAAGTGGCAAATCCCACCCAGGAAACATTACAAAAATTGGCCTTTAATGCTGAAGCCTGGGCAAAGCAAACACGACAAATTTTGATTCAAAATTACCAAAACAGCCTGGAAAATCTGTATGTGGTGGACATGGAGGGTGGACCAACTGATCGTGTGCAGGAGGCGGTCGCCAGAGCCTTAATCTGGAAGAAGAAAATTTTGGGTGATAAATTTATAATCAGAATGGAGGATCTTAGAAAGGAGTTTTGAACCTGACCTCAGACTGTCTAGAACAGCAAGGCAGCCTGCGGGAGCCCCAGCCCCACAGACGGGCCCCGCCTCAACGTCCAATGTAGCTGTGTACATCCCGCAGATAGAGCGAGAGAGAGACAGAAAGAGAGGCAGAGAGAAAAAGACCGAGAGAGAAAGACATAGAGAGAGAGAGAGAGAGACAGAGGGGGGTCACTGCTGAGCAACCTATCGAGTAAGACATGAGGTTAGCGTCTCCCGCAGATTTTGATTAAAACTTATTCATCGGCTCTGTTTTGATAATAATTTTGAGGAAAGACATTCAAGTGGGTTTTGTGCTGGCGACTTGATGTTTTGAACCAGTTATTTATGGCTACTAAAAGCACCAGAGCTCGTGGTGAAGTTCAACAACAGAGGCCTAGTTTCCAGGAAGAGACCACGTCTACAGGTACCTCGACCCCGCCCCATGGCTCTACCTCGCTGAAGGCAGGACCGCAAGTTGTCGATGCGGCGGCCCTGAAGCTAGAATTACTAACATCTTTGAGAGAACATTGCAGGTATTTTTAAAACCGAACTACAAGGTTGGGTGAGTGGACAAATGTTTGGCAGATGCAGTATAATGTGGATAAATGTGAGTTTATCCATTTTGGTGGCAAAAACAGGAAAGCAGACTATTATCTAAATGGTGGCCGACTAGGAAAAGGGGAGATGCAGCGAGACCTGGGTGTCATGGTACACCAGTCATTGAAAGTAGGCATGCAGGTGCAGCAGGCAGTGAAGAAAGCGAATGGTATGTTAGCTTTCATAGCAAAAGGATTTGAGTATAGGAGCAGGGAGGTTCTACTGCAGTTGTACAGGGTCTTGGTGAGACCACACCTGGAGTATTGCGTACAGTTTTGGTCTCCAAATCTGAGGAAGGACATTATTGCCACAGAGGGAGTGCAGAGAAGGTTCACCAGACTGATTCCTGGGATGTCAGGACTGTCTTATGAAGAAAGACTGGATAGACTTGGTTTATACTCTCTAGAATTTAGGAGATTGAGAGGGGATCTTATAGAAACTTATAAAATTCTTAAGGGGTTGGGCAGGCTAGATGCAGGAAGATTGCTCCCGATGTTGGGGAAGTCCAGGACAAGGGGTCACAGCTTAAGGATAAGGGGGAAATCCTTTAAAACCGAGATGAGAAGAACTTTTTTCACACAGAGAGTGGTGAATCTCTGGAACTCTCTGCCACAGAGGGTAGTCGAGGCCAGTTCATTGGCTATATTTAAGAGGGAGTTAGATGTGGCCCTTGTGGCTAAGGGGGATCAGAGGGTATGGCGAGAAGGCAGGTACGGGATACTGAGTTGGATGATCAGCCATGATCATATTGAATGGCGGTGCAGGCTCGAAGGGCCGAATGGCCTACTCCTGCACCTAATGTCTATGTTTCTATGTTACAAGCAACATTGGGTGATGATTTGTCCACAATCAGAGTTGACCTTCAAGCCGTGAAAACACAACTCGCGAACGGTAAGGTTGCTACGGACACTGAGTTGGCCATACTCCAAGGTACTGTGGGGATAATGGAGGAGTCATTTTCTGCCTGTATGGACGAGATTGCTGAGCTGAAGATTCACATCAAGCGTCTAACTGCTGAGTTTTTTTAACTTGGACAAAATATTTGAGGATCTCGAATCCAGATCGCGCCACAACAACATAAGAATAGTGGGGGTTCCTGAGGAGACGGTTGTCAATTCCATTGCTATCACCACCCTGCTTAAGGACGCGTTCAAGCTGGACAAAGAGCTGCTACTGGACCGGGCGCACAGTTCCACACAGCCGAAACCACGACCCGGTGAGCAACCACGACCCATCATTGCCAGGTTCCATTACTACAACGACTGTGTAAATGTTTTACAGTGTGCGAGAGAGGTTCGACACATCGATACCAGTGATATGAGGATCTCGTTTATCCCGACCACACTGCTAAGGTGGCCCGGGCCCGGGCAGCCTTCAACGAGGTCAGAAAACAGCTGCGTGGTGTGAAGGGGGTTCGCTACGGTCTTTTCTACCCGGCCCGACTCCGGATCAGCTACCAAGGTATGGAGAAAGATTTTGACTCGGCGGAGGATGCCAAGGCTTACGTCAACAAGATGAATATTGGGTGATGTTGTACAATATGTTGCAATAATATCATGCATCCGTGCCTTTAGTTTACATTTAAATACTTGTTGATATTTGATATTTGTTTGCATTTACACTTGTTTACTCCTGTTCAACTTGCATTAGTTCATCTTCTCTGCAATTTTCCTTTTATACGCAGGGCGAATTTAACTTGTTTAAATTGTTGTGTGATAATACCTTATTTTGCACTCATATTAGGCCTCCAAAAGATATTACGGTATATTGGTGTTTACATATTTTTGAAGTGGTCTTTTCATGTACATCCTTTTAGCCTACATGAGGTAATATTTCATTTAAGCCGCTATGGGATATTCATTATTAGTTGTGCCTTTTATTGCACATTTAGGAGTCTTATTCAAGAATAGATTATTTCTTTATTGATAATAGTCTCAACTCATGTGCTGTTTCCTCGGATTATTCAAGTATACTAATATCTGATCATGCATCATTATTTCTAGATATTCAGTTATCCATACAGAAATCTACTACCCCCCCTTTGGAGATTCAACTCTTTATTGTTGGCTGATAAAACATTTGTGAATTTGTTTCAAACTCAATTCTCAAGTTTCTCTTCTTTAACCAGAGAGAATCTACATATTTTTCATTAATTTGGGAGATTAATTTCTAAGAGGGCAGATTATTTCATATTCCTCCTATTCTAATAAAAAACACAATACTAACACAATACAATACTGAACTTACATCTGCTATTAATAGCCTCGATCAAGAATGTTCATCCGATCCTTCTCCAGAACTATTTAAGAAGCGTCTTAATCTTCAGGCGGAGTTTGATCTTATTTCTACCAGAAGTGCTGAGCGACTGTTGTTACAAACTCGTGGTACTTATTATGAACATGGTGATAAAGCAAATCGATTATTAGCACACGAATGAAAACGTCAGTTCACCTCACGTCTTATACCTCAAATTAATAATGTTTCTAACACGACTGTTACGGATCCTGTGGAAATTAATGCCACATATAAATCATTTTATTCTTACCTATACAAATCAGAATTCCCTGCTGATACTACCAAAATGAATCAGTTCCTAGCCAATCTTGAGAATCCTACCATTGATTCTGACCGTGCAAAAGAATTGGATACTCCACTTTCCCTTGAAGAACTATGTTTTGCAATTACAGCAATGCAATCTAACAAAGCCCCAGGTCCTGATGGATTTCCAATAGAGTTTCTAAAGACATTTATTGATAAATTGGCACCTCTACTTTTGTTGATGTTCAATGAATCTTTGGAAAATGGTTTGTTACCTCCCACACTGACTCAAGCTTCGATAGTTCTTCGGTTAACAAAAGATAAAGACCCCACATCCTGTGGTTTTTATAGACCCCTGTCTTTACCGAATGCTGATGTAATTTACCTGAGATTGTAATCTTATTAATGCTGAAAAGGCATTTGATAGAGTTGAGTGGGGGTGCCTATTGAAGAAATTTGGTTTTGGAGATAAAATTATCAGTTGGGTAAGATTACTGAATGCATCGCCACAAGCTAGTGTTCAAACAAATGATATTCGTTCTGAATACTTTGCACTAGAACGTGGGACACGTCAGGGCTGCCCTTTATCTCCATCTCTCTTCGCTTTGGCTATTGAACCACTGGCCATTTCTTTAAGGTCCTCCACTTCCTTTAAAGATGTTATTCGTAACGGTGTCGAATACCGTTTATCTCTGTATGCGGATGATTTGTTGCTGTATGTAACTGATCCCGCTTCTTGTCTTCCAGGTATCCTATCAATTATGGATATTTGTTGTTCTTTTTCAGAATATAATCTAAATCTTCAAAAGAGTGAATGCTACCTCATTAACGCAGCAGGTATGTAACTTCAGGAAGCTGATTTGGCCTTTAAAATCTCTCGTTCTGGATTCAAGTATCTTTGCATCAATGTGACGCGTACATTCTCAGGCCTTTTGTCTGCCAACTTTACCCTGCTCATGACTAAAGTGAAATCTGATTTTCAGAGATGGAATAATCTGCCTCTCTCTTTAATTGGGAAGATTAATGTTGTTAAAATGAATTTGCCTAAATGTCTTTATTTGTTTCAATCAATTCCCTTATTCTTACCAAAACATTTTTTTGACTCCCTAGACAAAATGATTAGCTCTTTTATTTGGGGTGTGAAGCCCCCGAGGGTCCATAAATCATTACTCCAATGATGTAAGTTCAGTGGTGGTCTCGCTTTACCAAACTTTCAATTCTACTACTGGGCTACTCACATTTATAAAATACGTTGTTGGGTTGATTTATTTAGCTTGGTGCGATCTGGAAGCCCGCTCTTGCCCTCCTTCATCCTCTATATCTGCTCTTATATATTCCTCTCTTCCAAACAAGATTTCATTGTTGATCAAAAATCCTGTGCTTAATACTTTAAAGGTTTGTTATCAATTCAAGAAACATTTCAAATTTGTAGCTGCATCTTCTTTAGGTCCATTATGTAACAATTACCTGTTTTCTCCCTCACATTTGGATTCTGTTTTTTTCAGTATGGCACAACAAAGGTATACAATGTTTTGTTGATCTGTTTTCAGATGGTATTTTTAACAGCTTTACCAATTTATCATCATTGTATGGATTACAGCAAATCATTTTTTAGGTACTTCCAAGTTAATAATAATAATGGATGGGATTTGTTAGACACTTTGTTTCTAAATGTTTTTCTAGTTTTCCCTCTTCACCTCCACCACCAATATGGGATAGTTTGATTACTTTCAAGACACAACAAAGAGGGATTGTTTCAGAGGTGTATAACCGCATTCTGGATCTTTGCGATCAGTCCAACTCTAAAACAAGGGCTGCTTGGGAGGAAGAGCTGGGACTTCAACTTACTGAGGAGAGGTGGGATAACGTTGTGGGTGGGCTATGTACTGTTATGTCTTACGCTCGTCTTGCACTCATTCAGTTTAATATTCATTCATACATAGGGTCCAATTTTCTAAATCAACACTGTGGGATTTATCCAGAGGTGGAGGATAAATGTGATAGATGTTCGGGCCCACACTGTCATCTGAGCCATATGTTTTTCCTTTGTCCACGATTACATAATTTTTGGTCCGGCTACTTTAATATAATGTCTACTGTAATGGGAATACCTCGACAGCCCTGTCCATTGATTGCCATTTTTGGGTCCCTGGATGAGTCAGGTCGATTAAACTCTGTGCAAAAATAAATTATTAATTTTACATCTTTAATAGCCAGACATCGCCTACTCCTACAGCGGAAATTCCCGAACCCACCCTTTGTGTCACAGTGGCTCAAAGATGTAGTGCTTTTTCTTAAATTTGAGAAAATTAAATATACAGTGAGGGGATGTACTGATCATTTTTTTCACAAATGGCAGCCTTTTTTATCATACTTTACAGACTTGCAGGTTCTGCCAGACTCAGGGCCGGTTTGTTAAATTTTGCTATGTGTAGGCGCACTCTTCACTCTTAATGCAAGATAATGCGCAATATTCTTTAAAAATATTTTTAATACCTATTTATTATTTTCTTTACTAATTAGTGTATATGTGAGTCAATGGCTGTTGTGTTTTGTTCTTTTTAAACCGAAGGAGATGCAATGGAATTTTGTTGCACAGTATTGTGCAATGACAATAAACGTATTCTATTCTATTCTAATTAGCCAAGGTGGGATTGGTGTGGTGTGTGACTGATGGTATAGTTGCATTATATATAACTTTTGTAATATATATATTTTTAAATTATTTCTATTTATTTTATGTTTCTGTATATTTTTGTATTTTTCTTTTGTGTATTATTTGAATGTGTCTTATTAACGTGCCTTTTTTCATTATTGTGTTGATTTGTTTAAAATGAAAAATAAAATTTATAAGAGAGACACAGGGAGGGAGAGACACAGGGAGGAAGAGACAGGGAGAGAGAAAGAGAGACGGGGTGGGAGATTGCAACCTTCATGTGGTCCGCCCTGTTTCGACAAATGCAATCAGCCCTGCGTGCACAATCAAATAAGATCAAATAGAACAAGTTGTCCGACAATTTTAGGTTGTGCACGCCATACGTAAGAGAAGCAGAAAGAGAGACAGAGAGAGAGAGCGATAGAGATAGAATGAGTTAGTGAGTTAAAAGAACTCAAAAAGCAGTATAAGGAATTTGATAAGAGATTAAAATCAGAGTGTGTCAGAATTGAAAATGATTACAACAAGAAATTTAAAGGTGTAAAGGATGATATCGGAAAGCTGGATGAGATAATGGAAGAGATGGAGAATGAGATAAAAGAGATTGTCTCGGAAATAAAGAATTTGAAACAATCACAGAAAACTGAAGAGGAAAAACTTGGAAGAATGACTGATAAATGTCTGGACCTGGAATCAGGAACTCGGAGATATAACCTGAGGATTCTCGGAGTAAAGGAAGGACGAGAGGGACATGAATCTCAAACATGTACTTTCGTTACTGACTTACTCAAAGATGTCTTGGAATTGTCGGAAGAACCAAGAACAGACGTCGCTAAACGAGTTGGAAGAGGAACAAATTATTCAAGACAGATAATTGTGAAATTCCGTGACATCTCTTCAGTGGAATTTATATTGAAAAAGATCACTTATGGGAAGAAGCTGACATACCGTGGGGATAATGTGCGAATATTTCGCGATTACTCTCCTGATGTAGTCCAGAAAATGAGATTGTTTACACCGGCAAGACACACTTTGAGGGAAGTCCCGGGAGTAAGATATGGAATTTTCATTCCCGGAAAAATGAAGATAACTTATAACGGCGTTGAACGCTCATTTGCAGATCCCGGAAAAGCTTTAAAGTATGCAGAGGATATCGTTAAGAAAACATCGGGGCAAGCTGCTGACAAGGAAGAAATTTGAGCTTTTTACAGAGTTTTGAACTGATTAAAATGGCCGAGCTACCCAGACAATTATAAAGCTTATCTCGTTGGAATGTGTTATTCAGAGAGCTTGGTTATATTCAACCTTGGATGAAAAGCTCAAAGTTTAACCCCTTGGCACCTGCTTGTACGGTAGTTAACCCTTTGGTACCAGCTTGTATGATGTATGGTAGTTATAGAATGGGATATTATGTAAGAATCCAGGGTGGATATATATGGGAAAGTTTAGATTAGATTAAGATTGGATAAATTAGAGGGACATATATACTTATATAATCGTGTATATGTTTGTTCTATATTTGTTTTGTTTTTTTATTCCTTATGTCTCTTTTTTCTCTCGGCTGTCACTAGCGCTGATTTGATAAACTCATATAAGAAAAAACACAATATGAAACGATATGTAACTTTTTATGAGGATTCACCAAGGGGGAGGAGCTCAATGTATAACAACATCACGGCGGTCTATACATTTTTTGCCATCGTTGATGGCTATTCGTCCTTAAGGTATCTTCCCTTAGATACCTTAATAGCACCTTTTTTTTTAAAGCACAATCAAGATTTTTATCTGTTTAATTTTTTTGAAAGTAATTGTGTATCACATTCTTTTTTTCTTTTTCTAAGGCACTTTACAAGAAGGAGATGCAATATAAATCTAATAAACCGGGATGACCACCCAAGTCCTAAAATTCTGAGGTATTTGTTTGCACCATATGATTCAGGAATATTACCCTGATTTACAATGCAAGACGATAGACAAATAAAGAATGGAGGAATTACATTTTGTAGTTGGAATATACGGGGTGCCAACGAACCAATTAAGAGGGGTAAAATTTTTGCCCAACTAAAATCGTTGAAAAGCGACATAATGTTTTTGCAGGAGACGCACATGAAACAACAAACACAAATAAGATTAAAGGCGAATTGGATAGGCCAAACATACTACTCCTCATTTACTTCTAAATCTAGGGGTACAGCTATTCTTATTAGGAAAGGTATTCCTTTTAAATTAAAGAATACCATATCAGATAAAGAGGGAAGATATATTATAGTTTCGGGTGAAATTTATGCAACCCCACTAACTTTGATAAATATTTATGCTCCGAATTTTGATAACCCCCACTTTTTTGATAAAATTATTGACATAATATCAGAGTTTAATTACCAAAATGTGATAATAGGGGGGGACTTTAACTGTGTTTTAGATTCATATCTAGATAAATCAGCAAAACAAAAGAAGAGTAATTTAAAATCTAAAACTAGCGAACTTCTAAATACATATATAAAAAATACTAATATAATAGATGTATGGAGATCTGCTAATCCAGTTGGAAGGGAATACTCGTTTTACTCTTCGGTGCATAAAACTTATTCAAGAATTGATTATTTTTTAGTGGATATGAAATTAATGCCATATACAAACAACCCAACATACCACATTAGTAGTATTTCAGATCACTCCCCGTTGACATTTTCAGTAAAATTTGAGGGAATGCCGGGTAAAAAAATTTTTTGGAGGTTTAATACACATATTTTAAATGACGTGCAAGGCTATCAATATTTAAAACGACAAATGGAACTTTTTTTCGATACAAATGATATACCAGGTACTTTGCCTTCTTTATTATGGGAAACTTTTAAGGCATTTATGAGAGGAATTATAATTTCATATCAAAGTTTTCAAAATTAAAAGAATAAGACAGAACAATTGTTGTTAGAACAAGAAATCAGACAGTTAGAGTTGGATAATGCCAAAGATTCCACGACAGATAAACACAATAAGATAATATTACTGAAATTTAAACTTAATCGAATTTTATCGGCAAAAGTAATAAGACTATTCCAAATGACAAAACAGGAACATTTTGAGTTTGGTGACAAACCACATAAGCTTTTAGCTCGCCAATTGAAAAAACAAGAAAAGGAAAATACTATAACCAAAATTAAATCAGAGAAAGGTGAATTACTAATACTACCTAAAGATATTAATAATAGATTTGCCCAATTTTACCAAAACTTATATACATCTAAAATTAAAAGAGAAGATAGTAAAATAAAATTTTTTCCAGATAATTGTAATCTTCCAATACTGGACCTTTTGGAACAAGAGGAATTAGGAGCTCAAATTACAATCAAAGAAATAGGTGAAACAATAAAATCGCTGAAAAATGGTAAGACACCGGGACCAGATGGTTTTAATAATGAATTTTATAAAAAATTTCAGGAGATAACAACCCCTTATTTATTTAATTTATACTCCCATGCTTTTAAAGAAAACAAACTACCTGAAACACTAACAGAATCAACTATTACGCTTATTCCAAAAAAAGATAAAGATTTAGAAGATCCGGGCTCGTACAGAGCTATATCACTTTTAAATACAGATCAGAAAATTTTAGCAAAGATTTTAGCAAGAAGATTAAGCAAATATATTAGTAAATTGATAAACCCTGATCAAACGGGGTTTATACCTAAAAGATACTCATTTAATAATCTGAGACGTCTGTTTAATATAATGTACTCGCATAAAGTAGAGGAAGAAGATATATCAATTATTTCTTTGGATGCAGAGAAAGCATTTGATCAGGTAGAGTGGCAATACTTATATAAAGTACTACAAAAATTTAATATGGGAGAGAATTTTATAACATGGGTAAAATTATTATATGATAAACCGATGGCAAGAATTTTAACTAATAACATGTTATCTCAAAAATTTCAACTATCAAGGGGTAATAGGCAGGGATGTGCACTATCACCCCTGCTATTTGCCCTTATGATAGAACCCCTGGCTGAAAGTATAAGAATTCATCCGAATATTCAGGGCTATAATACCAGAGACTCAAAGAATAAAATCTCATTATATGCAGACGATATACTTTTATATATTACAAAGTCACAAACGAGCATATCAAATTTATTAAACTTAATAGAGGAATTTGGGTCTTTTTCTGGATATAGAATAAACTGGAATAAAAGTGAAATCATGACATTAAAACCTCAAGCACCTACACACTTACTGAAGTTCCCCTTTAAAATCGCAACAGAAAAATTTAAACATTTGGGTATTCAGATTACTAGAAAATATAAAGCATTATTCAATGCTAATTTCATGCCTTTATTAAATAAACTTAATACGTTGATTAAATTTTGGAAAACACTTCCCTTATCATTATTAGGTAGAATAAATGCAATAAAAATGATCTTCCTACCACAATTACTATACCTATTTCAATCTATACCGGTATATATACCAAAATATTTTTTTTTTAAATTAGACTCTAATATTACTAATTATATTTGGGACTATAGATCACATAGAATCACAAAAAAACACTTATGTAAACCAAAAGAGGTCGGGGGACTTTCACTTCCAAATTTTATGTATTATTACTGGGCAGTGCATATTAAGAATATGATTTATTGGTTGGATAGTTCTACCCAACAGACAGAATGGATAAAAATGGAGAAGGAGGATTGCCATCCTTGTAATATAGGAACGATCCTCTTCTCCCCAAAAAAACTGAATAACACAATATATAAGAAGAACCCAATTATATATGGTACAATAAGAATTTGGAAACAAATAAAATTATCTTTAAAATTAAGAAATCTATCACTGTTAATGCCAATAGCGAATAACCCTTTATTTAAACCATCTCTTATTGATAAGACATATAACCAATGGGAAAGTCTCGGAATTAGAAGGATCGGGGATATGTATGAAATGGGAAACTTACTATCATTCCAACAATTACAATTAAAATTTAAATTGAAAAACAACCAATATTTTAAATATCTTCAGATTTGCGATTTCGTGAAAAAATATATACAAGGATATCAAAAAGTAACTCCTGACTTATTGGAAGAGGCAATGAATATTGAAGCTGACTCACAAAAATTAATATCATATTTATATAATAGTATTCTAAATATAGACCTACCATCGACAGAGGTACTTAGAGAAGAGTGGGAACGGGAACTAATGATAAAAATTACGAAGGTTAAATGGGAAAAATACCTGATATATATTCACAAATGTTCAATTAATGTAAGACATAATTTAATTCAATTTAAAATTGTACATAGATTATATTATTCAAAAACAAGATTGAACAAATTTTATCCAAATATATCCGCCACTTGTGATAAATGTCTAGCCCAAAAGGCAACTATAACACACTCCTTAGTCTCCTGCATAAAAGTTTATTGATTTTGGAATGATATTTTTGAAATATTTACAAAATTATTCAAGACAAGAATGGAACCTAATACTGAAATGATTATATTTGGCGTAATGGAAGATGGGAATAAATTGAACACATCTCAAAATCTATTCCTTAACTATGGTTTAATAATAGCAAAAAAATTAATTCTTAAATTTTGGAAGGGTACATCAATACCAACGCTTAAAATGTGGATTGCAAGTATGTTGGACACCGCTCATCTTGAGGAAATGCGATTCCTCCTAATGGATAAATCAGACCAATTCATAACGAGTTGGTCTCCATTCGTCGTTTTTTTGGAATCATATGGTGCAACACAATTGTAAAAAATAACTGTTTCAGGACTGGACGAGGGTTGGTCAAGACTATAAATAATGATCTCCTCTTTTTTCTTTTCTTTTCTTTTCTCTATTCTCTCTCTCAACTTTCTTCATTTACTCGTTTTCTTTTTTCACACACTATATGTTTCACATCTTTCTATCCTTTACTATCTAACTTCTTTTTCTTATTCTAATCTTTTTTCAGTGTAACAAAAAAAAAAAAAAAAGAAGTTGTACATAAAATGTATTATGAAAATATATATTAGGCACTTTGGTGCCATATGACTGTACTTACTTCTAATAAAATAAAATATAAAAAAAAAAAAAACTGCAAAAATAAATTATTAATTTTACATCTTTAATAGCCAGACATCGCCTACTCCTACAGCGGAAATTCCCGAACCCACCCTTTGTGTCACAGTGGCTCAAAGATGTAGTGCTTTTTCTTAAATTTGAGAAAATTAAATATACAGTGAGGGGATGTACTGATCATTTTTTTCACAAATGGCAGCCTTTTTTATCATACTTTACAGGCTTGCAGGTTCTGCCAGACTCAGGGCCGGTTTGTTAAATTTTGCTATGTGTAGGCGCACTCTTCACTCTTAATGCAAGATAATGCGCAATACTCTTTAAAAATATTTTTAATACCTATTTATTATTTTCTTTACTAATTAGTGTATATGTGAGTCAATGGCTGTTGTGTTTTGTTCTTTTTAAACCGAAGGAGATGCAATGGAATTTTGTTGCACAGTATTGTGCAATGACAATAAACGTATTCTATTCTATTCTAATTAGCCAAGGTGGGATTGGTGTGGTGTGTGACTGATGGTATAGTTGCATTATATATAACTTTTGTAATATATATATTTTTCAATTATTTCTATTTATTTTATGTTTCTGTATATTTTTGTATTTTTCTTTTGTGTATTATTTGAATGTGTCTTATTAACGTGCCTTTTTTCATTATTGTGTTGATTTGTTTAAAATGAAAAATAAAATTTATAAGAGACACAGGGAGGGAGAGACACAGGGAGGAAGAGACAGGGAGAGAGAAAGAGAGACGGGGTGGGAGATTGCAACCTTCATGTGGTCCGCCCTGTTTCGACAAATGCAATCAGCCCTGCGTGCACAATCAAATAAGATCAAATAGAACAAGTTGTCCGACAATTTTAGGTTGTGCACGCCATACGTAAGAAGAAGCAGAAAGAGAGACAGAGAGAGAGAGCGATAGAGATAGAGAGAGATAGAGATAGAGAGAGATAACGAGATAGAGAGAGATGGAGAGAGAGACTCCCCTCAGCCGCAACATTACTCTTCCACCACCCCGGCCTCACGGCGCCCACCCATCAACCCCATCCGAGATTGATTGTAGAGTCTCATGTGGTTTAAAAGGTAGTGTTTCTAAGAAGTTGCAGTTGTGTGGGGGTGGAGCCGCACAGTTATTTGATTTTCCTTTGCTCTTCGGAAATGCATTGGCGATCTATGTGGAAAATGTAGATCAGTGCATGCTCCTTTAACATAGTGACCTCACCACTACTAACCACTCCCCATTGTCTCCTGTATAATTGTAGCTTCCCCGCCTCTAGCTCGCTCTCTAGTCCCAGTGATGACCACGGACAGCTAGAGCACAATGTGTGTAGTGACTAAATAAAGATACTTGGTAAGAGACTTTGTGTGTCGGAACAAGACCTTTTACATGGTGTCAGCGCGGTAGACTTGCGTCTCCTGTTTATCGGTTTTATTTTATTATTTGTTTCTCCCAGTTGTTTCCCCACCATTGCATTTTACTATGGCTAACTTGTGCCGTCGTCCTGACAAGCTCGTTTTTGACGCGGACATCGTGCACCGCTGGACTGTCTTCCAGCGCGACTATGAACATTACATCGCTATCGCTCATCCTGGTGCCACTCCTGTGGTACAGGCTCACCTACTCCTCAACCTGGCTGGTCCGGAGGCTATGGAACATTATGCGGCGTTCGAATTCGTCCCTCCTGAAGACCGCCACGACCCGGTATGTCTCATGACCAAATTTACTGCCCTATGTAACATTCCCACTAATAACATCATTGAGCGCTTCAAGTTTTTCTCAAGACGTCAAGTTCCCGGTGAGCACATTGACGCTTACATTGCCTCTTTGCGACATATGGCTCGGCGGTGCCGCCTTGAAGCAATTACAACGGACGAATTGATCAGGGACGTCCTGGTCTACGGTCTCCTAAACTCAAAGCTGCGCGAAGATCTCTTAATGAAACCCGACCTCACGCTAAAGGATGCCATGCATTCTGCTCGTATGGCCTCTGCTGTCGGCTCCGTTTCTCACCCACCGTCCCAGGACATCAACTTCACCGGTACCGTTGGCCGCCGGCGGTTCAATAGCCCGCCTCGCCCGTTCACCCCCTCCACTCCCACTAAGGTCACCCCTCGTCGTTGCCCAAATTGTAATTTCTCCTCGTACCAGAACAACGTTTGCCCGGCGCTGGGTAAAACTTGCAACTCCTGCGGGAAACTTAACCATTTTTCTTCAGCCTGTCGTTCTCGTGGGAAACCGGTCCCTGCTCCTAGAAGGAGTCTAAACATTCTTGCGGACACTGATAGCGCGCCTGGTTCCCAGTACCAGCCCGAACTCCCCGATTCAGATACGATTTCCTCCCATGGTGATCCGACTGTGTTTTCGCTCTTGAGTGCACCTGCCCCGATAACGGATCCCTCCATACATGTTACTGTGAATGGACACTCCTTCTCGGCCAAGGTCGATACTGGTGCGTTTGCAAACATTATGTCTGTTCGCCTCTTCAAACAGATAAGCTCGGGTGAGAGAGTGCTTCCCGATAGCTCCCGCCTTCATGCCTATGGGGGAGGTGTTCTGGTCGCAGTGGGGAAGGCCACTGTTATCTGCACTGTTCTCAAGACCTCTCGGCCCCTCACTTTTCTCCTGCTGGACTCTGATAACGTCACCCTGCTGGGCGCCCGTGCATGCCAGGACTTGGGTTTGGTCTCTTTTCACCGCGACGTCCACCTGGTGCAGGCCCCCATGGACCCCCTGATAGAGTATCCCGACCGTTTCGATGACATTCTGGGCAAACTGCCCTGTGCCTATAAAATCGTTGTTGACCCGGGGGTCGACCCGGTGGTTAGACCGGCCCACCGTGTGTCTTTTGCCATGAAGGGCCGCGTGGAGTCCACACTTCGTGATATGGTTTCCACTGGCATTCTCAAGGAGGCGAGCGCACCCACCCTGTGGGTCTCCACCATGGTCGTCGCTGCCAAGAAAGACGCCAGCGAGATCAGGATCTGCATCAACCCGAAGGACCTGAACCTTGCTATCCAACGCCCGCACTACCCCATGCGGACGGTGGAGGACGTCGCTGCACAGGTTGGTCCTGCCACTGTCTTCTCGGTCTTAGATGCCAAGAGCTCCTTTTGGCAGATCCCTCTGGATGAACGTTCGTCTTTTTTAACCACCTTCAGCACACCTTTCGGCAGGTTTCGTTTTCTTCGCATGCCCTTCGGGATCAACTCAGCAAGCGAGGTTTTCCAGCGGACCATGGAACAGCTGTTTGCCGGGTTGCCATGTGCTATTATTGTTGATGACATTTTGGTATACGGGAAGGACGTCGCTGAGCACGACCTGCACCTCCGCCAAGTCCTGGACCGGGCTCGTGAGATCAATCTCAAGCTCAACCCGAAGAAGTGTCGGTTCCGCGTTCAGGAGGTCACGTACGTGGGCCACGTTTTCACGGCCAGGGGACTAAAGCCAGACCCCCAGAAGACTGCTGCGGTCACCGAAATGCCTGCTCCCACCGACGTGCCCGGCCTGCAGCGCTTTCTGGGCATGGTCAACTACCTGGGTAAGTTCATACCCGACCTCAGCGAACTGAGTGCCCCTCTGAGGGAGCTAATCAAAAAGGACAATGCCTGGGTCTGGCTACCGCATCACCAGTCGGCATTCGTAGCCCTGAAGTCCAAGCTCGCTCGCACCCCGACTTTAACGTATTTTGACCTGAACAGGCCAATCGTCCTCACCTGCGATGCATCTCGGTTCGGACTCGGTGCTGCCTGCCTGCAGCTCCAGGACGATCGGCAGCTGCCTGTTTCCTATGCCTCTCGCACCATGACCCCTGCTGAGCAGCGCTATGCTCAGTTCGAGAAGGAGCTCCTTGCCGTGGTTTTCGCATGCTCCAAATTCAAAGACTACATTCTGGGCAACACTATCACCATTGAAACGGACCACCAGCCGCTGGTTTCTATCTTGAACAAGCCTATCCATGCGGCCTCCTCGCGGTTGCAGCGGATGATGCTGCAGCTCCAACGATTTACTTTCAACATTGTGTACCGCAAGGGCAAGGAGATGTTCGTGGCCGACACACTGTCCCGTGCGCCGCTCCCTTCCGTTGCCCGCCATCCTTACGAATCGTCTGACCTGATGGTACTGAACGTTAACATTGTTCCCTCTTGGCAGATGCAGTCCCTGGTCGAACACACTGCCGCTGATCCTGCCCTACAACAGCTTGCGGGCGTCATCCGCCGTGGCTGGCCTGACCGACGCTCTTCCCTACCGGCCGGTGCCGTGCCCTACTTCCTGGTTCGGGACGAATTGGTGCTGCACAGCGGCGTGGTGGTGAAGGGTCACAAGGTCGTGGTGCCGGACGCTCTGCGTGACCACTACTACCAAACCGCACACAGCGGTCACCCCGGGGTGGAGGCCACTTTGTCCCAGGCCCAAGCCCAGTTTTTCTGGCCTGGCATGATTCCGGAGATTCGTGACAGGGTCACCGCCTGTGCTGCCTGCAACAGCCTACTGCCTCATCAACGACGCCAACCTCTCATGCAGCAGCCGGCTCCCGAGTTGCCGTGGATGGCTGTCGCCACTGACATTTTCGAATGGCGTGGCAAACACTTCCTGGTCCTGGTGGACTCCTACTCTAGCTGGTTCGAGGTGGACCAGCTGCCTTCCCTCACGTCTGTTGCCGTCATCGGGAAGCTTCGCCGCCACTTTTCTACCTTTGGTTCCCCGGTGACTCTCCAATCCGACAACGGCGGACAGTTTTCCAGCGCAGAGTTCGCCGCTTTCGCCGCCCTATGGAACTTTCGCCACATCACCAGCAGCCCCGAGTACCCGCAAAGCAACGGCCTTGCAGAGCGCGCTGTCCGCAGTGCCAAGGAGCTGCTGGAACATTGCCGTCTGTCCCATTCGGACTTCTATCTTGCCCTCCTCAACCTCCGCAACATTTCCCGGGACCCCGCACTTGGTTCGCCTGCCCAGCGCCTCATGTCCCGCACCACTAGACCCCCTCTCCCGGTTTCTCAGCAGTCTCTAACGCCCGCTGTCCGCAGCCCTGCCGCTGTCAAGGATCGCATCATCGAGAAACAGGTCATCCAAAAGCGCTCCTTTGATAAATCTTCCCGACTACTTCCCCGTCTGTTCCCAGGCCAGGTTGTCCGGATGATGTCCACCTCCGGTCATCACCGGCTGGCCGTTGTCGTTGGCAATGCCGACTCTCCCCGGTCCTACCTGGTTAATTACGAGGGCACCGTGTACCGTCGGACACGCCAGCACCTGCTGCTAGTCAACGAGCCTTCTCCGCCTCCCGCGGACCCGTTTTCGCCGCCTGTCCATTCCCCGCCGCCTGTCCAGTCCCCACCGCCAGTCCATTCACCACCGCCTGCGACTCCTCCTGCCCCTGTCACTCCTCGCATGCCACGGACCCTTCCCTCTCAGCTCATGGTGCCCAGCCCACACGGTCCCCCTTCTCCTCCTTCACCTGCTGTGGATCCCGTTCCTTCGCCTCGTTCTCCTCCTCCCCCTGTGCGTTCGTCTCCCGGTTCCCCTATCTCTGTCCCTGCCCCCGTTCCTGTAGCTCCTGCGGTGGAAGGGGAAGGCGGGTTGCGCACCCGCTCTGGGCGTTTGGTCAAGCCGCCTGTCCGGTACGGAGTGGGCGAGTAGTCTGCTTCATAATGTTTTCCAACTGTTTCTGGTTTGCCTCTAGCGTATGAGCCGTGGTCGCTTTGTTTCCAAGAGAAAGGATGTAGATCAGTGCATGCTCCTTTAACATAGTGACCTCACCACTACTAACCACGCCCCATTGTCTCCTGTATAATTGTAGCTTCCCCGCCTCTAGCTCGCTCTCTAGTCCCAGTGATGACCACGGACAGCTAGAGCACAATGTGTGTAGTGACTAAATAAAGATACTTGGTAAGAGACTTTGTGTGTCGGAACAAGTCCTTTTACAGAAAAATGCTGAAAAGCAGGACCTCCAGGGTTGTTATCTCCCGTTTGCTTCCAGTTCCTCGTGCTGGCGAGAGCAGGAACAGGGAGATACGGGACCTGAATGTGTGGCTGAGGAACTGGTGCAGGGGGCAGGGACTTAGATCTAGATTTAGATTCTTGGGGCATTTGGATAGAAGTAAAAGGATTAGTCCAAGTCAACATGGATTTATGAAAGGGAAATCATGCTTGACTAATCTTCTGGAATTTTTTGAGGATGTGACGAGTAAAATGGATGAAGGGGTGCCAGTGGATGTAGTGTAACTAGACTTTCAGAAAACCCTTGATAAGGTCCCGCACGGGAGACTGGTGATTAAAATTAGAGCACATAGTATTGGGGGTGTTGACATGGGTAGAAAATAGGTTGGCAGACCGGAAGCAAAGAGTAGGAGTGAACGGGTCCTTTTCAGAAAGGCAGGCAGTGGCGAGTGGAGTGCCGCAAGGCTCGGTGTTGGGGCCGCAACTATTCACCATATATATTAATGATTTCGAAGAGGGAATTAGGAGCAACACTAGCAAGTTTGCGGATGACACAAAGCTGGGTGGCAGTGTGAACTGTGAAGAGGATGTTAGGGGGTTGCAGGGTGACCTGGACAGGTTGAGTGAGTGGGCAGATGCGTGGCAGATGCAGTATTATATAGATAAATGTGAGGTTATCCACTTTGTCGGCTCAAACAAGGGGGCAGATTATTATCTTAATGGGGTTAGGTTAGGTAAGGGGGAGGTACAGCGAGACCTGGGTGTCCTTGTACACCGGTCACTGAAAGTTGGCGTGCAGGTACAGCAGGCAGTGAAGAAAGCGAATGGAATTTTGGCCTTCATAACAAGAGGATTTCAGTATAGGAGTAAAGAGGTTCTTCTGCAGTTGTATAGGGCTCTGGTGAGACCACATCTGGAGTATTGTGTACAGTTTTGGTCTCCTAATTTGAGGAAGGACATCCTTGTGATTGAAGCAGTGCAGCGTAGGGTCACGACATTGATCCCTGGGATGGCGGGACTGTCATGTGAGGATTGGATGAGGGGGGATCTTATAGAAAGATATAAAATTATAAAAGGACTGGACAAGTTAGATGCAGGAAAAATGTTCCCAATGTTGTGTGAGTCCAGAACCAGGGGCCACTGAGGTGAGAAAAAACTTTTTCACCTAGAGAGTTGTGAATTTATGGAATTCCCTGCCACAGAGGGCTGTGGAGGTCAAGTCACTGGATGGATTTAAGAGAGATTTAGATAGAGCCCTAGGGGCTAGTGGAGTCAAGGGATATGGGAACGAGTTATTGATAGGGGATAATCAGCCATGATCACAATGAATGGCGGTGCTGGCTCGAAGGGCCGAATGGCCTCCTCCTGCACCTATTTTCTATGTTTCAATGAAATTGACTGTTTATTCTCTATCTTCTCAACTATTATTAAGCAGCGGATATGGCTCAGCAAAGAGACTGTTCATTTTCTTCGCTGCGTGACCTGGCATTAAGATTGGTGACCTTATCGGTATTTTAAGTTTAATTTCTACCTATTTCTTACCTTTTGAATTGAATTCAAGAGAGATCTGAATTGTACACTGGCCATGTGGGATTCAGATTGAGGTGTTGGATGAGAATTGGAAATGCCTTTATCGCAGAAAAATATCTGTCAATTTGAAATTGTTTTTTCTTTCTAATGACCTATTTTAAAGGGTCTGCCTTGTAAGTAGTTAAAGAGTTTAAGTAAAGCCGAGCACTTGCACTAGCAAGAGTACAGCACAAAAACATGAATGTTTTGCCTTTCTTCTGCAACACTATCGAGATTACAGCACAATAACACGAACAGGCAAGAGGCTGTACAATGCTTTGTAAGATAAAGAATTGCCGAATTGCTGATTATTAGGGTATAAATATATCTGATTGAACATTACCTCTGTGTGTGGAGAAAGAGACTCTGTAGTCTGTATTTTACATACTGTGAGAGTTGACTCCCACACCCCCCTGGCGAAATAAAGACGTTACTGTATTACTAACTTTTGTGTTGTCATCTGTTTGATGCAAATTGAACCTTAACACTAGGACTCAGCACATGGGAAGGGCAAACCCAGAAAGGGTGGGACATCAACCTACTCTTTAAAACCCCTTACCGGCTAGTAGTAGATCTCTTTCCCTGATGAAGCTACAGCGATAGAGAAACTGGAAAATCGTTGCCCAGTCGGGAAGAGTTCGGCAGGTGGTCTCTGCAAGCTGGGAAAAACAAAGTCTTGGTGAGCACCGTGGTTTTAACCCTACTACGCTAGAGATAATTGATGCTATACTTTACTGCATTAGTACTGCAGTATAGTTTACTACTAACTAAGCCAGAAATGAGTAATAACATGCAGAGGGGAGTGGGGGTAGAGCCATTGTTTAGCAACAGTAGAGCTAATAGGACTTGATGTTTCAATCCCTGTAATAAGTCGGCACTCTTGCTATTTGCAGTGGGATTGGAGTGGTGAGTGGAGGTACGTCATCGGGGTCATCAGGTGGGCACCCTCCTTATTTGACGTTTCATTGATAGGCCCACAACATCTCCAGAGGACTCATGTTACACCTCCCACAATTCCATACCCTCCTGTCTACATCTTGCAACCCAATTGTTATCTCTCCTTTTGATCCAAATCCAATTGCTGCTTTTTTCTGCAGAATTTGATGATACTTGATTGCTTGTTGGAGGGAGCAACACCTCACCTCCATTTTCTTTAATAGCCTGGTCGTAGATGTAGCAACAAATCCCCTGCATCCCACTTCAACTGGGAAAATCTTGGTCTTCCTGCCATTCTGGGCAGCTTCAGCTGCCTGTTCAGAGTACTTTGTCTTTTTCCTCTCATAAGCTTCTTCAACACCATCATCCCATAGCAAAGAGTAGGAGTAAACGGGTCCTTTTCACAATGGCAGGCAGTGACTAGTGGGGTACCGCAAGGCTCAGTGCTGGGACCCCAGCTATTTACAATATATATTAATGATCTGGATGAGGGAATTGAAGGCAACATCTCCAAGTCAGCGGATGACACTTAGCTGGGGGGCAGTGTTAGCTGTGAGGAGGATGCTAGGAGACTGCAAGGTGACTTGGATAGGCTGGGTGAGTGGGCAAATGTTTGGCAGATGCAGTATAATGTGGATAAATGTGAGGTTATCCACTTTGGTGGCAAAAACAGGAAAGCAGACTATTATCTATATGGTTAGGAAATGGGGAGATGCAACGAGACCTGGGTGTCATGGTACACCAGTCATTGAAAGTAGGCATGCAGGTGCAGCAGGCAGTGAAGAAAGTAAATGGTATGTTAGCTTTCATAGCAAAAGAATTTGAGTATAGGAACAGGGAGGTTCTACTGCAGTTGTACAGGGTCTTGGTGAGACCACACCTGGAGTATTGCGTACAGTTTTGGTCTCCAGATCTGAGGAAGGACAGTATTGCCATAGAGGGAGTGCAGAGAAGGTTCACCAGACTGATTCCTGGTATGTCAGGACTTTCATATGAGGAAAGACTGGATAGACTCGGCCTATACTTGCTAGAATTTAGGAGATTGAGGGGGGATCTTATAGAAACTAACAAAATTCTTACAGGGGTTGGACAGGCTAGATGCAGGAAGGTTGTTCCAGATGTTGGGGAAGTCGAGGACAAGGGGTCACAGCTTAAGGATAAGGGGGAAATCTTTTAAGACCGAGATGAGAAAAACATTTTTCACACAGAGAGTGGTGAATCTCTGGAACTCTCTGCCACAGAAGGTAGTCGAGGCCAGTTCATTCGCTATATTTAAGAGGGAGTTAGATGTGGCCCTTGTGGCTAAAGGGATCAGGGGGTATGAAGAGAAGGCAGGTACAGGATACTGAGTTGGATGATCAGCCATGATCATATTGAATGGCGTTGCAGGCTCGAAGGGCCGAATGGCCTCTACTCCTGCACCTAATTTCTATGTATCTATGTATCCCATGGAACTGTCTATTCCACAACGTCTGCCAACTTGGCTGTTGTGGACATAGATACATAGATACATAGAAAATAGGTGCAGGAGTAGGCCATTCGGCCCTTCGAGCATGCACCGCCATTCAATATGATCATGGCTGATCATCCAACTCAGTATCCCGTACCTGCCTTCTCTCCATACCCCCTGATCCCTTTAGCCACAAGGGCCACATCTAACTCCCTCTTAAATATAGCCAATGAACTGGCCTCAACTACCCTCTGTGGCAGAGAGTTCCAGAGATTCACCACTCTCTGTGTGAAAAAGTTTCTTCTCATCTCGGTCCTAAAGGATTTCCCCCTTATCCTTAAGCTGTGACCCCTTGTCCTGGACTTCCCCAATATCGGGAACAATCTTCCTGCATCTAGCCTGTCCAACCCCATAAGAATTTTGTAAGTTTCTATAAGATCCCCTCTCAATTTCCTAAATTCTAGCGAGTATAAGCCAAGTCTATCCAGTCTTTCTTCATATGAAAGTCCTGACATCCCAGTAATCAGTCTGGTGAACCTTCTCTGCACTCCCTCTATGGCTATAATGTCCTTCCTCAGATTTGATTTTGGACCACAGGACCATGTCTGGCCGGAGTGTAATAATGTGTAATAATGTGAATGGCGACCAACACAGGAATCAACCGAGACCGAGAGACTTCTTCGCAGTCGCTGTTAGAGTTATTTATAAAATGTCCCAGACTCTGCACCGGAGAGAAGAGATAGAAAGACAGAGAGAGAGACAGACAGAGGTAGAGATAGAGATAGAGAGAGAGTCTCCCCAGCGGCGACATGACTCCTCCACCGCCCCGGCCGCCCGGCGCCCACCCATCAGCCCCACCCGAGATTGATGGTCGTGTTGCGGCGGCGGGACCCGGCGCAGACCCGACCCCAGGCCCAGGCCCGGCTCCCCGAGCTCCGCCAACCCCAGGCCCAGTCACTGTCTCCCGGGTGCGAGGCCGCGGCCTGGACCCCCCGGCACCGAATCCCCAGCCAGCGCGCCCGCCCCGCCCGCCCTGATCCACCGGAGCCTCTCACCGCGTCCGGCCCGGCCCGGCCCATCCGGGTCCCCACTCACTCACTCACTCACTCACTCACTCACTCGCGGCTCATCCGCCCGCCCGCTGCCCGTTGCCCCGGAGACAGAGACGGAGAGAGAGAGAGACCGCGCGGGCAGGGGCTCAGCCCGGAAATGACGTCACGGCCCCGGCCCGTTGCGCCTCAGGCTGCGGGGCGGCCTCAGCCCGGAAATGACGTCACGGCCAAGATGGAGCCGACCCGCACTTGCTTGACGGTGAGAGGGAGGGAGAGAGAACAAGGGGAGAGAGAGAGAGAGAGAGAGAGATCTGTGAGGGGCAGGAATAAGGGGAGAGGGTCAGAGAGACAGGAGACAGTCCGGGGGAGGGAGGGAGAAGCTGGGAGTTGGAAAAGGGGTGAAGTGAGTAGCGGGGGAACAGGGAACAAAGGGAGGGGGAAGGGATTCAACGGGGAGTGGGTTTGGTGCCGAGGGGGATGAATGGGGGGCAGGGAACTGGGGGGGGAGAGAGGGGTCAAGTGAGTCAAGGAAGGGGGTAGTGAGCCTGGATGGGGGTTCATATTGTTTGGGTGGTGGGTGGGGTGAGCAAAGGGGGGTAAGGAGCAGGAGGCGGCGGCAGGGTTAAGGGGCAGAGAGCCACAGGGAGGAGGTCACATTGTTTGGGGGTGGGGAGGATGTTTCAGTTTAGGAAGTCAAACCAGGGCAGGATCTTCACTGTGAATGGCGGGGCGCTGGGGGGGGGGAAGGGAAAAGGAAGGGAGGGAGGGAGGCAGGGAGGGAAAGAGGGAAAGAGGGAGGGAGGGAGGGAGGGGTAGATAGATAGATTTATTGCATGTGTGGAGACGAAGGATCTAGGAGTGTGGGTACGAGTTGGGCCGAAGGGCCTCTTTCCAACTCTGTATCTATGACAAAGTGCTGGTAACTCAGCAGGTCAGGCAGCATAACCATATAACAATTACAGCACGGAAACAGGCCACCTCGGCCCTACAAGTCCGTGCCGAACAATTATTTTCCCCTAGTCCCATCTACCTGCACTCGGACCATAACCCTCCATTCCTTTCCCATCCATATACCTATCCAATTTATTTTTAAATGATAAAATAGAAAATAGGTGCAGGCGTAGGCCATTCGACCCTTCGATCCTTTCAACCTTTATTCAACCTTTATCTGTAACTTAGTTGCTGAAACCCAGGCAACATTCTAGTAAATCTCCTCTGTACTCTCTATTTTGTTGACATCCTTCCTATAATTGGGCGACCAAAATTGTACACCATACTCCAGAATTGGTCTCACCAATGCCTTGCACAATGTTAACATTACATCCCAACTTCTATACTCAATGCTCTGATTTATAAAGGCTAGCATACCAAAAGCTTTCTTTACCACCCTATCTACATGAGATTCCACCTTCAGGGAACTGTGCACAGCTATTCCTAGATCCCTCTGTACAACTGCATTCCTCAATTCGCTTCAATTTACCATGTACGTCCTATTTTGATTTGTCCTGCCGAGATGTAGCACCTCACACTTATCAGCATTAAACTCCATCTGCCATCTTTCAGCCCATTCTTCCAAATGGCCTAAATCTCTCTGTAGACTTTGGAAATCTACTTCATTATCCACAACACCACCTAGTAAGTATCATCTGGATACTTACTAATCCAATTTACCACACCTTCATCCAGATCATTGATGTACATGACAAACAACAGTGGACCCACATATATCCCTGAGGCACCCCACTAGTCACCTGCCTCCAACCTGCCAACAGCCATCCACCATTACTCTCTGGCGTCTCCCATTCAGCCACTGTTGAATCCATCTTGCTACTCCTGCATTTATACCAAACAATTGAACCTTCTTAACCAACCTTCCATGAGGAACCTTGTCAAAGGCCGTACTAAAGTCCATATAGACAACATCCACTGCTTTACCCTCATCAATTTCCCTAGTAACCTCTTCAAAAAATTCAAGAAGATTAGTCAAACATGACCTTCCAGGCACAAATCCATGTTGACTGTTCCTAATCAGGCCCTGTTTATCCAGATGCTTATATATATTATCTCTAAGTATCTTTTCCATTAATTTGCCTACCACTGAAGTCAAACTAACAGGTCTATAATTGCTAGGTTTACTCTTAGAACCCTTTTTAAACAATAGAACAACATGCGCAGTATGCCAATCCTCGGGCACTATTCCCGTTTCTATTGACATTTGAAAATTTTCAGTCATAGCCCCTGCTATTTCTACACTAACTTAGAAACATAGAAAATAGGTGCAGGAGTAGGCCATTCGGCCCTTCGAGCCTGCACCGCCATTCAATATGATCATGGCTGATCATCCAACTCAGTATCCTGTACCTGCCTTCTCTCCATACCGCCTGATCCCTTTAGCCACAAGAGCCACATCTCACTCCCTCTTAAATATAGCCAATGAACTGGCCTCAACTACCTTCTGCGGGAGAGAATTCCAGAGATTCACCACTCTGTGTGAAAAAAGTTTTCCTCATCTCGGTCCTAAAAGATTTCCCCCTTATCCTTAAACTGTGACCCCTTGTTCTGGACTTCCCCAACATCGGGAACAATCTTCCTGCATCTAGCCTGTCCAACCCCTTAAGAATTTTGTAAGTTTCTATAAGATCCCCCCTCAATCTTCTAAATTCTAGCGAGTACAAACCGAGTCTATCCAGTCTTTCTTCATATGAAAGTCCTGACATCCCAGGAATCAGTCTGGTGAACCTTCTCTGTGCTCCCTCTATGGCATTGATTGATTGATTACCTTATTAATCCCCTTATTCAGGGTAAATTCTGATGTCCTTGCAGCACATTAATAAAAATACAACACAGTATTCATAAAGAAATTCAACACCAAAACATCCCCCCACAGTGATTCCCACTGTGGGGGAAAGCACAAAGTCCAGTCCCCATCCTCTTGTCCACCCATAGTCGGGCCTATTGAGGCCTCCACAGTCGCCGCCACGGCGCCCGATGTTCTCGCCGGGTGATGGTACTCCGGCGTCGGGATGAATGTCTTTCCTCAAATTAGGAGACCAAAACTGTACGCAATACTCCAGGTGTGGTCTCACCAAGACCCTGTACAACTGCAGTAGAACCTCCCTGCTCCTATACTCAAATCCTTTTGCTATGAATGCTAACATACCATTCGCCTTCTTCACTGCCTGCTGCACCTGCATGCCTACTTTTAATGACTGGTGTACCATGACACCCAGGTCTCGTTGCATCACCCCCTTTCCTAATCGGCCACCATTCAGATAATAATCTACTTTCCTGTTTTTGCCACCAAAGTGGATAACCTCACATTTATCCACATTATAGTGCATCTGCCATGCATTTGCCCACTCACCCAGCCCATCCAAGTCACCTTGCAGCCTCCTAGCATCCTCCTCACAGCTAACACTGCCCCCCAGCTTCGTGTCATCTGCAAACTTGGAGATGTTGCATTCAATTCCCTCGTCCAAATCATTAATATATATCGTAAATAGCTGGGGTCCCAGAACTGAGCCTTGCGGTACCCCACTAGTCACTGCCTGCCATTGTGAAAAGGACCCGTTTACTCCTACTCTTTGCTTCCTGTCTGCCAGCCAGTTCTCTATCCACATCAATACTGAAGCCCCCAATACCGTGTGCTTTAAGTTTGTATACTAATCTCTTATGTGGGACCTTGTCGAAAGCCTTCTGAAAGTCCAGATATAACACATCCACTGGTTCTCCATTATCCACTCTACTAGTTACATCCTCGAAAAATTCTATAGGATTCGTCAGACATGATTTAACCTTCATAAATCCATGCTGACTTTGTCCAATGATTTCACCACTTTCCAAATGTGCTGCTATCCCATCTTTAATAACTGATTCTAGCAGTTTCCCCACTACCGACGTTAGACTAACTGGTCTGTAATTCCCCGTTTTCTCTCTCCCTCCCTTTTTAAAAAGTGGTGTTACATTAGCTACCCTCCAATCCTCAGGAACTACTCCAGAATCTAAAGAGTTTTGAAAAATTATCACTAATGCATCCATTATTTCTGGGGCTACTTCCTTAAGTACTCTGGGATGCAGCCTATCTGGCCCTGGGGATTATCGGCCTTTAATCCATTCAATTTACCTAACACCACTTCCCGGCTGACCTGGATTTCACTCAGTTCCTCCATCTCATTTGACTCCCGGTCCCCTGCTATTTCCGGCAGATTATTTATGTCTTCCTTAGTGAAGACAGAACCAAAGTAGTTATTCAATTGGTCTGCCATGTCCTTGTTCCCCATGATCAATTCGCCCGTTTCTGACTGCAAGGGACCCACATTTGTTTTAACTAATCTTTTTCTCTTTACATATCTATATAAGCTTTTGTAGTCAGTTTTTATGGTCCCTGCCAGTTTCCTTTCATAATCTATTTTTCCCTTTCATAATTAAGCCCTTTGTCCTCCTCTGCTGGTCTCTGAATTTCTCCCAGTCCTCTGGTAGGCTGCTTTTTCTAGCTAATTTGTACGCTTCATCTTTTGTTTTGATACTATCCCTGATTTCAATTGTTAACTTCCCCCAATGTCCTAGGGAATGTCCTGTCAGGACCTGGAGACTTATCCACTTGTATATTTTTCAAAAGTGTCAGTACATCTTTTTATTTGAATCTCATAGTATCCATAGCTACTCGACTTGTTTGCCTTACCTCATATAATTCAATATCCTTCTCCTTGGTGAATACTGAAGAAAAAAAATTGTTCAATATCTCCCCCATCTCTTTTGGCTCTGCAGATAGCTGTCCACTCTGTCTCTCTAATGGACCAATTTTATCCCTCGTAATCCTTTTGCTATTAATATTGCTGTAGAAACCCTTTGGATTTACTTTCACCTTACTTGCCAAAGCAACCTCATATCTTCTTTTAGCTTTTCTAATTTCTTTCTTAAGATTCTTTTTACATTCTTAATACTCCTCAAACACCTCATTCACTCCATGCTGCCTATAATTATTGTAGATCACTCTCTTTTTCCGAACCAAGTGTCCAATTTCCCTTGAAAACCATGGCTCTCTCCAATTTTTACTATTTCCTTTCAACCGAACAGGGACATAAGATTCTGTACTCTTAAAATTTCCCCTTTAAATATCCTCCATTTCTCTTCTACATCCTTCCCATAAAACAAAATGTCCCAATTCACTCCTTTTAAATCCTTTCCCATCTCATCAAAGTTAGCCTTTCTCCAATCAAAAATCTCAACCCTAGGTCCAGTTCTGACCCTCTCCATAATTATATTGAAACTAATGGTATTGTGATCACTAGACCCGAAGTGCACCCCAACGCATACCTCCGCCACCTGACCTGTCTCATTTCTAGTAGGTACCTCTATGTATTGCTGCAAAAAACTATCCTGCACACATTTTACAAACTCCAAACCATCCAGCCCTTTTACAGAATGTGTTTCCCAGTCTATGTGGAAAATTGAAATCTCCCACAATCACTTCTCAGTTCCACCCAAATAGCCTCCCTAGACGAGCCCTCCAATCTATCCTGCCAAAGCACTGCTGTAATATCTTCCCTGACAAGCAATGCAACACCTCCACCTCTTACCCCTCCAATTCTATCACACCTGAAGCAACGAAATCCTGGAATATTTAGTTTCCAATCACAGCCCTCCTGCAACCATGTTTCACTGATCGCCACAACATCTTACTTCCAGGTGTCAATCCAGGCTCTAAGCTCATCCACCTTTCTTACAATGCTCCTAGCATTAAAATATGCACATTTAAGAAACCCACCGCCTCTTATTCTCTGTTTATTTTCTTTTTCTTCTTCCCTAGATTTTGGGTCCGAGTGCTTCCCTTCTCTGCCTCCTGCCTCACACTCTGTCTACTAGCTTTCTCTATTTGAGTCCTTCCCCCGCCAACCATTCTAGTTTAAAGTCTCCCCAGTAGCCTTTGCAAATCTCCCAGCCAGGATATTGGTCCCCCTCAGGTTCAAGTGCAACCCGTCCTTTCTGTACAGGTCACACCTTCCCCAAAAGTAGTCCCAATGATCCAGAAACTTGAATCCCTGCCCACTGCACCAGTCCTTCAGCCACGCATTTATCCTCCACCTCGCCCAATTCCTACTCTCACTGTCGCGTGGCACAGGCAGTAATCCTGAGATTGTAACTTTTTTGGTCCTTTTCCTTAACTCTCCTCCCAACTCCCTAAATTCTCCCTTCAGGACCTCTTCTCTTTTTTTACCTATGTCATTGGTACCTATATGTACCACGACCTCAGGCTCCTCTCCCTCTGATTTCAAGATATCTTGGACGCGTTGAGACACATCCGAGACCCTGGCACCAGGGAGGCAGACTTCCATCCGGGTCTCCTGACTGCGTCCACAGAATCGCCTATCCGACCCCCTAACTATAGAGTCCCCAATTACTATTGCCCTCCTCTTTTTTTCCCTACCTTTCTGAGCTACAGGGCCGGTCTCTGTGCCGGAGGCCCGGCCGCTGTCGCTACCCCCAGGCAGGCTGTCCCCCCCAACCGTATTGAAACAGGAGTACTTATTTTCAAGGTGTACAGACACTGGGGTACTCACTCGTCCCTGCCTCTGCCCTGTGGAGAAGATAGACACAAAGTGCTGGTAACTCAGCAGGTCAGGCAGCATCCGTGGAGAGAAGGAATGGGTGGCGTTTTGCGTCAACACCCTTCTTTGGTTTAGTTTAGTTTAGAGATGCAGCGCCGAAACAACAGGCCTTTCGGCCCACGGAGTCCGCGCCGACCAGCAATCACCCCGTACACTAGCACTGTCCTACGCACATTAGGGACAATTTAGCAATTTTGCGGAGGCCGATTAATCTACAACCCTGAACGTCTTACACGGAGTAAAAACCCACACAGGTCAAGGGGAAAACGTACAATCTCCGCACAGACAGCACCCAAAGTCAGGATCGACCTCGGGTCTCTGGCGGTGAGGCAGCAACTGTAACTGTACCGCTGCGACAGTGTGCCGCGCAGAATTAAATAATGGTTTCCTCCACCATAAACGCACCCAATCTGTGTTAGTAATGTACTGTATGGCAGTTTGTTGACCCTCTGTTCCCCTCCAGCAGGGTTTAGGAGCCGTTGCTGTGGACGGAGAGACGGGTTTGTGAGCGGCCATTGAGGGCGGCCAGGGTGCTGGTACCAACCCCATTTGCTCGGTGTGTTTGCTGAGCTTCGATGGAGGACCACATGACTGGGCACCACAAGGAGAAACGTTATGAGTGCGACGTATGTGGCAAGGCCTGGCAGTGCCCGAGCGAGCTGGAGACCCACCGGCCGGTGCACACGAGAGAACGCCCCTTCAATTGCTCGGAGTGCGGCAAGAGTTTCAAGACGGCGAATGACCTAGAGGCCCACCTGCAAGTGCACACGGGCGAGAAGCCCTATGCCTGCTCCACATGCGGCAAGAGCTTTACCCAGTTGGCACAGCTGCAGGAGCACCTGCGGGTGCACAGCAATGAGCGGCCCTTCACCTGCTCCGACTGCGGAAATGACTTCAAGTCGTCCAACGACCTGAAGGTGCACAGGCGGTTGCATACTGCGGAGCGGCCCTTCACCTGCAGCAACTGTGGCATGGGCTTCACCAGATCCACCAGGCTGCTGGAGCACCAGCGCACCCACACCGGCGAGCGCCCCTACACCTGTGCCCAGTGCGGCAAGGGCTTGACCAGCTCTAGCAACCTGCTGAAGCACCAGCGCACCCACACCGGCGAGCGCCCCTACACTTGTGCCCAGTGCGGCAAGGGCTTCACCCGCTCCGACAACCTGCTGCGGCACCAGCTCACCCACACCGGTGAACGTCCCTACACCTGCGCCCATTGCGGCAAGGGCTTCATCCAGTCCAGTACACTGCTGGAGCACCAGCGCAACCACACCGGCGAGCGTCCCCACATTTGTGCCCAGTGCGGCAAGGGCTTCATCAGCACCAGGAGCCTGCTGAAGCACCAGCCCACCCACACCGGGGACTGGCCCTACACCTGCACCCAGAGCGGCAAGGGCTTCACCCAGTCCAACAGCCTGCTGAAGCACCAGCGCACCCACACCGGCGAGCGTCCCTACACCTGCGCCCAGTGCGGCAAGAGCTTCTCCCAGTCCAGCTACTTGCTGGAGCACCAGCGCACCCATACCGGCGAGCGCCCCAACACCTGTGCCCAGTGCGGCAAGGGCTTCACCAGCTCTAGCAACCTGCTGAAACACCAGTGCACCCACACCGGCGAGCGTCCCTACACCTGCGCCTAGAGCGGCAAGGGCTTCACCCAATCTGGCCACCTGCTGCTGCACCAGCGCACCCACACCGGCGAGCGTCCCTTCACCTGTATCCAGTGCGGCAAGCGCTTCATCTGCTCCACCCAACTGCTGTCCCACCAGCGGGTGCACGCCGGTGACCATCCCATCTCCGGCCCGGTGTGTGGAGAGCGCTTTGCCATGGCCTCCCATGCCCTGTCTCACCAGCACGTGCACACCAGTGGCCAGCCCTACGACTGCCCGTACTGTGGTGAGACGTTTGACAGCTCGCGGGGGTTGCGGCAGCACCGGCGGGCCCACGCTGGCGCGCAGCTGCCCCCACTGTGACAAGAGAGCATGGGGGCTGCGGGAGCACCAGCGGATACACACCAGAGAGAGACCCTTTGTGTGCGCTGAGTGTGGCAAGGGTTTCACCCGCATGTCCAGCCTGTGGCAGCACCGGCGTACCCACAGTGGTGAGCGACCCTTGCCCTGCCCGTCCTGTAAACCCACCTTGACCACCTGCTGGTCCACACTGGCCAGCGCCCCTTCACCTGCCCGCACACCACCATGTGGATAGGCGCTGTTAAGGTTGACACAAAATGCTGGAACGAATGGGTAACGTTTGTGGTCGAGACCCTCCTCAGTCTCGACCCGAAATGTTACCCAGTCCTTCTCTCCAGAGATGCTGCCTGTCCCGCTGAGTTACTCCAGCATTTTGTATCTTTTTTGTAAACCAGCATCTGCAGTTCCTTGTTTTTAAACCATTCTGGTTAACCATCTCTGCAACTTCCCCAAAGCCTCCACATCAGTCCTGTAATGGAGTGACCAGAACTGCATGCAATGCTCCAAATACTACCTGACCAATGTCCCTTAAAGCTGCACATATACATTCCTCTCTCCTTATCTCACATCCTTTTACCTCCTTAGTTTCTCTCGCCTCTGTCACTTACTTCACTCACCTACCGATCAACCCCTCATGTTAATATAGTGTCAGTCTGAAGAAGGGTCCCGACACGAACTGTCACCTATCCATGTTCTCCACAGATGCTACCTGACCCGCCGAGTTACTGCAGCACTTCGTGTTGGAGTCATCGAGTGATAGATTGTGGAAACAGGACCTTCGGCCCAACTTGCCCACACCGACCAACATATCCTAACTACGCTAGTCCCACCTGCCTGCATTTGGGCCATATCCTTCCAAACTTGTCCTATCCATGCACCTGTCCATATCTGTTTCTTAAACGTTGGGATAGTCCCCGTCTCTACTATCTCCTCTGCCAGCTTGTTCCATACACCCACCACCCTCTGTGTGGAGAAGTTACCCCTCAGAAACCTATAAAATCTTTTCCCCTTCACCTTGAACCCATGTCCTCTGGTCCTCGATTCCCACATTCTGGCAAAATATTCTGTGCATCTAACAAACTACAGCTGCCAGAGGATGAAAGTGAGGCTGGGACTATCCCAATGTTTAAGAAACAGATATCGACAGATACATGTCACTTCTAAAGAAGGGTCTCAACCTGAAACATCACCCATTCCTTCTCTCTAGAGTTGCTGCCTGTCCCACTGAGTTACTCCAGTATTTTGTATCCACCTATCACTTGCCAGCCCCCATCACTTTTCCAGCTTCCTCCCCCCACCCTCTCCAATCAGTCTGAAGACGGGTCCTGATTCAAAACGTTGTCTGTCCATTCCCTCTAAAGCGGTGGAGGAACTCAGTGGGTCAAGCTGCATCTGTGCAGTAAAGGGAATCTAATGGACAGCGCCCCTTCTCCCACTTAGACATTTTTTAGGCAACTACAGGCGACACGTAGTCGCCGGGAATAGTCCCCTCGTAAAGCAAAAATTCATTGCGACTTTGATGTCGCCGCTAAGTGTTGAAATTTTTTCGGCGACAGTGGGTTTGACGCCAATGAGCGTAGCTTGACTTCTAACGTAGGTGATGACGTAGGTTGTCGCCAGGATGACGTGGGTTGCCGCCGGTTTTTCGGCGACCAGCTGTGACTATGACAGCCTCTGGCAGCTGCCTAAAAAATCGGCAAGTGGGACAGGCCCATTAGGCGGCCACTCGCAACACTCCTTTCCAACTTTCTCCAAACCCCACACCAAGCAGTCCGAAGAAGGGTCCTGACCTAGAATGTTGCCTGTGCTCTCCAGAGGTGCAAGTTACTGCAGGAGATTGTGTCCCTTTGTAAACCAGCACCTGCAGTTCCTTGTACTAGACTAGGCGTGCATTTCACTCCGAGCATCCGGGAACCGCTATGAGGCACACCATCCTTGACTCCCACCTGTTGCCGCAGAAACCCATCTATCCCCGACTACCACGGCTCTGCCTGACGTCTGTCTCTTCGGTTATGCCTCAGCGTCACCTTTTGAATCGCTGACCTGTCCCTTCTCTCTTCGGGTATCTTCGGTGTAACGATCTTATTGTCCAGGATTTTCCCGGATGATCCTGAGGTCATCCAGCTGCTTCTCCAGTGCCCCAACACGGTCCTTCAGGAGCTGAACCTGGACACACTTTGCTGGAGGCAGGAAACATGTCCTGGTGTTGGGGGAGTTCAGAACCAGGGGGCACAGTTTAAGAATAAGGGGTAAGCCATTTAGAACGGATGTGAGGAAACACTTTTTCACACAGAGCTGGGAGGTCGTGTTAGCTGTGAGGGTGATACTGGGAGGCTGCAAGGTGACTTGGATAGATTGGGTGAGTGGGCAAATGCATGGCAGATGCAGTATAATGCGGATAAATGGGAGGTTATCCACTTTGGCAAAAACAGGTAAGTAGACTATTATCTGAATGGTGGCCGATTAGGAAAAGGGGAGATGCAACGAGACCTGGGTGTCATGGTACACTAGTCATTGAAAGTAGGAATGCAGGTGCAGCAGGCAGTGAAGAAGGCGAATGGTATGTTAGCATTCATAGCAAAACGATTTGAGTATAGGAGCAGGGACGTTGTACTGCAGTTGTACAGGGTCTTGGTGAGAACACACCTTGTGTATTGCGTACAGTTTTGGTCTCCTAATCTGAGGAAAGGCATACTTGCCATAGAGGGAGTACAGAGAAGGTTCACCAGACTGATTCCTGGGATGGCAGGACTTTCATATGCAGAAAGACTGGATAGACTCGGCTTGTACACGCTAGAATTCAGAAGATTGAGGGGGGATCTTATAGAAACTTACAAAATTCTTAAGGGGTTGGACAGGCTAGATGCAGGAAGATTATTCCCGATGTTGGAGAAGTCCAGAACTAGGGGTCATAGTTTAAGGATAAGAGGGAAGTCTTTTAGGACCGAGATGAGAAAATCATTTTTTACACAGAGAGTGGTGAATCTGTGGAATTCCCTGCCTCAGAAGATAGTTGAGGCCAGTTCATTGGCTATATTTAAGAGGGAGTTAGATGTGGCCCTTGTGGCTAAAGGGGTCAGGGGGTTAAGATAGAAGGCAGGGATGGGATACTGAGTTGGATCATCAGCCATGATCATATCGAATGGTGGTGCAGGCTCGAAGGGCCGAATGGCCTACTCCTGCACCTATTTTCTATGTTTGTATGTTTCTATGATTCATATGAACCTGCCGATTAGAGAATTGTCCGTTGCCGTTCCCCCAACTGTACAGATAAGCGGCAGACTCTGGGTCGGTTGATTTGAAAGCGGGAATATAAAAGCGAGTTGATGTCGGATGTGTGGACATGACCTGTGACAGTCGGAGCGGATCCAGGCTGGGATATTATTCCTGACCTAAACCTTGGACTGCACTCCTGCAGCCTTACTCGCATGAGGCATTCAACATTGAAGTAATTGCTTCCAGCTTCACATTAGTGTCTCGTTTCTGGCTTTGACCAGCGTGGCTGAACAACGGGCGCTCCTTGGAGGAATGCGAGTGCAAAAAGCTGCAGCAGAGTAGATGGTTGAGGAAGTTGAGGACAGTCATCTCTGTGAGTGCTGAATGCCCCATTTGAAGAGTTGCTGAGAAAATATTCGAACTAGGCTATGCTGGAAATTTGTGCAGAAGAAAATCATACCTATTCCTTTGATGTGAATGAAATATACATCATGGATTTCATGGTGGGAACCATGTTATTGGAAATATGTTGTCAAGCTGGAAAGTGTAAGATTGAAGGAAATGTTTTACGAGAATGGTGCCAGGACCAGAGGGTGTGAGGTATAGGGAGAGGTTGAGCTGGCTGGGACTCTACTCCTTGGAGTGCAGGAGGATGAGGTGGATCTCATAGAGCTGTGTAAAATCATGAGAGGAATAGGAATAGAATCAGAGTAGATGAATCGCGGTCCAGAGGACATAGGGTCAAGGTGAAGGGGAAACGATTTCATAGGAATCAGAGGAGTAACTTTTTCACACAAAGTGTGGTGGGTGCATGGAACAACCTGCCAGAGGAGTTTGTGGAGGCAGTAACTATCCCACCCTTTAAGAAACAGTCAGACAGATACATGGAGGTTTGGTTTACTGGGATATGGGCCAAATGCGTGCAGTTGGGACTAGTGTAGCTGGGACATGTTGGTCGTTGGAGGAAGGTTGGACCGAACGGCCTGTTTCCATGCTGAATCCCTCTATGAATCTATGACTCCATGATACGAGCCCTTTGGTCGAACAAGTCCTCGCCGGCCATCGGTCACCCATTCGTAAGTTTCATGTTATCCTACTTTCCCCATCCACATCCGATACACTAGGGGCAATTTACAGAGCTTAATTGACCGATGAATCCTTATGTCCATGGAATGTCGGGGAAGCTCGGAGCATTCGGACAAAACGTACACGGCCAAAATGAGAACTTGCAAACGCCACACACAGAAACATCTGGGATCGGGATCAAATGCATGTTACTAGCTCGGTGAGGCAGCAGCTCTTCCGGCTACGGCACTGTGTCGCCATAGTCTTCTCTGAGTACACATGATTCTTAATCTTGCATTATTTATTTATCCATACACTAATCTCAAAGCACTTAACACGGAACTATCGTTCTTTGAGGCGTTGAAGTAATTTTCCAACTGTGTTGTGCTGGAAATGTTTGTTGCAACAATGTGTGGGGAAATATATTCTTTATCAACCCTCATTTGAAGGAGCAAGAAGGTAAAATGTATTCGCCTTCCGTCACAGTGAGGAGTAAGATGGATGCTGCCTGCGTTGGTGGGGACTGGGAGGGATTGGCGTGAATGCGTGGTCTCGGTGTTGCGGGGAAGTCATAACACGGGAGCATCCTGGAGTCTGGTGCGGGTGCGGACGGCTTTCTGACAGAGAGAGCGACAAACGGTCGGTGCAACTCTGGTCACATCACGGTGGAGCGTGTGTGTGGCCCGGACATTGGACTGACGGCTGTGGCTCTCCGTCTATGCTGTTTGCCTTAGGATTCCCGCACGCCGCTGTGGCGGCTCTTTATGTCTACGTTTTTATGTGACTTTGTATCTTGTTGCTTTTTTTGTATGATTCTATGGTAACATCAAATTTCACTGTATCTCAGTGTACACGAGACAATAAAGGACTATCAAACTATTGACCTATTAAACTATTTTACCACATCTAGAATATTCACTAAGATACAACGGAAAGCTTGTTGTATGAGCTTGTCTCTGTTTTAAGTAATAATATAATAAATACCAGGACAGATGCATCAATCAAACTCATTACTTCTGTATCATTGTCCTGCACGATACCACGTGATTCCCTGAACTTCAAGGACAGAATGTACCCAATGTCTGTGTCACAGCAGGTTTGTGGGAGAATATCTACTACTTTTATCCCTTCAACTGAGGACATCCTTCCCATCTCTCCTGACCATCTGAACGCTGAATCCCAGACTGTGTTCCATTGATGTAGTGCGCAGAGGCATGAGGTTCCATAGCCATCCACAGTTCGATCGACCTCGCTGCTTCTGTATTAAACGTACGTGTTGAGACAGTCCACAGAATCGTGTACTATTTTACACCGCTACTGCATAGACCTTGGTGGTGCATGATGGGACGGTGTAGAAGCAGTAATCTGGCTCTATTCTGGATTTGAGTTTACAGTTTCTGCTCGACAGAGTCGTATAATACCGAATTATATTCTACCTACGGTGTCTGCGTCTGCCATGAAATCACTGCCTATGCGGATATAATTTCAAAGATATGACACAAAGCCTTTCCGCGCTCCCATCACAAACTAATAAACCCCTCAACAAATCCACCACCCACCACGTTTATCAATGACAAGAATAGCAGTATCAACTCACTTCCACTATAAATACCAAACGCTGTTCCACAGTAGCAAATTGTTAATGTGTCGTTCAATGTGACATTGTGATCTGTATTATTGGGAACTGTATCACAGCGGATGATGTACAGCTCACTGCACCCAGAGTGTTGACTGAACGCCCACTGAAGTTTGTTAATTACCCGTTTTTCTGTGCAGTTTATTTATTGGAGATTTGATGATGCAACACGCGTTGTTATGTACAGGGTTGAGAGGAAATATATTTTGTTTTCTAAAACAAATGTCCGACCATCTATTTCCAGGACCACACAGATCTCCCGACAAACAAGCTTTTTAATTGTGTGCATGTATGATTATGAATTATCCCGTGACCATCAGCTCGCTCAGTATCTAACCCAGTCTAAATCTGCCGACTTGTTCACTAAAGCAAAATGTAGAAATCTTCAGGATATTTTGGATGTTGCACTGAGATAGGTCAGATATACACGATAATATTTCTGGCATAGATGAAACGGGAGAGACAATGCTGCTGTGATTTATTTCTTATCGTTTCTACATTAGATTCCTTCCTTAACACATTTAGACATCATTCTCGGCAGATATGTCATCCCGGTCTTCATTTCCTCTCTGAATTTAGACTGAGTTACCGCGTAAATACACGTGTTTGTGCAGCAACTCAACAGCAGGAGCATGTAGCTGGTTTCGTCCGCGATAAGCAACGGGTCACTATAACCGGTAGAATAAAACCGCTTTGTTATCTGTGTCCAGAGGAAATATATAAAATACGTCATCCAAAGCATAATGAAGTTGCCCGAAATTGCAAAGAGCAAGATGATTGACTTCCTTCTGCTTTCCAGCTCGGCATCATTCTGATTCGCACCATTCTTGCTGCCTCTCAGATACTTGCGGACTTGACTGGCCATTAAAATGTGCCCGACTGTTAGAGCGTTGAGCAGTAATATCAGGAACATTGGGAGTAGAGGGGTGAAACATCGGTGAATCCATGTGAACAATATCCATGTGGGTTCAATGACGCATTCCTGTTTTACACGGCAGCCCCATGCTACATTATGTACTGATATAATAGGATCAAATGCAAAGTACCAGGGGATGTTTTTGCAGCAGAACAGCGGACACACAGTTGCTATAACCCTGGCTGCAGTTTTCTCGGTGCAAAATCTGGATCTCAGCTTGTGGCAACAAATCATCAAATATCGATCAAATGTGAACGAGAGTGTTAACCACACGGAAATGTCTGTGACTGCGTGGTTAAGGGCCGTGTGGAAGGAACAGACTTGAGTAATGAAGAGAAAAGTTGTGGGGAAATATAGCTGATTGATACGATAAAGTAAAACGTCAATGACAGCAACCAACAGATCCGCCGCAGCCATGGCCACAAGATAGCGTGATACACATTTGGAGAGACCGCACTTTCCCCGGGACAGGATCACAATCGATATCACATTAGCTGTGTTACGGGAAGAATCAAAAATCGACAAAGTGCATCAACAGTATATGTTACAGGGTGCCCCACATAACACGTGATTTCACATTAAGATTAGAGTTGAGCATAGGCATTCATGACAGGGCGAGCGGCCACCACACACATTTCTTAAAGGTTGGGCGACGAGAAAAAAAAACATTTCCACTGTTAGGACTGTCGCCAGTGTTGACGGGCGAATGGAATCGCAATATATGCGTGAATGAAAATAATGATCATTTTACATTGAATTTACAAGGAATTGTATTTTATCAGGTCGGATAAACATGGTGTTCGCGGCAGGGGCAGTATCAGATTACAAATCTGTGATCTGAAAATGAAGCGAGACATAGAAACATAGAAACATAGAAATTAGGTACAGGAGTAGGCCATTCGGCCCTTCGAGCCTGCACCGCCATTCAATATGATCATGGCTGATCATCCAACTCAGTATCCCGTACCTGCCTTCTCTCCATACCCTCTGATCCCCTTAGCCACAAGGGCCACGGCGTTTTAATTGTGGCAGATAGTTAAATCAAATGCCATCTGATAACTCATAATGAATGTCTGAAAATTTAGCCGTGATTTTCTACGTCTTTAACACATTTACGCTTCGTTTCATTAACATGACATGCTAACAGTAAACGATGCCGTTATTTGCATCGAATTACATCGTACTGTATCGATGCAGTTAATTGCAGTTATTTTAAACATTTTCTGTTTGACTGAAACTTCCCGCAGTAAATCAATAAGATCAATTATTTTCACTTTATCATTTCAATTCATCAGTCAGTCACCGCTCTTGTCCTATCACTCTCGGTAACATCTCGCCAGTTATAAATTGTATAAATGTATCATTTTCCCTATTGCTGTTTACAGACACATTGAGAGGATATCGGAACCGCCACACACGTACCTGAGATTCTGACCATTGTCACACAGAGACGGGACCTTCCTTCAGCCGTTTACCCGGTGCAATGGATTCCCTGCGGCAGCGATGTTGCTGCTGTCACAGATGCTACAGAAGGCAACTGCTTCTCACGCGCAAGGACAGAACAATGCGTAGAGAATGAAACATTGAGCTTCCCCTTGAGTAGACTATGTTTGGTCCTGTCAAGAGTGGATATCCACCCATGGCAGGCATTGCGATGATGAATACTATCCCTCACCTGGGTGTAAAGCAGTGGAGACATTCTGGCCAACGGTACCGCAGCCGGGGTCATGTTTGCTCAGAAACCAGAGTGTATCTGTGGAACCGAACGGCTCACGATATATGTGTGCACAGAGGCGACGAGGAAGCGCGGTTTAGTACACCTGTAAATGACGGGACGTTACCTGGTGTCACCGGATATGAGGGGTGTCTATCTGATGAATGGAAACAATAAAGTAAACACAAAATATTTTATTGACTGCAGGAAGATTCAGTCAAACAGATCATTAATGAAAGACATTAAATCATTTCAAACAACTGCAGCATTTGCGATTGAAAATGTACATTTCAGGTGACCGAAACGAGGTATTACTGAGTTCAGCCCTTCAGAAACACGGCTATAATGGATTGGAGGGCAGGGAAATGTAAACAGCACATATCTACCAAGAATGGAGTAGAAAAAATGTTTTTATTGACGATGCATAACATAATCCAATTACTTACCAATAATTCCAAGCACTGCTATAATCGGGTAATAAATCATTTCTGCCTGGACTATGGGAGGCAGCAGAAAAAACGGATAATCGGTGAATATAATTTTCATCCTGAGAGAAGCTCATTGTTCGATGATGGAATGCAACTGACATCGCGTTGCAGAGAAAGGCTTCATATCTACTCGAGATAGTCTTCCCCTGGGATCAGGAAGACACAAACAAGAACATTAACCTTCATGGTATCTGAACATCGTATCAACAATATTCACAGCTATGATTTCACCACACGATATATAACCACTAATGATGTTTTAATCTAAGTGAAAGTACCTGAACTTGAGATTATATATTAACGTAATTTCCCTCTAATTCTGATATAAATGTCGGAATTTGAATGCTATACTGTAACACGTTCAACATGTGCGGCCTCATTTCTCTTCTTCTATAAAACGGTTCTTCTCTGCCGAAGCTCAAATTGAATTCAACAAGTTTCTACTCGCGAAAGGATATTAGAACAACGGTACATTTAAAGCCGGGATATTATTGCGAGTTCAGTAAATATCAATATTGGGAGAGGATGGCAGCAAATGTAGTCATAGAGTCATCGAGTCATACATTGTGAAAACAGGGCCTTCGGCCCAACTCTTCCACACCTTCCAACATGTCTTACGTACATGTCTTCTGCATGTTTTTGCAAAGACATGCGAGGGTTGGAGTTGCTAGGACACTGCGAGTGTCATGCATCTCCCGGTGCGGATGACGACGCGGGGATAGGCGAGGAGGGGGCACGGGTTTGCTCCTGAGCGGGGGCACTGTAGTGCAAGGTATTTTGCGGCTGACCTAGATGAATAAGCCTCAGGTGTCACAGACCTCGTCAGCAAGTGTATTGGGGATCTTGCACCAAAAACGGCGATAACAGAATCTACGGATAAAGCGCGAGCTCGACTCCCACGCGATGTTCATGTCTGCAACGTTCAGGTCAAATGATCCTGAGCGGTACAAGATGTCTACTTACGATCTTCGCTGAGTTATTAAGGGTACCCCGAGGAATGTGCGGACAAGGATGAAGTCCCGAGGCAACTTCACGAATGTCAGTGGTTTGCGGCAAGGCGTGCACGGGATGGGATCAATGCATTAAATGCGTCATTACTCTGCACTCGATTATGAGTATAACCTACTTGAAGAAGACGGCCTTCACCATGATGCAAAGGAAAGCTAAGATAGCGTGCCTTCATTGCTATCCTCCAATTACTCTGGCATCCAGCCGCGGCAAATACTTCAAGATGTTGGTGATGGCGCACAGTCTCTCCAGCCTCCCAGACAACTTGACCCGTTGCATTTACCTGCAGTCGCAACAGGTCGACAGAGAACATCATTTCCATGACCTTAAACATCTTTCGAACACTTAGATAACAAGGATTCCTGCTTCAGGCTCCTATTGCTCGGCTATTACTCCGCCTTCAATGCCATTATCACATCCAATCTTATCGCCAATTTCCTGAACCTAGAAGTCAGCATCCCTCTCCGCCATTATTCCCTCGGCTTTCTGACCCAAAGATCATGATCAGTCAGGATAGATGAACAACTCGTCCACTATAATTCTCGACACGGGTCCCATACAGATGCGGTCCCGGTCCTCCAGAAGGCTCCCCATATCCCCACGACTTGCGGCCAAGATGCGAGCACCCACATTAAAGCAACAGCCAAGAGGGCACACAACCGACTTTACCTCCTGAGGAGACGGAGGGAAATCGGCTTCGTTCCAATGACTCTTACGGATACACGTGGACAGCATTTCGTCAGGTGGCAACACTGCTTGGTTCAAGAACACTCTGTTCAAGGCGCAGGAAATTGTAGTGTTGAGAATGTATCTTAGTCCATCACACAAACATCATTGATTCCATCTACACTTCACACTGTTCGGAAAAGCAGCCAATACACACATAGACTTGTCCCAGCCCGGTAATTCGTTCTACTACATGCACTCCTCTGGCAAAAGGCACAGCAGCTTGAAAACGCACTCCACTGGACCAGAGGACAGCTTCTTCCCTTGCATTGTTAGTCTTCTTTATGGCCTTTCCATGAGTTCAGAATGAATGTTCATAATTTATAGAACCAGCATTCGGCCATTCGGCCCATTGTATACACCGCCATTCAATTATGGCTGATATATCCGTCTCAACCACCATGTTTCACTTGTACCTTTCTATTATCTCAGTTGACGAGATGCGTGTGACGGAGACTATCCATCACGGAATCTGCGGACGGTATTGGAGAAGACCGTCAGGTTATCCACGAGTTGTGGCGAGTCACCTTGAAGAGATTTGTGGGATCCAGAGGGGGACACAATTTACATGTTATTGTTTTATTTCTATGCAGCTGCAAACATATTTTTGGAAGGTTTAGAGTATTTTTTGAAAAGGCTGAGCAAGGTGAATGATAACAGTGGACCCTCACCCGGACACAATATCTGCAGTTGTAGATTCTTGAAGTTCCAGCGGTGTCCCTGACTACATTAATCGTGATGATGTAGGAGTCATACTCGGCATATATTTTGGGTGCCTACCGACCTGTTCCCGAATTATACTGTTTTATATTCCCCATCTATAATGTCAAGTGAGGGTGAGACATACGCTACCCACTATAGATGGATATACCTTCTGATCATCAGTTATCGTCCAGTATCACAGCTTCTCTGTACCTATATGCTTCATTACTCCCTCGTTTTAGTTACATTCATTCCCTACCAGAAGTCAGTGAAGGGTCCACTTTCGCCTATTGTCGAGTTATTTTGTATGTAAGCATTGACTGCATTTTCTCCGGAGTTGCAGTGGAATTGAAAATTCTGTAACCATCAGTGATTATCAACTTCAGATCTTAAGATGGATGAAAGGTCAGTATTTGAAAATATTTGGGCGCAGTGCAGTGTTTTTTTAAATCCTTGATACGTATGTACTTCCGTTTTTTAAAATCAGAATGCTCTAATACCATGCAGTTCAAATGCTGCCTTTTTGTCTAGAGCTGCCACTGTCACATCATTTCTTGATCCCAGATATTTAGACTCAACGTCTTTGGGATTTGCGAGAAATAAAGCAAGGACAGCATGGAACATGCGACACAACACGAAGTTGATAGAAAACACCTAAATCGGTATACGATAGCAAATCTCTTGTATATTCATATGTTGTTGGATTGATAGATAAAATTGTCAATTAGAAGTTTATAAATATCTACATCGTAATAAATATATTATATTTTAAAATCATGCCCAGTAGCAGGAGCAAACGAATTGCAGGATGGTCAAGGGACTCCGCAAAGAGACGCTGACAAGGAGTAAGGAGCAGAAGTGAACAAGAGACACAACAAGAAACCTCTTGAGGATCTCCGAAAAATAACGGAAGTTTGCATGGAGCAAGAGGCACAACAATAAGTTGACAAAATACAGCTAAAACGGTACACAATAGACTGGTGTCTTTTTTAATCATATGTTAATTTATTGATAGTTATAATTGTTTTAGAAGTTTATCAATTTCTACAGTAGATAAAATTGTCTTTACAAGATTATAAATACCTACATCATGATAAACATCTCTCCTTTTTTACATTATGTCATGGGAGCAGATGTGTTGCAGGATGGTCAAGGAACACCGTAAAGAGACGTTGAGAAGCAGTGAGGGGCAGAAGGAAATCAGAGACACAACAAGAAAGGTCTGAATCTCTTGAGGATCTCCGAAAAAGAATGGATGTTTGCATGGAACAAGAGACACAACAATAAGTTGACAAAATACAGCAAAACGGTACACAATAGCCTGTCTTTTTAATCATGTTAATGCATTGATGGTTATAATCGAGTTTAGAACTTTAGAACTCCGCTCGGTCCGCAATAACCAAGCTGACCTCCCGGTGGCTCAGCACTTCAACTCCCCCTCCCACTCCGTCTCCGATCTCTCTGTCCTGGGTCTCCTCCGCCACAGCGAGCAGCACCGGAAATTGGAGGAACAGCACCTCATATTCTGCTTCGGGATTCTGCATCCTGGGGGCATGAACATCGAATTCTCCCAATTTTGTTAGTCCTTGCTATCGTCTCCCCTTCCTCAGTCCCCCTGCTGTCTCCTCCCATCCCCCAGCCTTCGGGCTCCTCCTCCTTTTTCCTTTCTTGTCTCCGCCCCCCCCCCCCCACCCCCGACCAGTCTGAAGGATGGTTTCGGCCCGAAACGTTGCCTATTTCCTTCGCTGACCCCACCACTCGCCACAACTTCCCATCTCCCCCCATATCTGCCTTCCGCAAAGACCGCTCCCTCCATAACTCCCTTGTCAATTCTTCCCTTCCCTCTCGTACCACCCCGTCCCCGGGCACTTTCCCTTGCAACCGCAAGAGATGCAACACTTGTCCCTTTACCTCCCTCCTCGACTCCGTTCAAGGACCCAAGCAGTCGTTCCAGGTGTGACAGAGGTTTACCTGCATCTCCTCCAACCTCATCTATTGCATCCGCTGCTCTAGATGTCAGCATATCTACATCGGTGAGACCAAGCGGAAGTTGGGCGATCGTTACGCCGAACACCTCCGCTAGGTCTGCAATAACCAAGCTGACCTCCCGGTGGCTCAGCACTTCAACTCCACCTCCCACTCCGTCTCCGACCTCTCTGTCCTGGGTCTCCTCCATGGCCACAGCGAGCAGCACCGGTAAATTGGAGGAACAGCACCTCATATTCCGCTTGGGGATTCTGCATCCTGGGGGCATGAACATCGAATTCTCCCAATTTTGTTAGTCCTTGCTATCTCCTCCCCTTCCTCAGTCCCCCTGCTGTCTCCTCCCATCCCCCAGCCTTCGGGCTCCTCCTCCTTTTTCCTTTCTTGTCCCCGCCCCCCCCCCACCCACGATCAGTCTGAAGAAGGGTTTCGGCCCGAAACGTTGCCTATTTCCTTCGCTCCATAGATGCTGCTGCACCCGCTGAGTTTCTCCAGCTTTTTTGTGTACCTTAGAACTTTATAAATGTCTACAATTGATAAAATTGTCTTTACAAGTTTTTAAAATATCTACATCGTGATACATATTTTTCTCTTTTCTTACATGATGCCAATAAATTGGAGCAATCGTTGCAGGATGGTGAAGGGACAATGCAAAGAGACGACGAGAAGCAGTGATGAGCAGAAGGGCACAAGAGACACAAGGGGATGTTACCAAAATACATCCATGTTGGTACATAGTAGCACTTTTTAAATCAAAAGTTAAACGTTTGAAAGTTAATATTGTCTTTAGAAGTTTATAAATGTCTACAATTGATAACATTGTTTTTTAATCATATTTGCTTGATAGAAGGAATGGTGTTCGAACAAGAATTGACTAGGTTTGAAAGATCTCCAAAAACAAAAACGCAAGACAAAAGTAATGAAGCGAGCTGAAGGAATAAGTAAAAGTGTTCCTGAAGGATGGGAAATCAACCAGGAATGTTGTCATTAGACAAGTTCTTTGTTGAGCGATGACTCCTGCAGTAAGTGCTCACAATTTCCTTAAGTCAACGAAAGAACGCAAAACTGAAGGCAACAAAAGACGCAAGAAGGAACCGAATGTCCAAAGTTTCGACACTTTTGTTGATTGCTTCTCAGTTCATCAATGGATGTTTAACACAGCAATCACAGTTCTGCATACAAAAGTTTAAAATGCTGCCTCACAAAAAGCTTCAAGGACACATTAAGTGACATGTAAAATCTTGCCAATTGCATTGGCTTTTTGGATAGAAGGTTGCTGGAGCTGCTATCATGCTTCCAGACAACGTTTGCAGGTGGATTATTTGCTGCAAGATATACAACCACAAGATTTGATATTGTTAATGGCATTGGAATTTCAAATTCTATATCCATCAGTGAATATCAACTTCGGATTGTAAGATGGAAGAGGTTAGTATTTGAAAATATTTGGTGTCAGTGCAGTTTTTTTATCCTTGATACATATTTACTTTAGTTTTTATCAGAATGCCTGAATATATCACACTAATCAAATTCTGCCTTTTTGTGTAGATCTCTTACTATCACCTCATTTCTGAATCCCAGATATTTTGACAACGACTTGTGAATCTGCGTGAAATAAAGCAAGGACAGCAGGGAACAAGATACACAAGTAGAAGTTCTTAGATATCGGTATACGATATCACCATTTTTAATAGGTATGTTAATGGATTGATAGATCAAATTGTCAATTAGAAGTTTATAAATACCTACATTGTAATAAATCTATTTTTTTCCAGACATTCTAAGAAGCCGGAGCAAACGAGTTGCAGGATGGTCAAGCAACATCGCAAAGAGACGTTGAGAAGTAGAGTAAGGAGCATAAGGGAACAAGAAAGGACTGTACATCTTGAGTATCTCCAAAAAATAACGGAAGCTTGCAGGGAACAAGAGACTCAACAATAAGCTGCCAAAATTCAGCCAAAATGGTACATAATTGTGTAATGACTTTTAAAATTATAGGTTAATCCATCGATATATAACCATATAACCATATAACAATTATAGCACGGAAACAGGCCATCTCGACCCTTCAGGTCCGTGTCGAACACTTATTTTCCCCTAGTCCCATCTACCTGCACTCAGACCATAACCCGCCAATCCTTTCCCATCCATATACCTATCCAATTTATTTTTAAATTATAAAATTGAAACTGCCTCCACCACTTCCATTGGAAGCTCATTCCACACAGCTACCTCTCTCTGAGTAAAGAAGTTCCCCCTCATGTTACCCCTGAACTTCTGTCCCTTAATTCTCAAGTCACGTCCTCTTGTTTGAATCTTCCCTACTCTAAATGGGAAAAGTTTATCCTCGTCAACTCTGTCTATCCCTCTCATCATTTAAAAAACCTCTATCAAGTCTCCTCTTAACCTTCTGCGCTCCAAAGAATAAAGACCTAACTTGTTCAACCTTTCTCTGTAACTTAGTTGCTGAAACCCAGGCAACATTCTAGTAAATCTCCTCTGTACTCTCTCTATTTTGTTGACATCCTTCCTATAATTAGGCGACCAAAATTGTACACCATACTCCAGAATTGGCCTCACCAATGCCTTGTACAATTTTAACATTACATCCCAACTTCTATACTCAATGCTCTGATTTATAAAGGCCAGCACACCAAAAGCTTTCTTTACCACCCTGTCGACATGAGATTCCACCTTCAGGGTACTATGCACAGTTATTCCTAGATCCCTCTGTTCAACTGCATTCCTCAATTCGCTACCATTTACCATGTACGTCCTATTTTGATTTGTCCTGCCAAGATATAGCACCTCACACTTATCAGCATTAAACTCCATCTGCCATCTTTCAGCCCACTCTTCCAAATGGCCTAAATCTCTCTGTAGACTTTGGAAATCTACTTCATTATCCACAACACCACCTATCTTAGTATCATCTGCATACTTACTAATCCAATTTACCACACCTTCATCCAGATCATTGATGTATATGACAAACAACAGTGGACCCAACACCGATCTCTGAGGCACCCCACTTGTCACCGGCCTGCAACCTGACAAACAGCCATCCACCATTATTCTCTGGCATCTCCCATTCAGCCACTGTTGAATCCATCTTGCTACTCCACCATTAATACTCAACAATTGAACCTTTTTAACCAATCTTCCTTGAGGAACCTTGTCAAAGGCCTTACTGAAGTCCATATATTCAACATCCACTGCTTTACCCTCGTCCATTTCCCGAGTAACCTCTTCAAACAATTCAAGAAGTTTAATCAAACATGACCTTCCAGGAATAAATCCATGTTGCCTGTTCCTAATCAGACCCTGTTTATCCAGATGCTTATATATATTATCTCTAAATATCCTTTCCATTAATTTGCCCACCACTGACGTCAAACTAACAGGTCTATAATTGCTAGGTTTACTCTTAGAACCCTTTTAAAACAATGGAACAACATGCGCAGTACACCAATCCTCCGGCACTATTCCCGTTTCTAATGACATTTTGAAATATTTCTGACATAGCCCCTGCTATTTCTACACTAAATTCCCTCACTGTCCTAGGGAATATTCTGTCCGGACCTGGAGACTTATCCACTTTTATATTTTTCAAAAGTGTCAGTACTTCCTCTTCTTCGAATCTCATAGTTTTCATAGCTACTCTACTTGTTTCCCTTACCTCACATAATTCAATATCCTTTTCCTTGGTGAATACCGAAGAAAAGACATTGTTCAATATCTCCCCCATCTCTTTTGGCTCTGCAGATAGCTGTCCACTCTGACTCTCTAATGGACCAATTGTACCCCTCGTTATCGTTTTGCTATTAATATAGCTGTAGAAACCCTTTGGATTTACTTTCACCTTACTTGCCAAAGTAACCTCATATCTTCTTTTAGCTTTTCTAATTTCTTTCTTAAGATTCTTTTTACATTCTTTATACTCCTCAAGCACCTCATTTACTCCATGTTGCCACTAATTATTGTAGATCTCTCTCTTTTTCCGAACCAAGTGTCCAATGTCCCTTGAAAACCATGGCTCTTTCCAATTATTGCTCTTTCCTTTCAACCGAACAGGGACATAAAGATTCTGTACTCTTAAATGTTCACCTTTAAATGTCCTCCATTTCTCTTCTACGTCCTTCCCATGAAACAAAAAGTCCCAATTCACTCCTTTTAAATCCTTTCGCATCTCATCAAAGTTAGCCTTTCTCCAATCAAAAATCTCAACCTTAGGTCCATTTCTGACCTTCTCCATAATTATATTTAAACTAATGGTATTGTGATCACTGGTCCTGAAGTGCTCCCCAACACCTGACCTGTCTCATTTCCTAACGGGAGGTCCAGCACTGCCCCTTCTCTAGTAGGTACCTCTATGTATTGCTGCAAAAAATATCCTGCACACATTTTACAAACTCCAAACCGTCCAGCCCTTTTACAGAATGTGTTTCCCAGTCTATGTGTGGAAAATTGAAATCTCCCACAATCAGTACCTTGTGCATACTACTAATATCTGCGATCCTCTTACATATATGTTCTTCCAATTCTCGCTCCACATTAGGCGGTCTATAAGTGTTGCTACACCTTTCCCATTTCTCAGTTCCACCCAAATAGCCTCCCTAGACGAGCCCTCTAATCTAACCTGCTAAAGCACTGCTGTAATATCTTCCCTGACAAGCAATGCAACACCTCTACCTCTTGCCCCTCCAAATCTATCACACCTGAAGCAACGAAATCCTGGAATATTTAGTTTCCAATCACAGCCCTCCTGCAACCATGTTTCACTGATCGCCACAACATCATATTTCCAGGTGTCAATCCAGGCTCTAAGCTCATTCACCTTTCTTACAATGCTCCTAGCATTAAAATATGCACATTTAAGAAACTCACCACCTCTTATTCTCTGTTTATTATCTTTTTTTTCTTTCCCCCCTACATTTTGGGTTCGAGTGCTTCCCTTCTCTGCCTCCTGCCTCACACACTGACTATTAGCTTTCCCTATTTGAGTCCCTCCCCCGAACCGTTCTAAAGTCGCCCCAGTAGCCTTTGCAAATCTCCCCGCTAGGATATTGGTCCCCCTCGGGTTCAAGTGCAACCCGTCCTTTCTGTACAGGTCATCCCTTCCCCAAAAGAGGTCCCAATGATCCAGAAACTTGAATCCCTGCCCTCTGCTGCAGTCCTTCAGTCACGCATTTATCCTCCACTTCATTCCATTCCTACTCTCACTGTCTCGTGGCACAAGCAGTAATCGTGAGATTGTTACTTTTTTGGTTCTTCTCCTTAACTCTCCTCCCAACTCCCTAAATTCTCCTTTCTGTACCTCTTCTCTTTTTCTGCCTATGTCATTGGTACCTATATGTACCACGACCTCAGGCTCCGCTCCCTCCTATTTCAGGATATCTTGGACACGTTCAGACATATCCCAAACCCTGGCACCAGGGATGCAAACTACCATCCGGGTTTCCTGACTGCGTCCACAGAATCGCCTATTCGAACTCCTAACTATAGAGTCCCCTATTACTAATGCCCTCCTCTTCTTTCCCTACCCTTTTGAGCAACATATAATATATATAATTATTTTTACAAGTTTATAAATGTCTATAAAAGATAAAAATTTGTCTTTACAAGTTTATGAATATCTACATTGTTCTACTATATTTCTCTTTTTTTACATCATGCAAAGAAATGGGAGCAATCGAGTTGCTGGATGGTCAAGGAACAACACGGCTCGAAGGGCCGAATGGCCTTTTCCTGCACCTATTGTCTAAAACAAAGAGACGTCAAGAAGCAATAATGAGCCGAAGGGCACAAGAGACCGGGAGGAAGCACTGGAGGAATGTGCCAAAATACAGCCACATTGGTACATTTTAAATTATATGTTAATGGATTGAAAGATAAAATTGTCTTTAGAAGTTTATAAATATCTACAAAAGATAACATTGTCCTTTTTGATCATATGTTATTGTCTCTGCCCCTCTCTTTGTGTCTCTGCCCCCTTTCTCTCTACCCCCCTCCCTCTCCCTCTCTAGCCGCGCCTGTGAGGGGGGGGGGGGGGGGGGGGGGGGGGGGCTATAGGGTGATTTCACGAAAGGTCACTGGATCATAGATCCTCACCCACGTGACCGCAAAATCGAACTGGGGTACAAGCGTCTCTTCCGGTACATGTTATTGATGCTGAAAACGCGAACTTTCAAACCCGTTAAAAACCGCGAAAACGGCAGGTTTTTGAGCTGTAAATAACTGTGCCAGTCGGGATGACCGTGAGGCACAATTATCTTGCTTTAGAGTCCAGAAGATAAAGAAAAACGAAGGTAAATACAAGAGGGAGCTGAAGGGGCAAAAACAGCGGAAGTGTTTAGCAAACATTGGCCGTGGAGATATAAAGAAAGAAAATATCGGGAATTATCGCGTTTGCTCGCTGCATTTCATCAAAAGTAAGGCATTATGTTTTATCTTTATTCATTTGTTATATAAAAAGTTTTAAAAGTGAAAAATCCATCATTAAATTGCAAAACCTTCCATAGTTCTCAGGTGGGTTTTAACATGCAAAAAGAAAATGCTTCTGAAGCTACATTTACCATTTAAATAATCGTAAACCATAATCCGTTTTGAAATGAATTTTACTCAGATGCAAGCTAAGGAATGGAATAATTGTCAGCTGTTAATTGGATAATAATAACAAAATGTCCTGATTTTGTCCAATTAACAGCTGACAATTATCCCATCCCTTAGCTTGCATCTGGGTTCAGAGAAGATTTATGCGGATGTTGCCAGGACTAGAGGGTGTGAGCTACAGGTAGAGATTGAGTAGGCTGGGTCTCAATTGGAGCGCAGGAGGATGGGGTGGTTCTTATAGAGGTGTACAAAATCATGAGAGGAATAGATCGGGTAGATGCATAGAGTCTCTTGCCCAGAGTATGAGAATAGAGGACCAGAATAGGTTCAATATGAACGGGAAAAGTTTAATAGGAATCTGAGGGGCAACTTTTTCACACAAAGGGTGGTGGGTGTATGGAACGAGCTGCCGGAGGAGGTAGTTGAGGCAGGGACTTTCATAACGTTTAAGAATCAGTTAGACAGATACATTTTCAGGACAGGTTTGGAGGGATATGGGCCAAACGCGGACAGGTGGGACTAGTGTCAATAGGGCATGTTGGTCAGCTTCGGCCGAAGGGCCTGTTTCCACGCTGTATCACTCTATGACTCGAAAAGGTATTTCCATATTCAACATGTAAAGCAAAGGTTTTTCAAAACATATGCAACATGGCAAGAACATCTTGTGTTGCCGCTTTCAGGGAGCCATGGACTTGGACTCCAAGATCCCTCTGTAGATCGATGCTGTCTTGCCATTAACTGTAGACTCTCTCCTTGTGGCACAATGACAAGTCCTGCTATTCAGTGGTCAACACTCCCGCCCAGTGGTGTCCCGCCACTATTACAAGTCCTGTTAATTTGTGGACAACACTCCCACCTCGTGGGGCTCTTAAAGATAGCGGAGTCAGGGGATATGGGGCGAATGTTCAAGAAGGAACTGCAGATGCTAGAGAATTGAAGGTAGACAAAATTGCTGGAGAAACTCAACGGATGCGGCAGCATCTTAGAGTGAAGGAAATATTTCCTCCGCTCCATAGATGCTGCCGCACCCGATATGGGGCAAAGGCAGGAACGGGGTACTGATTGGGGATGATCAGCCATGATCACGTTGAATGGCGGTGCTGGCTCAAGGGGCCGAATGGCCTACTCCTGCACCTATTGTCTATTGTCTATTAACTTTTTGGGAATCCTGCACCAATACTCCCAAGTCCCATTGTATTTCCGATTTCTACATTTTCACCCTATTTAGAAAAGCAGTCTACACCTTTATTCCTACTACCAGAATGCACAACTCCACACTTTGCTACACTATATTCCATCTGCCACTTCTCTGCCCACTCTCCCAACATGTCCAAGTCCTTCTGCAAAGTCCCTGCTTTCTCTACACACACACACACTCACACCTATTTTCGTATCATCCGCAAACTTAGCCTCAAAGCCTTCAAACCCCTCGTCCAAATCATGAATATACAACGGGAAGAGTAGCGGCCCCAGCACCGAGCCCCACTAATCACTGGCAGTCAACCCGGAAAAGCCCCTTTATTGCTACTCTTTGTCTTCTATCATCCTGCCAACCTGCTGTCCATGCTAGTATCCGGGATAGAAAGGCGGGGGGAAAGGAGGGGGAGAGTGTGGGGGGCGGGGGGGGGGGGGGAGGGAGGGGGGAGATGGAGGGGGAGAGGGAAGGGGAGAGGGAAGGGGAGAGGGAGGGGAGAGATGGAGGGACGGAGGTAGAAGGAGGAAGAGAGAAAGGGAATGAGGGGGATGAGGAGAGGGTAGCAGGAAGGCGGAGCAGGAGGGGGGATGAGACCTAGGACGTGAGTAGGGGGGGGGGGGGGGCTGAGGAGGTGAAGAGGAGTAGGGAGCAGGATGGAGGGGGGAGCAAGCTGATAGCGGAGACTGATGGTTGATCGGGAGGGTGGTAAAGATGTGGGAAAATTACGGGAGGGTAAACAGTGAGAAAGCAGCGGAGAAAGGTTGGGGAGGTGTAGAAAGGAGTGAAGTAAATATTGGGGAGATTGGGACGGTCACATATTTGTGATCAAATTTGCAATGATCCGAGCTGGAGGGAGTCTGGAATTGACAAGTGTTTATTGAGTTCTGCAAATATTAGTCATCTAGACATCCACTAACTTTCAATTTTTTTTACTATCATTAACTATTTACATTTGATTTACAGATGATAAAGCAGTAACAGACATTGCTGTGTGAATGAACAGTTTGAACAATGTTGCTGTTGTTGTCACCATCAATCCACAGCAGGAGCTGATAAAGTCACATCCGGGATCCTGCAGTTCCCCTGACCCCCACTGGAGGGCAGCAATGGATATCCGGCATCAGCGGCAGCGCCACGTACCCGGCTCACGTGACAGCGGGCAGGGTCGCCTCTGACGTCACAGCCCGGCCGGCCCGAGAAGCGTTGGGGTTTAAAGGGGAGGGCGGCCGTTTAAAGGGGAGGGTGGGGAATTGGCCAACAATATTCCCGTCCCCAGGGCGGTGACGTTTACACCGAGATGTTCACACGTCCACTCTCAGTCCGGGTCTGGGTTCCTGCAGCGACCTCAGTTCCTTCTCCCCGGTCGGACTGAACTTATTCTCCCCCAGCCTGAAACAAGTCGAGGAATAAAGAGGAAATAAACAGATGAAAAAACAGTGTCAATAACAGTGACTGGGGTTAATATTTCAACAACACTTACAGAACAAAATCACAGGAGAAGCTGATATTTTGTCACATTAAACATTAACACAAACACTCACCAGATCTGCTCCAGTCTCGGGTGGTTCAGTATGAGGACGCGGAGAGTGGGAACAGATCGGTCTGTGAGGGAGTTTTGTCCCTGCCACAGATACACCAGTGAGGGGTTTGTACTGAGAGCGGAGACGAGATCCTCGGCTCCAGAATCTGTGAGACCGACACTGTACAGCCTGGAGATGAGAGAGAGTGAGGGTGAGGGACACAGAGAGACAGGAGACGGTGCAAATCCCCAGTGTTTATCAGTGACACAATTACTGATCATAATAATGTTCAGTGTCAGACACCCAGTGCCTGTAAACACAATCTCTCACAGTTTGGGACTTACCCCAGTGTCTGTATTTTACAGTCCGGGTTCCTCAGAGCCGCAGACACCAGTTTCACTCCGGAAACTCCCAGGTCGGTGTATCCCAGTCTAAACACAAACAGGCAGAGTAAGAAACAAGGTACACAAAAATGCTGGAGATGCTGGTGCAGCAGCATCTATGGAGCGAAGGAAATAGGCGACGTTTCGGGCCGAATCCCTTCTTCTGAGTAAGAAACAAACTGATACAAACCCTGGCGAGGCTGAGATAGATAACCTCTTCCAAACGGATATTTCTGGAAACACCTCAGCAAATTATTGAATAAATCTCTGTGGTTGTGGTGTTTAGTGACTCACCATTTATTCTCATTCCCCGACTGGGAAATGTTCCCCGTGCAGAGAACGGCGGCAGGGCAGCAGGCAACACGCGCGACCCGGGGGAAGGGGACCACTACCGGTGACCCAGGGGAGGTGGGTAAAATAGGCGTACCCCCCGTGCACAGTGACAGCCGCTTGGCCCCATAGATGTGGTGATGAACGGAATAACAAAATAGAGAAACAATTTTACAGTTCAGTGTTTGCGTCAAACGGACAGTTACCTCAAGTGCTGACACTTGTGCAGAGCCGGTCCCAGCCGCTGGAAACCTTCACACTGAATGCGGCAGTTCCACAGATTGAGGTGTTTGATTGTATCACAGCGCCTGATGGCATGAGACAAGACCGCAGTCAATCGGGGGCAGTCGCAGGTCACTGAATGAAAGTGTCTCCACAGATCCCAGTGTCTGCTGAGCCAGTGCAGGATTCTGAGACTCAAACAGGTAGTGTAGCGTGTTCAGGAAGCTCCGTTTACCAGCTTCACTCCTTATGTTTCCAGCCCGGCATTTAACCTCCTCCTTCACCCAGTCAATCACTCGGCAGATTGTTTGATGAGAGAATTGACCCAGAAACTCCTCCAGGATCCAAACTGTCCGTGGTGAGGAGAGACCAGCGACAAAACGGAGAAATACTTCATATCGCCCGTCTGTCGTGCCATGGGCTTCAATGAGGAGTGTCTTGATATCCCCGCGATCTGGAGTCGCCATGAATTGTGCAAATGCGGCTACAAACTCTTGGATGGTCAGGTGCGGGAAGGTGTACTCCACGCTCCGGGCTGAACGCTCTCTCTCCAAAAGTTCCATCAGGAACCCGGACAGGAACTGGGAAGGCTGCAGCTTGTATTTGATCAAATCTTCATCTGTGAACACAATGTTCTTCTCAGCCACTCCAGTGAAGGCCATCTGATCAACCCTCAGTAACACATCACAGGGGCTCTCAATCTCACGACCGTGGTTTTTCAGGATGTTGTTAAGTAAAGTAGCAATATAGTTGTGTGATGGTCTTGGGAACTCGCTGCGGGTCCCAGTGTGTTTGTGTGAAGAAGGGGCCCAGTGTCAGGCTGAGGATCCAACAGTAGGAGGGGTTGTAGCTCATGGTGTACAGGATCTCGTTCTCCTTCATGTGTTGCAAAACAGCTGCTGCCACCGACTGATCTTCAAAATACCTGGTGAAATATTCCTTCCGTTCCTCACCAACAAATCCCAGGATTTCAGCCGAGTCACTGATCTCCGCCTTTCCCAGTAAATGTAACGCAGTGGGGCGGGTGGTCACTAGCACTGAATACCCTGGGAGCAGCTTGTGCTGGATTAAACTGTACACAATGTCAGACACTTCACACCGGGATTCGGGATCTGGGCACTGGTGCTGAGGTTCTGTGTCTCTCTGACTGTCAGCAAAATCGATTCTGCCCTTGAATTCATCCAGACCGTCGAATATAAACAACAATCCCTCTGGGTTCTTCCAGACCTCTCCTAGCATATTCCCAAAGTAAGGATACTGATCCAGAATCAGTTCCCTCAGGGTTACTGCAGTTAATAGTGTTCAAATCCCGGAATTTGAAACTGAAGACAAACTGAAATGTTGGTATATATTCCTCGTGGCCCAGTCATGAACAATCTTTTGCACCATTGTTGTTTTTCCGATCCCCGGCACTCCGGCCATTGATGCTGAACTCCCAGATCCGGATTTACACCGGGAAAAGCTGCCGTGGAACAATTGATCAGTCTTGATTTTTTCCAGGTTTCTCCAGATATGTTTCTCTTGCCATTCCTCAAGATCCCGCCCTCTTGCCAGCAGCTCATGTTATACCAGTGTCCGATCTCGAACAGTGGAGATGATTGTGAACTCAGCGTATCGATCAAGCAGCAGGAAAACCTTAACCTTCTCCTTCATCAGGATGGTGTTCACGCTCAGTGTTTCAGTCTGTGCTCGCAGAGTCTCCTTGTGTTCCTGTTGAACATCTTGCACGGGAACAGGCAGATAATGGACACAATGTTAGGTGGCTCAACTAAAAATTCAACATTAAAAACTACAAGAATCAGTTCAATATCCTTCAATTAAATCAATTCACTGACTTTGGTTAACTATCTCTTTGGTTACACTCGGACTATCCTTGATCGGACTTTCCTCGTTCTACCTTGCACTAAACGTGATTCCCTCATAGTTTATCTATACTGTAAATGGCTCGATTATAATCACATATTGTCTTTCTGCTGACTGGATAACACGCAACAAAAGCTTTTCACCGTATCTCGGTACATGTGACAATACACTAAACTAAGCTAAACCTGAATCTACAGACAAAGAAGCAATCCATAGTGAATCCCCCTGTCAGTCTAACAATTTCTTATCCTTTAATCTTCTGATTTCCCATTCTGCAAAGTTCTGAACAGTTTCAGTATTACATAAATTCTAACAAGTCATTGGTGTGAACTGTACATTTTAATACTTACCTTCCATATGAGGGTAATTCAGTTAAACCTCTGGTGATGTTCGTGTATTCTTGTGGATCAGGACCTGTTCAAATCAACGAGCATTCATTAAACCAGACTTGAATAACATTGTTAACTCCAGTGTTTCAATGTGATATTCATTTCAGTGTGTTGAATTACCTTACCGAGCTCCTGGATTTCTTTCAGCATTTTGTCCAGCTTTGGTAATTAATTCTGCATTTTCACAAAGGATTCCCACATCACCCGCCGGGCACAGTTACCCTTCTCCATCACCAGACTGAGGAAGAGTGTGGAACTGTCTCTGCGGTTTCCCTTTACCACGAGCTCAGCGACACTCTGTGAAGAACAACAATGAATATGTTGAGAAGTGACTGAGACATTGCTAATGGGGAAGGAATTAACTGTTCAGTGATGGGATATTCTGGTAGCTTTGAGCATAGTGACAGGCATTGGATTGCATCTTCATGCACCCATGACACTGTGCTGACAAACTGTGTACTCCCAGAGTCCTGACAGCGTGAATCTCGCTTCACACCTGGCAGTGTCCGAGAACACAGCAGAGTTCAGCACGGGAACAGGCCATTCAGGCCAATGATGGCTGTGATGAAATTAATCCAATTCCTTTTGGCCTCACATAGACTGCATCCCACTAGGAATGGACGCGTCCAGTCCAACCTGCATTTCTTCCCGCTCTGCATTTTGAAGCTATTATGTTCTTTCATCTATATTCTTACCCTGTGTGAGCCGGCATTCACTAATCGACCAGATAACTTCTTTATTTCTATACCTACCCCCAGTTTTACCCGATGAAAGATATTCCTCTTGTACATTTCCTGCAGCTCATCCCCTCCTTTCACTGCACATTAACTCGGCTTCTCTTCCCACTGATGGATAAATAACTGACCTGCTGAATATTTTGTTTATATTTTAGACTAGACTAAGCGGGACCCGTTGGGTCCCATGTTCACACGGGAGGGCTGGTCCCCCAATGCAATATTCCACCTCTCAACTAATTTGAATATTGGTGGCCAGTGGGGGGCTTTCTGGAGCGCTAGTATGGGTGTTGTGGGCCAAAGGGACTGGTTTCCAGAGGGCTAGAATGGACATTGTGGGCCGAACGGATACTTGGGCTGGCAGTTCAGTCACTCCGGCCTGGTGGGCTGGCAGCTCAGTCACGCAGGCCTGGTGGGCTGGCAGCTCAGTCACTCGGGCCTGGTGGGCTGGCAGCTCAGTCACTCGGGCCTGATGGGCTGGCAGCTCAGAAACTGCCAGAAATTCTGCCCAAAACAGGTGAGAGACTGTGAGAGAGAGAAGGGGGAGAGTGTGGAGAATCAATTTTAGAAATGTTTTCATCTTTTTCTGCAGATCACAGCAATGAAGGAGGAACGTGTATCCTGGCGTGGATCTCACAGGAAAGCGATGAAGGGAGCGACAAAAATACGGGGGTGAGGGTTTACTTGCAGGGAGGAATATTTACTGGTGGGCCGAAGGGACTCCTCCTGGGCTAGTACAGGCCTGATAGGCCGAATGGACTCTTTATTTAAAAAAAGAGTGAAATATCAGTGAAAGGCACTTTTTCTGGACTTTACCTGGCCAGGCACCGACCGTTCTGTTGGGCCAAAATGCTCCTCCTGGGCTAATACGGGTATTTTGGGCAAAAGTGAGTGGTTTCTCGGCTAATTGGGGCCTTGTGGACCAAAATGAGTGGTTTATAGGCAGGCCAAACAACTCAATGCATTTTAATTTTATTTCATTTCCAGTTCTATTGCAGTGTCAATGAACAGGGCAGGCCAAAGAACTCATTGCATTTTCATTTCATTTCATTTAATCTCCATTTCCATTGCAGTTTCAAGCACAGGGCAGGCCAAACAACTCATTGCATTTTCATTTAATTTCATTTAATTTGCATTTCCATTGCAGTTTCAAGCACAGGGCAGGCCAAACAACTCGTTGCATTTTCATTTCATTTCCATTTCCATTGTAGTTTCAAGCAGAGGGCAGGCCAAACCACTCATTGCATTTTCATTTCATTTCCAATGCAATTTCAAGCAGAGGGCAGGCCAAACCACTCATTGCATTTTCATTTCATTTTCATTTCAGTTTCAAGCACAGGGCAGGCCAAACAACTCATTGTATTTTCATTTCATTTCCATTTTCATTGCAGTTTCAAGCACAGGGCCGGCCAAACAACACATTGCATTTTCATTCCATTTCATCTCCATTTCCATTGCAGTTTCAAGCACAGGGCCGGCCAAACAACTCATTGCATTTTCATTTCATTTCATTTCCATTGTAGTTTCAAGCACAGGGCAGGCCAAACAACTCATTGCATTTTCATTACGGGCTAACACATCATTTATTGCAAGTACATTGCAGACTTACAGTTCAGTTGACTCACAGCTTAGAATCACAGTTGTGGACTTTCCCTCACGATCTTCCAGAGTGACTGACTGATGTCCGGCATCCGGGGCCTTATACTCCTGCTCCCCCCCCCCCGGAAGGGGCATTATCTTCATCATGGTGATTGACAGGCGAGAGGTCCAATCTGCTGATCTCACGATTAACTAAACATTCTTAATTTATTTATTATTTCACCGATCGGAAAAATACTTGGGGTTGCTGCAGCGGAGGAGGACTGCGAGTAAGATGGCCAAAAATCATAGCGAAATAGGGTAGCGTTTTTTCTAAAATCAATTAACAACGTAGACAGGAAATGGTCAAGATGAGACTTTTAGTAATATAGATTTTAGCATATGTACTTTTGTTTATTTTATTTGTCAATTGAATGATAAGTGAACAGTTTAATGTCTTAGAATAATCCAGCAGGTCAGACAGCATCCCTAAACACTAGTGTAGCACATTGTGTGTTGTGTTGTAAACCAGGATCTGAAGTTCCTTGTGCTTATGCCCTAATATCCTCTGTGGTTTAATGAACTGAACTCAATGTGACCAATGAAACTGATGACACAAAGTATTTTCGTTTTCTGATTCTGGTTTACAAGTTTACTGCTCCTTGAGCGTTGTGCTATGATGCATGTGTAGGAAGAACAGCTGGATCAGAATGGACAATTCTCAGAAATCACCAAGTCACAGGTTTTCTTCCTGATACCAGATCTACAGGACGCAAATTGATCAGGGATCAGTGCCTCCATTGCACTATTCAGTGTGAGGTGAGCGGACTGTGTCAAAGTTTGTTTCTTCAAAAGCAGATGGCAACAAAAACTGTTAAAGGTAAACAATTGCAATCTTTAATTGATTCGTCAGACGGGAATGGCAAAGATCTACAATGAGCACAAATGAGCTCAGTGCTTCTCGGGCTCCACTCACAGAACAAAGGGAAGTTAGCACAATGATACATTTTTCTTATCAGTAAAACACTCCTACCAAGTCTGAATATGGCATGACTGAAACACTCTGCAGCCTTTCAGAATATAGAAAAGCTGGGTCCAAATCAAGCTCATCCAATAACAAGTTATTACTTATCTATGGAGCGTCAGCTGTTTTTTTCAATCTTGGCTTCTTCATGGCCTTGAAAGAAGCACATGTTATTACTGCAGGGTTCCATCCTAATTTATTTATTGAAAAGGCAACCTGTCCTCCATATTGTGTTCCATGTAAATTTACAAAATCATTCAGACTTGGCACCGAGCCATTCTTCTGTTCTACTAGACCGTGCTTTTGTAGAAGAACAACTCCATTTTGGAATTGATGCTTCCCCCTAATGCCGTCAGTTCTGTGACAGGAATCAGAAGTCACCGTGTTCCTTCCACTTACCCCGTGTTCTTGGTCATTGAAACATCCCTCCCATTTCATCATGAAGCCGAGACTGGCAACCACTTCTTCAATCGCCTGTTTCAGTCTCTCCCAATAGAATTTTGTCAGCTGGAACAATTGGTAGTTGCTCTACTGTGTCAGGAGCTCAGAGAATGTAGGCGTTACATCTGTGTATTCAAAGAGAGAAACTTAACACCATCTGACTCAGTCCCCTTGGCTCCAGCTACAACAGCAACCCTCATCCTGACTGTTCCTGCCCCCTAATTAGAATGATCAAAACAGAATATCGGAATAAGACAATGTGCTGGAAGGAACTCAGGGGGTCAACCATCATCTCTGGAGAATATGGATAGGTGACGTTTCAAGTCTGGACCTTTCTTCAGGCTGATTGCGGTGGAGATGAGTGGGGAGAAATGTGGACAAGAGGAGGGACAGATCAAAGCCTGTTAAGCAAGGTGGATGCAGGTGAGGGGAGTTTTTGATAGGCTGATAATTGGAGAAAGACCAGAGATGAAAAGACAGGTGTGAAACAAAAGGAGTGAAGAGTTGCAAATTGTGAAGCGAGATGAATTAATGTAAGTGGAAAGGGAGGAGAGAAGGGAGAAATCTGCACGAGGAGTAAAAATGGTTAGCAACCGGAAAAAGTATAAGTGTTCGGCAAAACAGTCGCCGAGTCCATGCTTTGTCTTGCCAATTGCCAACCATTGTAACTCTCTTCCCATTCCCACAGCAACCTCACTGTCCTTGGACACTTGCTCACTGGAGGAATAGCACCTCAAATTCCGCTTGGCTAGCCTACAATCCAATGGTATGAACAGTGAATTCTCCAATTGTAAGTAACAATTCAAACCGCACACCCGCTTTATCCCCCCTCTCCGCTGTTTCGCACCGATTTCTCTCCTCCCCATTTCCTGCTGTTATGGTCCAATGTTCTTAAACAGACGAGAACGCAAAAAAAAATCAGTGATCATGCAGTACAATCTTTATTTCACCAGGCGGGTGTGGTAAAACTCTTTACAGTATGCAGATTACAGACTATACAGAGTTCTCATCCACACACAGCTGGATTAGGGGCTAATTACATATACATACTCCAATAACCAACGATTCAGCAATACCTTATCTACAGATCATAGCACAGCCTCTTGCTTCTTAAGATTGACAGCTTCTTCTGACAGAGGAAGGGTTACCCATATATGAGGGATATATTTCTGCAGAACAAGCATTTTGTTTTTTGCTACTTCATCACGCACATTATGATCTTATAGAACAAAGGCTAGTGCCAAGAATCTGAAAATCTCTCAAATGTTTATATTATAGAGGAGACATTCATGAAGCTGTGCTTGTTATCTTGCTTATGTTATTGGAAAGGGTACATCAACAGTTTGCTAGCTTTGTTACTGAAATCAAAGGTTAGTGCGTTTCGCTGGCTTTCCAATTTAACAGGGGAAGGTTAAAGCTCATCTCAGTTTCAGGTGAATCCAATTTGTAAGTTTAAATCTTTTTTTAAATTTCCACAATGCCTCCTATATTCCTTTCTTCATTTTCACATTCACCAACACTCAATCCTTCTGCCGAACCCCTGGATTTTTCATCTCTAGCCTTTGTTCAACCACCTACCTTTCAAAAATAACCTCCTCAATAATATCCATCTCACTTGCCAGGCTTTGTGATGCTGCTCCTCTCTGCCAGCTTGCGGCTGCACTCTACAAACTGAGGCAGCGTGTGAGCAGGGGAGGGTTGGATAGCGTCTGACCCAGGGAGGATGTGACAGTGTGACCCAGGGACAGTGTGTGATCCGGGAAGGTTGGGCACCGGGGGAATGTCATCATCTCCAAAGCCGGCATTCAGACAGAGAACAAATCACAACAAAAACACAGTAGACGAATGCACTGATGAAGAGGTACAGATGCAGTTATCACCTGAGGCTACACTGTGGTTGATGCCAACTAATCATCCCGGGATTATTTTCCACATGCATGAACTTTCCAGCTTACCCATGGATAATGGAAACGCCTTGCAATTGCTCTCCTTCAACCAGGTCTGTACCACCCATCACCATCGCTCTACTCTCTGTGGTCTCATGCTCCCTGGCTTCAATGATACTTTGTCATGTGTACCCAAGTTCAGTGATCATCCTCCTATACACGAGGATCAGGAAAGGAATGGATACACTGTCTATTATATACTTGAAAGAAGGACCCGTTGGGTCCCAGCTTCACACGGGAGGGCTGGTCCCCCAACACAATATTCCACCTCTCCACCAATTCCAATATTGGCTGCCAGTGGGGGAGGGGGGGGGGGTTGGGGGGCTTTCTGGAGCGCTAGTATGGGTGTTGTGGGCTGAAGGGACTGGTTTCCAGAAGGCTAGTATAAGCATTGTGGGCCAAATGGATTATTCGGCTGGCGGCTCAGTCACTCAAGCCTGGTGTGTTGGCAGCTCACTCACTCAAGGCTGGTGGTCTGGCAGTTGACTCACGGCTATTCCTTGAAATGCCACTTCAAGCAGTGTGCAAGGCCACCAAATTCAAGTGCAGTTTCATAGCACTTCAAGCAGTGTGCAAGGCCACCAAATTCAAGTGTAGTTTCCTGCCACTTCAAGCAGGGTCCAAGGCCACCAAATTCGAGTGCAGCTTCCTGCCACTTCAAGCAGGGTGCAAGGTCTCCAAATTTGAGTGCAGTTTCCTGCCACTTCAAGCAGGGTTCAAGGACACCAAATTCGAGTGCAGTTTCCTGTCACTTTAAGCAGGGTGCAAGGCCACCAAATTCGAGTGCAGTGTCTTACCACTTCAAGCAGGGTGCAAGGCCACCAAATTCGAGTGCAGTGTCTTACCACTTCAAGCAGGGTGCAATGCCATCAAATTCGAATGCAGTGCCATACTACTTCAAGCAGGGTGCAAGGCCACCAAATTTGAATGCAGTTTCATACCACTCCTAGCAGGGTGCAAGGCCACCAAATTCGAGTTCAGCTTCCTACCACTTCAAGCAGGGCGCAAGGCCACCAAATCCGAATGCCGTTTCCTACCATTTCAAGCAGGGTGCAAGGCCCCAAATTCGAGTGCAGTTTCCTACCATTTCAAGCAGGATGCAAGGCCACCAAATTCAAATGCAGTTTCATACCACTTCAAAAAGGGCGCAAGGCCACCAAATTCAAGTGCAGTCTCATACCACTTCAAGCAGGGTGCATGGCCACCAAATTCATTTATTTTTCATCGATGTGAAAAATCCTCGGCACCTGATGAGCGGAGGGGGACTCTGAGTAAGATGGCCAAAAATCACAGCCGTACATGGTAGCGTTTTCCCTAAAATCAATATACAGCGTAAGCAGGGTCAAGATTAGGCTTTTAATTATATAGAAGGCGAGGCAACTTTAGCATTCTCAAACCAACTTTTCAATTAGGCGAGGCAACTTTAGCATTCTGAAACCAACTTTTCAATTAGGCAAGATAACTTTAGCATTTTCAAACCAAAGCACACTTTAGAATTTTCAAACCAAAGCATGCTTTAGCATTTTCAAAACAAAGGCAACTTTTGCATTTTCAAACCAAAACACACTTTTGCATTCTCAAACCAAAACACACTTTTGCATTTTCAAACCACATTTTTAAACCACATTAAGGGCCCTCACAGGTCAGTAAAACCACTTAGTTTAGTAGACATGTGTTCAGTGTTATTCACAGCTCAAACTGAGAGTCATGACCCGTCGTTCCCCCCCATCTTGCAGAGAACTGAGGCACCTCCACACATGGGTTTTATAGTCCTACCCCCTCCCACCATAAGGGGCATGGTATTCATGGCGTGATTGACAGGACAGAGAATCTCAACATTTTTAAAACATTAATGTCTTTTATTTTTCATCGATGGGAAACATCTTCGTCCTGCGCAGCGGAGGGGGACTGAGTAAGATGGCCAAAAATCACAGCCGTAAGTGGTAGCGTTTGTTTGTAAAATCAATATGCAGTGCAACCAGGAAGTTGTCAAGATCTGAGTTTTAATAATATAGATAATAGATTAATGCACAGTCTTTTACCTAGAGGAGGGGAATCAAGAAACAATGATATAGGTTTCACGTGGGGTTGGGGATTTGATGGTGAAATCGGTACATGGACAGGAGAGATTTAGAGGGACATGGGCCTTACGCAGGCTTGTGGGACTATAGTAGATCGGCCATTCTGTGTGACATGTCTAAGGTGGGCTGAAGGTCCTTGTTCCATGCCGTGTGCCTCTATGACACTGAGGCACAACATGGACCATAATAACTCCAACAGTGCAGACTACACAGAGTCCAAACACAAGTCGCCACGTTTTATGCACCATCTTACTCTTCACTTTCTCAGAAAGCCTCTCCCCAGTCACTACATTAATGCACATCTGAATCTTCAATGAGGACGACAGATGGCACAATGGGCTAAGTGTTCGGCTGGCAACCGGAAGGTAGCTGTTTCGAATCCCGCTTGGAGTGCATACTGTCGTTGTGTCCTTGGGCAAGACACTTCACCCACCTTTGCCTGTGTGTGTGAATGTAATTATGTGAAGCACTTTGGGGTCAATGCAAGTTGACTAAAAATGTGCTATATAAATAAAGAAATGAAATGAGGATGATTCATCACCTCTACGGTCACTCCCTCTGTCCTTTCAACTACTTATTATTTAATGACCACACAGTCAAGCTGGTGGAATTCAGGTTCAGTACAGGATGTTACAAGGTAGGCTGATTCCCGTCAAACATAACACAAAACACAACATCATACAATATACAGTACATGCATGGGGAGGATATGTGCTGTTGTCATAGTGTGTTCAGAATTCGGATTGCTTGTGGGTAAGAACTGTTTTTAAATCGAGATGTCTTGGCGGGCAGTGAGCTGTAGCGCCTTCCTGATGGCAGCAGGTGGAAGATGTGGTGAGCTGGGTGGGAGGGATCGGAGATGATTTTCTTCACCCTTGACGGACCGTTTGTGATGGAAGGTTTGATGAAGCCAAACCTGGAGATGATACATAGAACATTGAATAGAGCAGCACAGGAACTGGCTCATCGATGCCCCATATCTGCACCAACATTATCGTGCCAATTTGATCTAATCCCATCTACCTGCTCATGGACTGATCCTGTTTCCTGACTGTGTCAATCATGTGTCAGTCTGAACAGCGTTTCCACCACCTCCTCATGCAGGACCTTCCAGGAACCGAGCAAAGTATGTGTAAAAAAGTAATCCAGCCTGTCCCCTTTAAACATTCCTCTCTCCAGTAAGAGACATTCCCACCCTGGGAACAAGACTGACTATATCTATGCCCCTTATATTCTTCTATTAGGCCTCCACTCAGCCTTCATCACTCAGATAAAACAATCCAATCTTTGTCTGCCTTAACTCAGACCACATTTCCAAATGATGTGTATTCTAGTGGATCATTTGACAGCTTTCCTCATGATCCATAAATCTGCAAATAGTTCTATCGTTTTCAACTTACTAACTCGACCACCTATGTTTTTGTCCAAATCATGGACATGTTTAGAAATTGCAGCGGTTCCAGAACTGATCCTTGCAGAATACTATTGGCCACAAACCTAGTCAGAATAACACTCGTCCACCACTATTCCTCTCTCCTGTTTCCCCTCTCTAAGCTCTTTGCTTCGTTTCCTGTCCCTACAGTTTTCAGCATTCTGCAGCATCCACTCCCCACCTGCTCCTTGAATGAGATTCGATAATTCCTTGTTTGATGAATCTCGGTCATGATGGATTTCGCCACTTGGGTCAGTTCCAGGGCCGTGAATCACGTCTCCTATTCCTCTCCCTCTGGACGGACATTGTTCCCCTTCCTCTTCAGCGGTTTCACATTCCATTGAAGCTCCGCTCTTAATCCCACTTTGCTTTTCTGTCATTGTTCCTGTGTTCTGACCATCTTTCTTTGATGAGGTGCCTGGCCAAATACTTTTGAGGAAATTGCCCACTTGAGTAAATATCACACCTGAAAAAAAAACATTAATTGCACGTTGCAGAGAAATTTCTAATTGAGAAAAGCACAGGTTTGGAATAGCCGACAGCAATCTGAGCTGACATTCTGAGGCAGGGGTAGGAAATCTTTTCATGTTGGAATGCCGCATTAAGTTAGCTGTAATCTAAAAAGGCCGCATCCAAGAAACTTCAATTAGATATACTTCAAAATGCACATTATTTTGTAAAAATCTAACTACTTTGTACTAACTTCAAGAAAATGATAAAATGTTGTTCATTCTAAAGTGAATTAACCTTTTAATGACTTTGTTGTGACTGCTTTTTGTGGGAAAGCATGTGAATATTTGGTTGCAACATGGAGGTACACAGTTTCAGCTGATCCTCGAGATGGGTATCCGTCATTTGTGACCTTAAGGGCATCTTGATTTGGGTTAGTTAGGAGAATGTAGAATCGCAGCAATAAGTGGTTGAAAAGCAAGAAAGCATTTTTCGTGTGGGGAGGATTATTTCGTTGAAACTTCTTTTACTCTTTGGTATTTTAAATAATAAAAGACGAACAAAAACATATTAATAAAAATAAAAGGATTTGTTCTACAAAATTTGATTTCATTCAAAAGACCGCACTTAATGGCCTAGAAGTCCGCATGTGACCTTAAGGCCGCAGGTTCCCCACCCCTGGATAAGAAAGTGGAAGAAGCTGTCCTTGAATCTGGTGCTATGTAATCTCCATTTATCTAATATAAAATTTGGATGCTTGTTACTTTGAGATAATCTGATAATTTTGTTCCAAGTATTCCTGATTTTAGCCTTACAGTTATCTGCCAAAATACTGATCACGACCAAGCATTTCTACGTCACGACCAAGCATTTCTACCGCCACAACTGGATTTGAACCAGTATTTGTGGATGATTAGTCAACATGTTAGACGGAGAAGTAACATTTCAAGTTTAATCCTGATAAGGGCACGTTGACACATGGTGGAGGGATAAATAAAACCAGGATATTCACCATGAATGACAAGGGCCTCGAGACCCCTGAGAAACACTCATACAAATCCAAGCGCAGGCTTGGCGATTGCTTCGCCCAACACCTCCGCTCGGTTCGCGACAACCAGCCTGATCTCCCGGTGGCTCAGCACTGCAACTCCCCCTCCCATTCCCAATCCGACCTTTCTGGCCTGGGCCTCCTTCATGGCCAGAGTGAGGCCCACCGCAAATTGGAGGAGCTATAGATCCCTAAAGTCAGCAGCACACACAAAGACAACATTTAACATTCTTGTCATTTAAATGCAGCATAGAATGCAAGAGAAGGAAGGCCTTGATACAGGGAGTTGATTAACCCTTAAGTTGGAGTAGTGTGTGCAATTCTGATCTCCATATTGGGGGAAGGATGCCTTTGCACACGAGATGATGCAGAGGAGATTCATCAGGATATTGCTCGGAAATGAATATTTCAATTATCAGCAGAGACTGGACTGATTAAAGTCGTCTTCGTTGAAAAAGAGGGCTCATTTATCAGACAATTCCTGCATCCGCCCACCTGTGGCTGTGATGTCCCTGTAGATGTCAACTCTCTGTGCTCAACCCCTTCCCTATTCCCACTTCTGTGTGAACACCATTTCTTGTATCAGCTCTACGCCCACTGACAGGGCATCGTATATATATGTCACAGAAGGCAGATTCAGATTTGGCTTGAAGTTGAAAGGCATTACTTACTGCAAATGGTGGCTTGAGTGCTTTGGCTTGAAGTTGAAAGGCACTACTTACTGCAAATGGTGGCTTGGGTGCTTTGGCTTGAAGTTGAAAGGCACTACTTACTGCAAATGGTGGCTTTGGTGCTTTGGCTTGAAGTTGAAAGGCACTACTGACTGCAAATGGTGGCTTGGGTGCTTTGGCTTGGTTGAAAGGCACTACTTACTGCAAATGGTGGTGTAAAGGAGTGATAGCTGACACACTGTAACCTTTACTAGGAGTTTAATATAGCACATGGCACACACATCCCAGCACTGACTGCATCCAGCCTTCAGGCGTACTGGGACCTAGTGGGAGGAACAAAGGGAGGATACTACAGTTATACTAATATGATGGGGCGTGGTTAGTGGTGATGAGGTAGCTACATTATAGGTTGCATGCATAAACCATCTACATCCTTCCCCTTACAATTTAAACAAGTTACAGCAATGGCAGGTTGGTTATACAGTACCTGCAAAGCTAAGCAAACTCTCCATATCGAGCCGGAGGTTTTACAATCCGACCCGAGCGAGTGCGCACAGCACCCTCACCCTCCCCACCCGAAAGAAGAGGAGGAGGGACAGGAACAGAAACAGGAGGGGGAGAGAAGGTGGGTGGAGAACCCAGCTTGGAGGGGAACGGAGAGGCACAGGTGAGCCAGGTGAAACAGAAGGGGTAGAATGAGCAGAAGTGGGAGAAAGAGAAGACCTTGCAGGGGACACCAGAGCCTGGGGAGCAAAACAGGGAAGAGCAGGGGAAGGTACCCGAGGCAAACGGACCGACCGGGGCATGCAGGGAGCAGAGGGTAAGTTAGTTGAGGAAGGCTCGACACGCGATGGAGGCGTATACGGAATCGCATGAGGTGGTTTGGGCTCGTTGACCGCCAACAGGTGCTGGCGGCTGCGTCGGTATACAGTCCCCTCGAAATCCACCAGGTAGGACCGTGGCGCGCTGTCGAGCCCGACGATGGTGGCAAGTCGGGAATAGCCGGTGGGCGTCTGCAAACGGACGACCTGTCCAGGCATCAGTGGCGATAAGGGGCGGCAGGATTTGTCGTGCTAGCGGCGCTGGATTTCGTGCTTCTGGGCAATTCGTTGCTGGACATCAGCAGGCTGCAGGACTTTGGGCATCAGGGACTGCTGTGCGATAGGCATCGGAGGGCGAATAACTCGGGACATAAGTCGCTGGGCAGGGGATCGCATAGTACTGTCTCTGGAAATGTTCCGAAGGTTCAGGAGACCCTGATAGAAATCCCCGTTGGAGAGGCGGGATTGTTCAAGCAAGTGCTTGGCGCTGCGGACCGCCCGTTCAGCTAGTCCATTGCTCTGCGGGTACTCCGGGCTGCTGGTGAAATTATTAAAGTTCCACTTTGCAGCAAATGCTCGAAATTCGGCGCTAGTAAACTGGCGGCCGTTGTCTGTCTGCAGCCGAACAGAGGAACCAAACGTGGCAAAGTGACGTCGTAGTTTGCTGATCACCATCTCGGAGGTGATCGCAGGGAGGAGGTCCACCTCGAACCAATTTGAGTATGAGTCCACTAGCACAAGGTACTGCTTCCCACGCCAGTCGAAAATATCGGCAGCCAGTGAAGACCAGGGCATGTCAGGGACAGGCTGTTGTAAAAGCGGCTGTCTTTGCTGATGCGGGGCAAGAGAGTTACAGTCCGGACAGGAATCCACCCTGGCCTTGATGTACTTTGCCATGCCCGGCCAGTAGTACTGTTCCTGGGCATGCGAGTAAGTGGCATCTGCCCCGGGATGCCCCATGTGGGTGGCGTCAAAGTACAAACCATGCAGCGAGGCAGGGACGACCACTTTGTGTCCCTTGATAATAATGCCGTCCCCAAGGGCCAACTCATCGCGGATTAAAAAATAGGGGTGGACGCTGGCAGGCAACGAATTCCGTTTGGTGGGCCACCCGCACTTGATGACAGCAGCAAGCTGTTGCAGGTCAGGGTCGTTGGCGGTATGTTCAACCAAGCACTGTAGTTGCTGGGAAGGGACGAAGTTAACGTTCAGTACCTGTAAGTCCGCCTGCTCGAAGGGGTGCTGGTCGCAGGAGGCCCGCGGGGCCCGGGACAGTGCATCAGCCACATGCATCTCGGTGCCCCTCTTATATATGATTTTAAAGTCAAAGCGCTGTAGCTGCAGCATCATCCGCTGTAGCCTGGCAGGAGCGCAGTGTATAGGCTTGTTCAGTATCGTTACCAGTGGCTGGTGATCCGTCTCAACGGTGAACCTGGTGCCAAATAGGAAGTCCTGAAACTTCGTACACGCGAAAACCACCGCCAGCAGCTCCTTCTCTATCTGCGCAAAGCGCTGCTCTGTGTCCGTCATGGTCCTGGGGGCATAAGAGATGGGCAGCAGCGAGTCACCAGCGTGGGGTTGCAGGCAGGCAGCACCCAGTCCAAAGCGAAAAGCGTCGCAAGTGACCACGACCGGACGCAGTAGTTCAAAGAACTTCAGAGTGGGTGTGCTGACCAGCCTCGTCTTTAGCAGATCAAGCGCCTGCTGGTGGTGTGGAAACCATGCCCAGGCAATGTCCTTTTTTGTGAGTTGTCTCAGAGGTGCGCTCAACTCGCTGAGGTCAGGGATAAACTTTCCCAGGTAGTTGACCATACCCAGGAAACGCTGTAGACTGACAACGTCTGTCGGGGCGGGCAGCTCTGAGATGGCGCTGGTCTTTTGCGGGTCCGGCTTCAACCCTTGGGCCGTGAAAATGTGGCCAACATATGTGACCTCAGGCACCCGGAACTTGCATTTTGACCGGTTAAGTTTCAAATTTATCTGCCGTGCACGGTCCAGAATCCGTCGGAGGTTGCGGTCATGTTCGGCCACATCCCTCCCATAGACCAGAATGTCGTCCACAATAATCGCACAGGGCAGACCTGCAAACAATTGTTCCATTGAACGCTGGAATACCTCGCTGGCGGAGTTGATGCCGAACGGCATCCGCAAAAACTTAAACCTGCCGAAGGGCGTGCTGAACGTGGTCAGGTCCGTGGAACGTTTGTCCAGGGGTATTTGCCAAAACGAACTTCTGGCATCGAGGACGGAGAACACTGTGGCTTGTCCAACCTGGGCGGAAACATCCTCGACAGTCCTCATGGGGTAATGGGGCCGTTTAATCGCCATATTCAAGTCCTTAGGGTTGATGCATACCCGTATTTCATTTTTTCCTTTTTTCATCGTGGCGACCATGGTGGAGGCCCATTCGGTTGGATCGCTGACAGCTTCCAGCACTCCCATGTTGACCATGTCTTTCAGCATGCTCTCCACCTTGCCCTTCATGGCGAACGACACTCTATGGGGTGGACGGATCACAGGCACCACAGATGGGTCAGTTACGATTTTGTACACCAGCGGCAGCTTCCCCAACTTGTCGTCAAACAGGTCCGGGTACTCGGAAAGTGGATCCATCACTGCTTGCACCTCGTGGACCGTACGGTCAAAGGACACCAGACCAAGATCCTGGCAGGCCTGGTTGCTCAGCAACGTTACACAGTCGCAGTCCAAAATAAAGAACGACAGGTCACGGGAAGATTTCTGTAGCACGCAGTGGAAGGTCGCCCTCCCCACAGGTGTTAGTTCCTCTCCCCCATAGGCACGCAGAACAGAGCGATCTGCAGTCAGCAGCTCATTATTCCTTATCCTGTGGAACAGCGTTGTTTACAGTAATGCTCACAGAAGGATCAGGGAGACGAGATCGGCTGTGGAGGAGAGTGTAAACACTTGCATCTCCCATGGAATAGCTGTTCTCAGAGCTGGGGGCATCTGAGAATCCATCTCGCTATCAACTTGCAGAAGGTTGTTTAGGAGTTTTCTTGGAGCTGAGGGCACTTTCCCACGGGACCGACAGGCAGCTGCAAAATGGTTCATTTTCCTGAAGAAATTGCAGGTCTTCCCGAGGGCTGGGCACTGTGATTCCGTAGGATGCACATAATTACAGTTTGGACATTTTTGAGATCGCGGGACCCGGGATGTAAGAACGGGCCGCGGTGGAGGGCGAAAGTTGTCCTGCATACGTCGTTGTCCAGCAACACCAGTCAGATTTATGGCTCGGCTGTCAGACCCCCTCTGCCCATGCGGAGGGGTGACCACTTCGGCAATGCGGCACGCATGCATTGCTTGAGTCAGGGTTAGGTCAGGCCGTTGCAGCAGGTCGGCACGTAGCTTCTGGTCAATCATGCCAGTGACGAGAATGTCCCTGGTGAGCTGGTCGCGCATGGTTTCAAATCGGCACCGCTGGGCAAGGTGGCGCAGGTCAGCGATGAAACACTCAACAGGTTCATCCGGCTGTTGCTTGCGTGAGAAGAACCTGGCTCGCTCCAGTATACGGTTGGGGGGCAGGTCGCATATCTCCGCGAACTTGCGCAAAAGACATACCGGGTCGTCGGCCGATTCAGCTGGCTCGACCGGCTGGTCGTTGTCATCCAGGACTGCTGTTTCGTAGACTAAGGCCTGAGCTCACTTCATTGCGTCGGGACCGGCCAGGTTGAGCAGGAGTGAGGCTTTGACCGCGGCTGGGTCGTTCCGGTGCGCGATATTGACAAAGTGAGTGTAGTCCATCACAAAAGTCGACCATCGCTCCGCAATGTCAGCGTCGAAGACAAGGGGAGATGGCTTTCGGCATGAGAATGCCATGTCAAAGGAAGCCCAACACTGGGCACTAACGGGACAAATAAAATAAAACCGGTAAACGGGAAACGCGAGTTTAACTTTCTGACACCATGTAAAGGTTTGATTGCTGACACACTGTAACCTTTACTGAGAGTTTAATATAGCACATGGCACACACGTCCCAGCACTGACTGCATCCAGCCTTCGGGCGTACTGGGACCTAGTGGGAGGAACAAAGGGAGGATACTACAGTTATACTAATATGATGGGGCGTGGTTAGTGGTGATGAGGTAGCTACATTATAGGTTGCATGCATAAACCATCTACAGGTGGCTTGGGTGCTTTGGCTTGAAGTTGAAAGGCACTACTTACTGCAAATGTTGGCTTGGGTTCTTTGGCTTGAAGTTGAAAGGCACTACTTACTGCAAATGGTGGATTGGGTTCTTTGGCTTGAAGTTGAAAGGCACTACTTACTGCAAATGGTGGCTTGGGTGCTTCGGCTTGAAGTTGAAAGGCACTACTGACTGCAAATGGTGGCTTGGGTGCTTTGCTTGAAGTTGAAAGGCACTACTTACTGCAAATGGTGGCTTGGGTGCCTTACATCAAATAAATACTTTATAGATACTCAACTCATGTGTTATTTCCTCAGATTATTGAAGTATTCTAATAACCATATAACAATTACAGCACGGAAACAGGCCATCTCGACCCTTCTAGTCCATGCCGAACACTTATTCTCCCCTAGTCCCATCTACCTGCACTCAGACCATAACCCTCCATTCCTTTCCCGTCCATATACCTATCCAATTTCTTTTTAAATGATAAAATCGAACCTGCCTCCACCACTTCCACTGGAAGCTCATTCCACATAGATACCACTCTCTGAGTAAAGAAGTTCCCCCTCATGATACCCCTAAACTTCTGTCCCTTAATTCTCAAATCGTGTCCTCTTGTTTGAACCTTCTCTACTCTCAATGGAAAAAGCTTATCCACGTCAACTCTATCCCACTCATCATTTTTTAGACCTCTATCAAGTCCCCCCTTAACCTTCTGCGCTCCAAAGAATAAAGACCTATGTTGTTCAACCTTTCTCTGTAACTTAGTTGCTGAAACCCAGGCAACATTCTAGTAAACCTCCTCTGCACTCTCTCTCTCTATTTTGTTGACATCCTTCCTTTAATTTGACGACCAACATTGTACACCATACTCCAGAATTGGCCTCACCAATGCCTTGTACAATTTTAACATTACATCCCAACTTCTTTACTCAATGCTCTGATTTATAAAGGCCAGCACACCAAAAGCTTTCTTTACCACCCTATCTACATGAGATTCCACCTTCAGGCAACTATGCACAGTTATTCCTAGATTCTGTTCAACTGCATTCCTCAATTCGCTACCATTTACCATGTACGTCCTATTTTGATTTGTCCTGCTAAGATGTAGCACCTCACACTTATCAGCATTAAAGTCTGAAACAATCAAATTTCTGATCATGCACCATTATTTGTAGATATTCAGTTATCCATACATAAATCTACTCTCCCTCCCCCCCCCCCCCTTTGGAGATTCAACTCATTGTTGGCTGATAAAACATTTTGTGAATTTGTTTCAAACCCAATTGATGAGTTTCTCTTCCTTAACCTGAGTGAATCTACATATTTTTCATCAATTTGGGAGTCGGTGAAAGCTTTTCTTAGATAGCAGATTATTTCATATTCCTCCTATTCTAATAAAAAACGCAATACGAGGCTTACTGAGCTTACATCTGCTATTAATAGCCCCGATCAAGAATGTTCATCCGATCCTTCTCCAGAATTATTTAAGAAGCGTTTCAATCTTCAGGCAGAGTTTGATTTTATTTCTACCAGAAGTGCTGAGCGACTATTGTTACAAACTGGTGGTACTTATTATGAACATGGTGATGAAGCAAATCGATTACTAGCACACCAATTAAAATGTTAGTTCACCTCACGTCTTTTACCTCAAATTAATAATGTTTCTAACACTATCCTCACATTTGGATTATTTTTTTTCGGTATGGCATATCAAAGGTATACAATGTTTTGTTGATCTGTTTTCAGATGGTATTTTTAACATCTTTATCAATTTATCACAATTGTATGGATTACCAGCAAATCATTTTTTTAGGTACTTCCAACTTTGTTTCTAAATGTTTTTCTAATTTTCCCTCTTCACCTCCACGACAAATATGGGATAGTTTGATTACTTTCAAGAAACAACAAAGAGGGATTGTTTAAGAGATATATAACGGCATTCTGGATCTTTGCGATCAGTCCAACTCTAAAACAAGGGCCACATGGGCGGAAGAGCTGGGACTTCAACTTACTGAGGAGTGATGGGATAACGTTGTGGGTGGGCTATGTACTGTCACGTCTGACGCTCGTCTTGCACTCATTCAGTTTAAGGTTATACATAGGGACCATTTTTCTAAATCAAGACTGTCTGGGATATATCCAGAGGTGGAGGATAAATTTGACAGATGTTCGGGCCCACACTGTTATCTGAGCCATATGTGTTTCCTTTGTCCACGATTACATACTTGTTGGTGCAGCTACTGTAATATAATGTCTATTGTAATGGGAATACCTTGACAGCCCTGTCCATTGATTGCCATTTTTGGGTCCCCGGATGAGTCAGGTCGATTAAAATCTGTGCAAAGAGAAATTATTAATTTTACTACTTTAATAGCCAGATGTTGTCTGTTCATCCAGTGTAGTGATGTAGTGACTTGCAGGTTCTGCCTGACTAAGGGCTGGTTTGTTAAATCTTGTTATGTGTAGCTGCACTCTTCACTCTTAATTAGCCAGGGTGGGATGGGTGGGGTGAGTGACTGATGGTATATATGGATTAAAATAATCTTTTAAAATAATCTCTATTTATTTTATGTTTCTGTATATTTCTGTATTTTTATTTTGTTTATTATTTGTATGTTCTTATTAACATTAATCTTTGATTTATTTTAAATGAAAAATAAAATTTATGAGAGAGACAGAGAGAGATTGTGTCCCGACTCCCCGCTTCCCCCAGCGGCGACATGACTCCTCCACCGCCCCGGCCGCCCGGCGCCCACCCAACAGCCCCACCCGAGATTGATGGTCGTGTTGCGGCGGCGGCGGCGGCGGCGGGACCCGGCGCAGACCCGACCCCAGGCCCAGGCCCGGCTCCCCGAGCTCCGCCAACCCCAGGCCCAGTCACTGTCTCCCGGGTGCGAGGCCGCGGCCTGGACCCCCCGGCACCGAATCCCCAGCCAGCGCGCCCGCCCCGCCCGCCCTGATCCACCGGAGCCTCTCACCGCGTCCGGCCCGGCCCGGCCCATCCGGGTCCCCACTCACTCACTCACTCACTCACTCACTCACTCACTCACTCACTCACTCACTCACTCACTCACTCACTCACTCACTCACTCACTCACTCACTCACTCGCGGCTCATCTCGGACCTTCATGTCCGTGTCGAACACTTATTTTCCCCTAGTCCCATCTACCTGCACTCAGACCATAACCCTCCATTCCTTTCCCATCCATATACCTATCCAATTTATTTTTAAATGATAAAATTGAACCTGCCTCCACCACTTCCACTGGAAGCTCATTCCACACAGCTACCACTCTCTGAGTAAAGAAGTTTCCCCTCATGTTACCCCAGAACTTCCGTCCCTTAATTCTCAAGTCATGTCCTCTTGTTTGAATCTTCCCTACTCTCAATGGGAAAAGTTTATCCTCGTCAATTCTGTCTATCCCTCTCATCATTTAAAAAACCTCTATCAAGTCCCCTCTTAACCTTCTGTGCTCCAAAGAATAAAGAACTAACTTGTTCAACCTTTCTCTGTAACTTAGTTGCTGAAACCCAGGCAACATTCTAGTAAATCTCCTCTGTACTCTCTCTATTTTGTTGACATCCTTCCTATAATTAGGCGACCAAAATTGTACACCATACTCCAGAATTGGCCTCACCAATGCCTTGTACAATTGTAACATTACATCCCAACTTCTATACTCAATGCTCTGATTTATAAAGGCCAGCACGCCAAAAGCTTTCTTTACCACCCTATTGACATGAGATTCCACCTTCAGGGAACTATGCACAGTTATTCCTAGATCCCTCTGTTCAAATGCATTCCTCAATTCGCTACCATTTACCATGTACGTCCTATTTTGATTTGTCCTGCCAAGATGTAGCACCTCACACTTATCAGCATTAAACTCCATCTGCCATCTTTCAGCCCACTCTTCCAAATAGCCTAAATCTCTCTGTAGACTTTGGAAATCTTATTCATTATCCACAACACCACCTATCTTAGTATCATCTGCATACTTACTAATCCAATTTACCACACCTTCATCCAGATCATTGATGTACATGACAAACAACAGTGGACCATACACAGACCCCTGAGGCACCCCACTAATCACCGGCCTCCAACCTGACAAACAGCCATCCACCATTACTCTCTGGCATCTCCCATTCAGCCACTGTTGAATCCATCTTGCTACTCCACCATTAATACCCATCAATTGAACCTTTTTAACCAACCTTCCTTGAGGAACCTTGTCAAAGGCCTTACTGACGTCCATATAGACAACATCCACTGCTTTACCCTCATCCATTTCCCGAGTAACCTCTTCAAAAATTTCAAGAAGTTTAATCAAACATGACCTTCCAGGCATAAATCCATGTTGACTGTTCCTAATCAGTCCCTGTTTATCCAGATGCTTATATATATTATCTCTAAGTATCCTTTCCATTAATTTGCCCACCAGTGACGTCAAACTAACAGGTTGCTAGGTTTACTCTTAGAACCCTTTTTAAACAATGGAACAACATGCGCAGTATGCCAATCCTCCGGCACTATTCCCGTTTCTAATGACATTTGAAATATTTCTGTCATAGCCCCTGCTATTTCTACACTAACTTCCCTCACTGTCCTAGGGAATATTCTGTCCGGATCTGGAGACTTATCCACTTTTATATTTTTCAAAAGTGTCAGTACTTCTTCTTCTTCGAATCTCATAGTTTTCACAGCTACTCTACTTGTTTCCCTTACCTCACATAATTCAATATCCTTTTCCTTGGTGAATACCGAAGAAAAGAAATTGTTCAATATCTCCACCAGCTCTTTTTAATCTGCAGATAGCTGTCCACTCTGACTCTCTAATGGAACAATTGTACCCCTCGTTATCGTTTTGCTATTAATATAGCTGTAGAAACCCTTTGGATTTACTTTCACCTTACTTGCCAAAGCAACCTCATATCTTCTTTTAGCTTTTCTAATTTCTTTCTTAAGATTCTTTTTACATTCTTTATACTCCTCAAGCACCTCATTTACTCCATGTTGCCACTAATTATTGTAGATCTCTCTCTCTTTTTCCGAACCAAGTGTCCAATTTCCCTTGAAAACCATGGCTCTTTCCAATTATTGCTCTTTCCTTTCAACCGAACAGGGACATAAAGATTCTGTACTCTTAAATGTTCACCTTTAAATGTCCTCCATTTCTCTTCTACAGCCTTCCCATAAAACAAAAAGTCCCAATTCACTCCTTTTAAATACTTTCGCATCTCATCAAAGTTAGCCTTTCTCCAATCAAAAATCTCAACCTTAGGTCCAGTTCTGACCTTCTCCATAATTATATTTAAACTAATGGTATTGTGATCACTGGTCCTGAAGTGCTCCCCAACACCTGACCTGTCTCATTTCCTAACAGGAGGTCCAGCACTGCCCCTTCTCTAGTAGGTACCTCTATGTATTGCTGCAAAAACTATCCTGCACATATTTTACAAACTCCAAACCGTCCAGCCCTTTTACATAATGTGTTTCCCAGTCTATGTGTGGAAAATTGAAATCTCCCACAATCACTACCTTGTGCATACTACTAATATCTGCGATCTCCTTACATATTTGCTCTTCCAATTCTCGCTCCCCATTAGGCGGTCTATAAGTATTGCTACACCTTTCCCATTTCTCAGTTCCACCCAAATAGCCTCCCTAGACGAGCCCTCTAATCTATCCTGCCAAAGCACTGCTGTAATATATTCCCTGACAAGCAATGCAACACCTCCACCTCTGGCCCCTCCAATTCTATCACACCTGAAGCAACGAAATCCTGGAATATTTAGTTTCCAATCACAGCCCTCCTGCAATCATGTTTCACTGATCGCCACAACATCATACTTCCAGGTGTCAATCCGGACTCTAAGCTCATCCACCTTTCTTACAATGCTCCTAGCATTAAAATATACACATTTAAGAAACTCACCACGTCTTATTCTCTGTTTGTTATCTTTTTTTTCTTTCCCCCCTACATTTTGGGTTCGAGTGCTTCCCTTCTCTGCCTCCTGCCTCACACACTGACTACTAGCTTTCCCTATTTGAGTCCCTCCCCCCAACCGTTCTAGTTTAAAGTCTCCCCAGCAGCCTTTGCAAATCTCCCCGCTAGGGTATTGGTCCCCCTCGGGTTCAAGTGCAACCCGTCCTTTCTGTACAGGTCATCCCTTCCCCAAAAGTGGTCCCAATGATCCCTGCCCTTTGCAGTAGTCCTTCAGTCACGCATTTATCCTCCACTTCATTCCATTCCTACTCTCACTATCTCGTGGCACAGGCAGTAATCGTGAGATTGTTACTTTTTTGGTCCTCCTCCTTAACTCTCCTCCCAACTCCCTAAATTCTCCTTTCTGGACCTCTTCTCTTTTTCTACCTATGTCATTGGTACCTATATGTAGCACGACCTCAGGCTCCTCTTTCTCCCATTTCAGGATATCTTGGTCACGTTCAGACACATCCTAGACGCTGGCACCAGGGAGGCAAACTACCATCCGGGTCTCTCGACTGCGTCCACAGAATCGCCTATTCGACCCCCCTAACTATAGAGTCCCCTAATTACTATGGAGTACGCCCACAACACCCTGACAAGCTCGGCCACTGGGCTCTCCCCTTTCCAGTGTGCCTACGGGTTCCAGCCTCCACTGTTCCCGGCGCTGGAGAAAGAGGTTTCCTGCCCGTCCGTCCAGGCCTTCATTCGTCGCTGCCGCAGGACGTGGACCCAAGCCAGGGCGGCTCTTCTCCGCTCCGTGGACCGTTACACCACGGCTGCCAACCGTCACCGCACCCAAGGCCCCACCTACCTCGTGGGCCAGAAGGTGTGGCTGTCGACCCGGGACCTTCCCTTGAGGGTGGAGTCCAAGAAGTTGGCACACAAGTTCATCGGTCCCTTTGCGATTCAGAAGATCATCAACCCAGCGGCTGTGAGGCTCAAGTTGCCTCGTTCCATGCGGGTCCATCCTACGTTCCACGTGTCCAGAGTAAAGCCAGTCCGGGAGAGCTCCCTGGTCCCCGCAGTCCCTCCTCCTCCACCTCCTCGTCTCATCGACGGAGGCCCCGCCTTTACGGTGCACCGCCTCCTGCGCTCCCGCCGTCGCGGGAGGGGTCTCCAATACCTGGTCGATTGGGAGGGTTACGGTCCAGAGGAGAGGTCCTGGGTCCCTGCTCGAAACATCCTGGACGCCTCCCTCATCAGGGAGTTTCACCGGCGTCATCCCGACCAGCCACTCCTAGAGGGGTCGCCGCCCCTAAGACTCTGTCCCCTCTTCCGTCTGAGGCGCCCAGTGACGACGAGACGGAGCTTTCCTCTGATGCTATGGAGGAGGATGCAGACATGGATGTCTCGGACGAATATTAGCCCTCCTCCGGTCCCCCTCCTCCCACCCAACTCTGCGTGGGATTGGGTGTATTTTCTTTATTGTTGTTTTTTTTTGGTTTTGGGACGTCAGGAGTCGTCCCTTGAAGGGGGGGGGGGGTTCTGTCACAGTCTTCCCTCTCCTCATTCTCATCCACTTCACCTCCCAGTACTTTTCCACCGGTCCCTCCTTCTCCTCACCTGCCTGCCTGCCACTCCCCTCACATCAGCCCAACTCTCCTCACCTGTTGCACTCAGTTGCCTCTGATCACCAATTAACCCGGTATATAGACTCTCCTCGCCGTTCACACAGTGCCAGATTGTTCTCAGCATTCATGCAAGACTCTCCAGCGATTTCCCGACTTCCTGCCTGGCTTCGACTCTCCTTTCGTCTGTCCCTCGCTGGTTTGTTTGCATCGTGTGTTGGATCTCCTGGTTACCGGACCTTCCGCTACCCCGACTACGTCTCCTGCCTGCCCCTCTTCGGAACCCTCGCTCAATCCTGAGCCTCTGTGTGAGTACGGTGTACCCATCCCTGTGTTACTACTCTGTGTTACAGTATCGTAATAAAGTTCGTTACCAACTATACCTGCCTGATTCTGTGCTGCTATTGGGTCCAAGCTATACCCGTTACAGGATAAGGGGGAAATCTTTTAGGACCGAGATGAGAAATACATTTTTCACACATCTCTGGAATTCTCTGCCACAGAAGGTAGTTGAGGCCAGTTCATTGGTTATGTTTAAGAGGGAGTTATATGTGGCCCTTGTGGCTAAAGGGATCAGGGGGTATGGAGAGAAGGCAGGTACAGGATACTGAGTTGGATGATCAGCCATGATCATATTGAATGGCGGTGCAGACTTAAATGGCCTGCTCCTGCACCTAATTTCTATGTTTCTCCCTCTCAAATTACAGATTTCAAACTGATCATATAGTGGTTGTTACTTCCCAGTGGTTCCTTATCAAATCCGGTTCATCACACAACACTAAATCCATAATTGCCTTTTTCCTGGTCGGCTCCATTACAAGCTGCTCTAAGAATCCACTCTGAGGCACTCTTCAAATTCCATTTCATGGGGACCGGTATCAATCTGAATTTCCCAGTCTACCTGCATATGGAAATCTCCCGTGACCCACCTTTCGTAGATGCCAATTGAATCTCCTGGTGTAACTGGTATCCTATATCGTGGTTTCTGTTTAGAGGCCTGCAAATAACTCCCATTAGTATATTTTTACCCTTGCAATCTCCTAGATCATGAGGAAGGTAATGCCCCTTCGGGGGGGGGGGGGGGGGTACAGGAGTATAAAGCCCCGGAGGCCGGACGTGTGTCAGTCACTCTGGAAGACCGTGAGAGAGAGTCCAGAACTGTGATACTACGCCGTGAGTCAACTGAACTGTGAGTCCGCAATGTGCTTGCGATAAACGATTTGTTAGCCCGCAATGTGCTTGCGATAAACGATTTGTTAGCCCGCAATGTGCTTGCAATAAACGATTTGTTAGCGCTGCACTCTGCTTGACTTGAAATGGAATGGTTTGAATTATTGGCCCCGCACTCTGCTCGACTTGAAATGCAAAGGATTGAATTGTTGGCACTGGACTCGGCTTGACTTGAAATGCAATGGATTGAATTGTTGGCCCTGAGTGACTGAGCTGCCAGTCCTGAGTGACTGAGCTGCCAGTCCTGAGTGACTGAGCTGCCAGTCCTGAGTGACTGAGCTGCCAGTCCTGAGTGACTGAGCTGCCAGGCCTGAGTGACTGAGCTGCCAGGCCCGAGTGACTGAGCTGCCAGGCCTGAGTGACTGAGCTGCTAGCCCAAATCCATTCGGCCCACAATGTCCATACTAGCCCTCTGGAAACCAGTCCCTTCGGACCACAACACCCATACTAGCGCTCCAGAAAGCTCCCCCCCCCCTACCCCACTGGCCACCAATATTGGAATTGGTGAACTATTGCGTTGGGGGACCAGACCTCCCGTGTGAACATGGGACCCAACGGGTCCCACTTAGTCTAGGAAAGTTATAAAATTATAAACATATAAATACATCTGGAGTTATTCTTGAATATTAACATAATCAAAACACACAGCAATTGTAGTTTTAAAAACCTTTAATGTAGATAAACTGATGTTGCCATGATTGTCAAAGTAAGCTGATTTATCTAATAAATAATTTAACAAAATTGGTACCATGTTATTGGAAAGATATTGTCAAGGTTGAAAGGGTTCAGAGAAGATTTATGCGGATGTTGCCAGGACTAGAGGGTGTGAGCTACAGGCAGAGGTTGAGTAGGCTGGGTCTCGATTGGAGCGCAGGAGAGTGTGGATGAACTTATAGAGGTGTACAAAATCATGAGAGGAATAGATCGGGTAGATGCATAGAGTCTCTTGCCCAGAGTATGAGAATAGAGGACCAGCGGACATAGGTTTAATATGAACGGGAAAAGTTTAATAGGAATCAGCGGGGCGGAGGAGGTAGTTGGAGGAGGTAGTTGAGGCAGGGACTTTCATAACGTTTAAGAGACAGTTAGACAGATACATTTTCAAGACAGGTTTGGAGGGATATGGGCCAAACGCGGGCAGGTGGGACTAGTGTCGATAGGGCATGTTGGTCAGCTTCGGCCGAAGGGCCTGTTTCCACGCTGCATCACTCTATGACTCGAAAAGGTATTTCCATATTCAACATATAAAGCAAAAGTTTTTCAAAATATTTTCAAAACATATGCAACATGGCAAGAACATCTTGTATTGCCGCTTTCAGGGAGCCATGGGCTTGGACTCCAAGATCCCTCTGTAGATCGATGCTGTTTAGGAACTTGCCATTAACTGTACTCTCTCCTTGTGGCACAATGACAAGTCCTGTTATTCCGTGGTCAACACTCCCGCCCTGTGGTCTCCCGCCACTATTACAAGTCCTGTTAATTTGTGAACAACACTCCCACCTTGTGGGGCTCTTAAAGATAGCGGAGTCAGGGGATATGGGGCGAATGTTCAAGAAGGAACTGCAGATGCTGGAGAATTGAAGGTAGACAAAATTGCTGGAGAAACTCAGCGGGTGCGCCAGCATCTTAGAGTGAAGGAAATATTTCCTTCGCTCCATAGATGCTGCCGTACCCGATATGGGGTAAAGGCAGGAACGGGGTACTGATTGGAGATGATCAGCCATGATCACGTTGCATGGCGGTGCTGGCTCAAGGGGCCGAATGGCCTACTCCTGCACCTATTGTCTATTAACTTTTTGGGAATCCTGCACCAATACTCCCAAGTCCCATTGTATCTCCGATTTCTACATTTTCACCCTATTTAGAAAAGCAGTCTACACCTTTATTCCTACTACCAGAATGCACAACTCCACACTTTGCTACACTATATTCCATCTGCCACTTCTCTGCCCACTCTCCCAACATGTCCAAGTCCTTCTGCAAAGTCCCTGCTTTCTCTACACACACACACACACACACACACATACACACACACACACACACACACACACACACACACACACACACACACACACACACACACACACACACACACACACACACACACACACACACACTCACACCTATTTTCGTATCATCCGCAAACTTAGCCTCAAAGCCTTCAAACCCCTCGTCCAAATCATGAATATACAACGTGAAGAGTAGCGGCCCCAGCACCGAGCCCCCACTAATCACTGGCAGTCAACCCGGAAAAGCCCCCTTTATTGCTACTCTTTGTCTTCTATCATCCTGCCAACCTGCTGTCCATGCTAGTATCCGGGATAGAAAGGCGGGGGGAAAGGAGGGGGAGAGTGTGTGTGTGTGGGGGGGGGGGGTGAGAGGGGGGGGCGAGAGAGGGAGGGGGGAGAGGGGAGGGGGAGAGGGAAGGGGGGGAGAGGGAAGGGGGGGAGAGGGAAGGGGAGAGATGGAGGGGGGGGGAGATGGAAGGAGGAAGAGAGAAAGGGAATGAGGGGAGGAGGAGAGGGTAGCAGGAAGGCGGAGCAGGAGGGGGGGGGGGGTGAGACATAGGACATGAGGGGGGGGGGGGGCTGAGGAGGTGAAGAGGAGTGGGGAGCAGGATGGGGGGGAGCAAGATGATAGAGGAGACTGATGTTTGATCGGGAGGGTGGTAAAGATGGGGGGAAATTACGGGAGGGTAAACAGAGAGAAAGCAGCGGAGAAAGGTTTGGGAGGGGAGGGGTAGAAAGGAGTGAAGTAAATATTGGGGAGATTGGGACGGCCATATATTTGTGATCAAATTTGCAATGATCCGAGCTGGAGGGAGTGGAATTGACAAGTGTTTATTGAGTTCTGCAAATATTAGTCCTCTAGACATCCACTAACTTTCAATTTTTTTACTATCATTAACTATTTACATTTGATTTACAGACGATAAAGCAGTAACATACATTGCTGTGTGAATGAACAGTTTGAACAATGTTGCTGTTGTCACCATCAATCCACAGCAGGAGCTGATAAAGTCACATCCGGGATCCTGCAGTTCCCCTGTCCCCCACTGGAGGGCAGCAATGGATATCCGGCATCAGCGGCAGCGCCTCGTACCTGGCTCACGTGACAGCAGGCAGGGTCGCCTCTGACGTCACAGCCCGGCCGGCCCGGGAAGCGTTGGGGTTTAAAGGGGAGGGCGGCCGTTTAAAGGGGAGGGTGGGGAATTGGCCAACAATATTCCCGTCCCAAGGGCGGTGACGTTTACACCGAGATGTTCACACGTCCACTCTCAGTCCGGGTCTGGGTTCCTGCAGCGACCTCAGTTCCTTCTCCCCGGTCGAACTGAACTTATTCTCCCCCAGCCTGAAACAAGTCGAGGAATAAAGAGGAAATAAACAGATGAAACAACAGTGTCAATAACAGTGACTGGGGTTAATATTTCAACAACACTTACAGAACAAAATCACAGGAGAAGCTGATATTTTATCACATTAAACATTAACACAAACACTCACCAGATCCGCTCCAGTCTCGGGTGGTTCAGTATGAGGACGCGGAGAGTGGGAACAGATCGGTCTGTGAGGGAGTTTTGTCCCAGCCACAGACACACCAGTGAGGGGATTGTACTGAGAGCGGAGACGACATCCTCGGCTCCAGAATCTGTGAGACCGACACTGTACAGCCTGGAGATGAGAGAGAGTGAGGGTGAGGGACACAGAGAGACAGGAGACGGTGCAAATCCCCAGTGTTTATCAGTGACACAATTACTGATCATATTAATGTTCAGTGTCAGACACCCAGTGACTGTAAACACAATCTCTGACAGATTGGGACTTACCCCAGTGTCTGTATTTTACAGTCCGGGTTCCTCAGAGCCGCAGGCACCAGTTTCACTCCGTAATCTCCCAGGTCGGTGTATCCCAGTCTAAACACAAACAGACAGAGTAAGAAACAAACTGATACAAACGCTGGCGAGGCTGAGATAGATAACTTCTTCCAAACGGATATTTCTGGAAACACCTCAGCAAATTATTGAATAAATCTCTGTGGTTGTGGTGTTTAGTGACTCACCATTTATTCTCATTCCCCGATTGGGAAATGTTCCCCGTGCAGAGAAGGGCGGCAGGGCAGCAGGCAACACGCGCGACCCGGGGGAAGGGGACGACTACCGGTGACCCAGGGGAGAGGGGGTAAAATAGGGGTGCCCCCCGTGCACAGTGACAGCCGCTCGGCGCCATAGATGTGGTGATGAACGGAATAACAAAATAGTGAAACAATTTTACAGTTCAGTGTTTGCGTCAAACGGACAGTTACCTCAAGTGCTGACACTTGTGCAGAGCCGGTCCCAGCCGCTGGAGACCTTCACACTGAATGCGGCAGTTCCACAGATGGAGGTGTTTGATTGTATCACAGAGCCTGATGGCATGAGACACGACCGCAGTCAATCGGGGTCAGTCCCAGGTCACTGAATGAAAGTGTCTCCACAGATCCCAGTGTCTGCTGAGCCAGTGCAGGATGCTGAGACTCGAACAGGTAGTGTAGCGTGTTCAGGAAGCTCCGTTTACCAGCTTCACTCCTTATGTTTCCAGCCCGGCATTTAACCTCCTCCTTCACCCAGTCAATCACTCGGCAGATTGTTTGATGAGAAAATTGACCCAGAAACTCCTCCAGGATCCAAACTGTCCGTGGGGAGGAGAGACCAGCAACAAAACGGAGAAATACTTCATATCGCCCGTCTGTCGTGCCATGGGCTTCAATGAGGAGTGTCTTGATATCCCCGCGATCTGGAGTCGCCATGAATTGTGCAAATGCGGCTACAAACTCTTGGATGGTGAGGTGCGGGAAGGTGTACACCACGCTCCGGGCTGAACCCTCTCTCTCCAAAAGTTCCATCAGGAACCCGGACAGGAACTGGGAAGGCTGCAGATTGTATTTGATCAAATCTTCATCTGTGAACACAATGTTCTTCTCAGCCACTCCAGTGAAGGCCATCTGACCAACCCTCAGTAACACATCACAGGGGTTCTCAATCTCACGGCCGTGGTTTTTCAGGATATTGTTAAGTAAAGTAGCAATATAGTTGTGTGATGGTCTTGGGAACTCGCTGCGGGTCCCAGTGTGTTTGTGTGAAGAAGGGGCCCAGTGTCAGGCTGAGGATCCAGCAGTAGGAGGGGTTGTAGCTCATGGTGTACAGGATCTCGTTCTCCTTCACGTGTTGCAAAAAAACTGCTGCCACCGACTGATCTTCAAAATACCTGGTGAAATATTCCTTCCGTTCCTCACCAACAAATCCCAGGATTTCAGCCGAGTCACTGAACTCCGCCTTTCTCAGTAAATGTAACGCAGTGGGGTGGGTGGTCACTAGCACTGAACACCCTGGGAGCAGCTTGTGCTGGATTAAACTGTACACAATATCAGACACTTCACACCGCGATTCGGGTTCTGGGCACTGGTGCTGAGGTTCTGTGTCTCTCTGACTGTCAGCAAAATCGATTCTTCCCTTGAATTCATCCAGACCGTCGAATATAAACAATAATCCATCTGGGTTCTTCCAGACCTCTCCTAGCATATTCCCAAAGTAAGGATACTGATCCAGAATCAGTTCCCTCAGGGTTACTGCAGTTAATAGTGTTCAAATCCCGGAATTTGAAACTGAAGACAAACTGGAAATGTTGGTATATTTTCCTCGTGGCCCAGTCATGAACAATCTTTCGCACCATTGTTGTTTTTCCGATCCCCGGGACTCCGGCCATTGATGCTGAACTCCCAGATCCGGATTTACACCGGGAAAAGCTGCCGTGGAACAATTGATTAGTCCTGATTTTTTCCAGGTTTCTCCAGAGATGTTTCTCTTGCCATTCCTCAAGATTCCGGCATCTTGCCAGCAGCTCATGTTCCACCAGTGTCCGATATCGAACAGTGGAGATGATTGTGAACTCAGCGTATCGATCAAGCAGCTGGAAATCCTTAACCTTCTCCTTCATCGGGATGGTGTTCACGCTCAGTGTTTCAGTCTGTGCTCGCAGAGTCTCCTTGTGTTTCTGTTGAACATCTTGCACGGGAACAGGCAGATAATGGACACAATGTTAGGTGGCTCAACTAAAAATTCAACATTAAAAACTACAAGAATTAGTTCAATATCCTTCAATTAAATCAATTCACTGACTCTTTGGTTATCTATCTCTTTGCTTACACTCGGACTATCCTTGATCGGACTTTCCTCGTTTTACCTTGCACTAAACGTTATTCCCTCATAGTTTATCTATAGTGTAAATGGCTCGATTATAATAACATATTGTCTTTCTGCTGACTGGATAAAATGCAACAAAAGATTTTCACCGTATCTCGGTACATGTGACAATACAGTAAACTAAGCTAAACCTGAATCTACAGACAAAGAAGCAATCCATAGTGAATCCCCCTGTCAGTCTAACCATTTCTTAGCCTTTAATCTTCTGATTTCCCATTCTGCAAAGTTCTGAACAGTTTCAGTATTACATGAATTCTAACAAGTCATTGGTGTGAACTGTACATTTTAATACTTACCTTCCATATGAGAGGGTAATTCAGTTAAACCTCTGGTGATGTTCGTGTATTCTTGTGGATCAGGACCTGTTCAAATCAACGACCATTCATTAAACCAGACTTGAATAACATTGTTAACTCCAGTGTTTCAATGTGATATTCATTTCAGTGTGTTGATTTACCGTACCGAGCTCCTGGATTTCTTTCAGTATTTTGTCCAGCTTTGGTAATTAATTCTGCATTTTCACAAAGGATTCCCACATCACCCGCCGGGCACGGTTACCCTTCTCCATCACCAGACTGAGGAAGAGTGTGGAACTGTCTCTGCGGTTTCCCTTTACCAAGAGTTCAGCGACACTCTGTGAAGAACACCAATGAATATATTGAGAAGTGACTGAGACAATGCTAATGGGGAGGGAATTAACTGTTCAGTGATGGGATATTCTGGTAGCTTTGAGCATAGTGACAGGCATTGGATTGCATCTTCATGCACCCATGACACTGTGCTGACAAACTGTGTACTCCCAGAGTCCTGACAGGGTGAATCTCGCTTCACACCTGGCCGTGTCCAAGAACACAGCAGAGTTCAGCACGGGAACAGGCCATTCAGGCCAATGATGGCTGTAATGAAATTGGTGAAATTAATCCAATTCCTTTTGGCCTCACATGGACTGCATCCCACTAGGAATGGACGCGTCCAGTCCAACCTGCATTTCTTCCCGCTCTGCATTTTGAAGCTATTATGTTCTTTCATCTACATTCTTACCCTGTGTGAGCCGGCATTCACTAATTGACCAGATAACTTCTTTATTTCTATACCTGCCCCCAGTTTTACCCGATCAAAGACATTCCTCTCTTGTACATTTCCTGCAGCTCATCCCCACCTTTCACTGCACATTAACTCGGCTTCTCTTCCCACTGATGGATAAATAACTAACCTGCTGAATATTTTGTTTATATTTTAGACTAGACTAAGCGGGACCCGTTGGGTCCCATATTCACACGGGAGGGCTGGTCCCCAATGCAATATTCCACCTCTCAACTAATTTGAATATTGGTGGCCAGTGGGGGGCTTTCTGGACGCTAGTATGGGTGTTGTGGGCCAAAGGGACTGGTTTCCAGAGGGCTAGTATAGACATTGTGGGCCGAATTCATACTTGGGCTGGCAGGTGAGTCACTTCGGCCTCGTGGGCTGGCAGCTCAGAAACTGCCAGAAATTCTGCCCAAAACAGGTGAGAGACTGTGAGAGAGAAGGGGGAGAGCGTGGAGAATCAATTTTAGAATTTTTTTCATCCTTTTCTGCAGATCACAGCAATGAAGGAGGAAAGTCTATCCTGGCGTGGATCTCACAGGGAACCGATGAAGGGAGGGACAAAAATACGGGGGTGAGGGTTTACTTGCAGGGGGGGATATTTACTGGTGGGCCGAAGGGACTCCTCCTGGGCTAGTACAGGCCTGATAGGCCGAAAGGACTCCTCCTGGGCTAGTATAGGCCTGATAGGCCGAATGGACTTTATTTACAAAAAAGAGTGAAATCTCAGTGAAAGGCACTTTTTCATGACTTTACCTGGCCAGGCACCGGTCTTTTGGGCCAAAATGCTCCTCCTGGGCTAATACGGATATTTTGGGCAAAAGTGACTGGTTTCTCGGCTAATTGGGGACTTGTGGACCAAAATGAGTGGTGTTTAGGCAGGCCAAACAACTCAATGCATTTTAATTTTATTTCATTTTCAGTTCTATTGCAGTGTCAAGCACAGGGCAGGCCAAACTCATTGTATTTTCATTTCATTCCATTTCATCTCCATTTCCATTGCAGTTTCAAGCACAGGGCCAGCCAAACATCTCATTGCATTTTCATTTCATTTCATTTCCATTGTAGTTTCATTTCATTTCATTTCCATTGTAGTTTCAAGCACAGGGCAGGCCAAACAACTCATTCCATTTTCATTAAGGGCTAACAAATCATTTATTTCAAGTACATTGCAGACTTACAGTTCAGTTGACTCACAGCTTAGAATCACAGTTGTGGACTTTCCCTCACGGTCTTCCAGAGTGACTGGCTGATGTCCGGCATCCGGGGCCTTATACTCCTGCTCCCACCCCCCCCCCCCCCCGGAAGGGGCATTACCTTCACCATGGTGATTGACAGGCGAGAGGTCCAATCAGCTGATCTCACGATTTTCTAAACATTCTTAATTTATTTATTATTTCACCGATCGGAAAAATATTGGGGCTGCTGCAGCGGAGGAGGACTGCGAGTAAGATGGCCAAAATCATAGCGAAATAGGGGAGCGTTTTTTCTAAAATCAATTAACAACGTAGACAGGAAGTGGTCAAGATGAGACTTTTAGTAATATAGATTTTAGCATATGTACTTTTGTTTATTTTATTTGTCAATTGAATGATAAGTGAACAGTTTAATGTCTTAGAGTAATCCAGCTGGTCAGACAGCATCCCTAAATACTAGTGTAGCACATTGTGTGTTGTTTTGTAAACAAGGATCTGAAGTTCCTTGTGCTTATGCCCTAATATCCTCTGTGGTTTAATGAACTGAACTCAATGTGACCAATGAAACTGATGACACAAAGTATTTTCGTTTTCTGATTCTGGTTTACAAATTTACTGCTCCTTGAGCGTTGTGCTATGATGCATGTGTAGGAAGAACAGCTGGATCAGAATGGACGATTTTCAGAAATCACCAAGTCACAGGTTTTATTCCTGATACCAGATCTACAGGACGCAAACTGATCAGGGATCAGTGCCTTCATTGCTCTATTCAGTGTGAGGTGAGCGGACTGTGTCAAAGTTTGTTTCTTCAAAAGCAGATAGCAACAAAAACTGTTAAAGGTAAACCACTGCAATCTTTAATTGATTCGTCAGACGTGGCAAAGATCTACAATGAGCACAAATGACCTCAGTGCTTCTCGGGCTCCACTCACAGAAGAAAGGGAAGTTAGCACTTATACATTTTTCTTATCAGTAAAACACTCGTACCAAGTCTGAATATGGCAGGACTGAAACATTCTGCAGCCTTTCAGAATATAGGAAAAGCTGGGTCCAAATCAAGCTCATCCAATAACAAGATATTACTTATCTATGGAGCGTCAGCTGTTTTTTTCAATCTTGGCTTCTTCATGGCCTTGAAAGAAGCACATGTTATTACTGCAGGGTTCCATCCTAATTTATTTATTGAAAAGGCAACCTGTCCTCCATATTGTGTTCCATGTAAATTTACAAAGTCATTCAGACTTGGCACCGAGCCATTCTTCTGTTCTACTAGACCATGCTTTTGTAGAAGAACAACTCCATTTTGGAATTGATTCTTCCCCCTAATGCCGTCAGTTCTGTGACAGGAAACAGAAGTCACCGTGTTCCTTCCACTTACCCCGTGTGCTTGGTCATTGAAACATCCCTCCCATTTCATCATGAAGCCGAGACTGGCAACCACTTCTTCAATCGCCTGTTTCAGTCTGTCCCAATAGAATTATGTCAGCTGGAACAATTGGTAGTTGCTCTACTGTGTCAGGAGCTCAGAGAACGTAGGCGTTACATCTGTGTATTCAAAGAGAGAAACTTAACACCATCTGACTCAGTCCCCTTGGCTCCAGCTACAACAGCAACCCTCATCCTGACTGTTCCTGCCTCCTAATTAGAATGATCAAAACAGAATATCGGAATAAGACAATGTGCTGGATGGAACTCAGGGGGTCAACCATCATCTCTGGAGAATATGGATAGGTGACGTTTCAAGTCTGGACCTTTCTTCAGACTGATTGTAATGGCGGTGAGTGGGCAGAAATGTGGACAAGAGGAGGGACAGATCAAAGCCTGTTAAGCAAGGTGGATGCAGGTGAGGGGAGTTGTTGATAGGCTGATAATTGGAGAAAGACCAGAGATGAAAAGACAGGTGTGAAACAAAAGGAGTGAAGAGTTGCAAATTGTGAAGCGAGATGAATTAATGTAAGTGGAAAGGGAGGAGAGAAGGGAGAAATCTGCACGAGGAGTAAAAACGGTTAGCAACCGGAAAAAGTATAAGTGTTCGGCAAAACAGTCGCCGAGTCCATGCTTTGTCTGCAGCGGCCTCTGCAGTCCGTCTGCGTTTTTATTATTTTATGTCTATGTTTTAATGTAGTTTTTGTTATTTTTGTTGGGGTATGTGTGTGGGGGGGGGGGGGGGGGGGGGGGGGGGGGGGGGGGTTGGGGGTAACTTTTAAATCTCTCCCTGCACGGGAGACCCGACCTTTTCTTTGTCGGGTCTCCGTTGTCGTTGGGGCTGCAACGAGGAGCGGCCTCCAACAGGAAAACCGGGGGCTGTGGTGCCGACACTCACCTCACCGTCGCGGAGCTGGCCGAGTCCAGAGCGGGTGGAGCGGTGGTGGACGCTGCTGCGACCCGACCCCCGGAGATTCGGTGGCTGCAACTGCGGGTTTGGCGGACGGCACCGGGAGCCCGCGGGTCCCTGGAGGGAGACCGCTTTTCGGGGCTTCCGCAACGGCGACTTCTCCCGCCCGAGTTGCGGGGTTGAAGAGCTCCTGGAGCGGGGCCTTACAGCACCGCCCCGCGCGGCTTGGAATGGCGGCGGGTCTCTGCGAGCGCACGTCGGGGACTCTAACACCAAGACCCGGTGCGCGACCTTGCATCACCCGGCGTGGCTTAAATGGCCACGGGACAATTCGCCATCACCCGCCGGGGGCTTTGACTTTGACTCTGACATGGGGGGGGAGAGTGCAGTGGAGAGAAAAGTTTTTTTGGCCTTCCATCACAGCAATGTGATAGATGTTTATGTAAAATATGTTGTGTCTTGGGTCTATTTGTTTGTAATGTATGGCTGCAGAAACGGCATTTCGTTTGGACCTCAAGGGGTCCAAATGACAATAAATTGAATTGAATTGAATTGAATTGAAAAAAAAAAAAAAAAAAAACCTCACTGTCCTTGGACACTTGCTCACTGGAGGAATAGCACCTCAAATTCCGCTTGGCTAGCCTACAATCCAATGGTATGAACAGTGAATTCTCCAATTGTAAGTAACAATTCAAACCGCACACCCGCAATATCCCCCCTCTCCGCTGTTTCGCACCGATTTCTCTCCTCCCCATTTCCTGCTGTTATGGTTCAATGTTCTTAAACAGACGAGAACGCAAAAAAAAATCAGTGATCATGCAGTACAATCTTTATTTCACCAGGCGGGTGTGGTAAAACTCTTTACAGTATGCAGATTACAGACTATACAGAGTTCTCATCCACACAAAGGGGCTAATTACATATATATACTCCAATAACCAACGATTCAGCAATACCTTATCTACAGATCATAGTACAGCCTCTTGCTTCTTAAGATTGACAGCTTCTTCTGACAGAGGAAGGGTTACCCATATATGGTTATATGAGGGCTATATTTCTGCAGAACAAGCATTTTGGTTTTTTCTACTTCATCACGCACATTATGATCTTATAGAACAAAGACTAGTGCCAAGAATCTGAAAATCTCTCAAATGTTTATATTATAGAGGAGACATTCATGAAGCTGTGCTTGTTATCTTGCTTATGTTATTGCAAGGGAACATCAACAGTTTGCTAGCTTTGTTACTGAAAGCAAAGGTTAGTGCGTTTCGCTGGCTTTGCAATTTAACAGGGGAAGATTAAAGCTCGTCTGTTTCAGGTGAATCCAATTTGTAAGTTTAAATCTTTTTTTTAATTTCCACAATGCCTCCTATATTCCTTTCTTTATTTTCACAATCTCCAACACTCAATCCTTCTGCCGAGCCCCTGGATTTTTCATCTCTAGCCTTTGTTCAACCACCTACCTTTCAAAAATAACCTCCTCAATAATATCCATCTCACTTGCCAGGGCTTTGTGATGCTGCTCCTCTCTGCCAGTTTACGGCTGCTCTACAATCAATGTGAAGGATCGGGGAGGCTGAGGCAGCGTGTGAGCAGGGGAGGGTTGGATAGCGTCTGACCCAGGGAGGATGTGACAGTGTGACCCAGGGACAGTGTGTGACCCGGGAAGGGTGGACACTGGGGGAATGTCATCATCTCCAAAGCCGGCGTTCAGACAGAGAACAAATCACAGCAAAAACACAGTAGACGAATGCACTGATGAAGAGGTGCAGATGCAGTTATCACCTGAGGCAACACTGTGGTTGATGCCAGCTAATCATCCCGGGATTATCTTCCACGCATGAACTTTCCAGTTTACTCATGGATAATGGAAACGCCTTGCAATTGCTCTCCTTCAACCAGGTCTGTACCACCCATCACCATCGCTCTACTCTCTGTGGTCTCATGCTCCCTGGCTTCAATGATACTTTGTCATGTGTACCCAAGTTCAGTGATCATCCTCCTATACACGAGGATCAGGAGAGGAATGGATACACTTTTTATTATATACTTGAATGTAGGACCCGTTGGGTCCCAGCTTCACACGGGAGGGCTGGTCCCCCAACACAATATTCCACCTCTCCACCAATTCCAATATTGGCTGCCAGTGGGGGGGTGGGGGCTTTCTGGAGCGCTCGTATGGGTGTTGTGGGATGAAGGGACTGGTTTCCAGAAGGCTAGTATAAGCATTGTGGGCCAAATGGATTATTCGGCTGGCGGCTCAGTCAATCAAGCCTGGTGTGTTGGCAGCTCACTCACTCAAGGCTGGTGGTCTGGCAGTTGATTCACGGCTATTCCTTGAAATGCCACTTCAAGCAGTGTGCAAGGCCACCAAATTCAAGTGCAGTTTCATAGCACTTCAAGCAGTGTGCAAGGCCACCAAATTCAAGTGTAGTTTCCTGCCACTTCAAGCAGAGTCCAAGGCCACCAAATTCGAGTGCAGCTTCCTGCCACTTCAAGCAGGGTGCAAGGCCACCAAATTCGAGTGCAGTGTCTTACCACTTCAAGCAGGGTGCAAGGCCACCACATTCGAATGCAGTCATACCACTTAAGGAAGGTGCAAGGCCACCAAATTCGAATGCAGTATCATACCACTTCAAGGAGGGTGCAAAGCCACCAAACTCGAATGCAGTGTCATACTACTTCAAGCAGGGTGCAAGGCCACCAAATTTGATTGCAGTTTCATACCACTCCTAGCAGGGTGCAAGGCCAACAAATTCGAGTTCAGTTTCCTACCACTTCAAGCAGGGTGCAAGGCCACCAAATCCGAATGCCGTTTCCTACCATTTCAAGCAGGGTGCAAGGCACCAAATTCGAGTGCAGTTTCCTACCATTTCAAGCAGGATGCAAGGCCACCAAATTCAAATGCAGTTTCATACCACTTCAAACAGGGCGCAAGGCCACCAAATTCAAGTGCAGTCTCATACCACTTCAAGCAGGGTGCATGGCCACCAAATTCATTTATTTTTCATCGATGTGAAAAATCCTCGGCACCTGATGAGCGGAGGGGGACTCTGAGTAAGATGGCCAAAAATCACAGCCGTACATGGTAGCGTTTTCCCTGAAATCAATATACAGCGCAAGCAGGGTCAAGATTAGGCTTTTAATTATATAGAAGGCGAGGCAACTTTAGCATTCTCAAACCAACTTTTCAATTAGGCGAGGCAACTTTAGCATTCTGAAACCAACTTTTCAATTAGGCAAGATAACTTTAGCATTTTCAAACCAAAGCACACTTCAGAATTTTCAAATCAAAGCATGCTTTAGCGTTTTCAAAACAAAGGCAACTTTTGCATTTCCAAACCAAAACACACTTTTGCATTCTCAAACCAAAACACACTTTTGCATTTTCAAACCACATTTTTAAACCACATTAAGGGCCCTCACAGGTCAGTAAAACCACTCACAGTTTAGTAGACATGTGTTCAGTGTTTTTCACAGCTCAGACTGAGAGTCATGACCCGTCATTCCCCCATCTTGCAGAGAACTGAGGCAGCTCCACACATGGGTTTTATAGTCCTACCCCCTCCCACCATAAGGGACATGGTATTCATGGCGTGATTGACAGGACAGAGAATCTCAACATTTTTTAAACATTAATGTCTTTTATTTTTCATCGATGGGAAAAATCTTCGTCCTGCGCAGCGGGGGACTCTGAGTAAGATGGCCAAAAATCACAGCCGTAAGTGGTAGCATTTTTTGTAAAATCAATATGCAGTGCAACCAGGAAGTTGTCAAGATCTGAGTTTTAATAATATAGATAATAGATTAATGCACAGTCTTTTACCTAGAGGAGGGGAATCAAGAAACAATGATATAGGTTTCAGGTGGGGTTGGGGATTTGATGGTGAAATCGGTACATGGACAGGAGAGATTTAGAGGGACATGGGCCTTACGCAGGCTTGTGGGACTATAGTAGATCGGCCATTCTGTGTGACATGTCTAAGGTGGGCTGAAGGGCCTTGTTCCATGCCGTGTGCCTTTATGACACTGAGGCACAACTTGAACCATAATAACTCCAACAGTGCAGACTACACAGAGTCCAAACACAAGAGTCGCCACGTTTTATGCACCATCTTACTCTTCACTTTCTCAGAAAGTCTCTCCCCAGTCACTACATTAATGCACATCTGAATCTTCAATGAGGATGATTCATCACCTCTACGATCACTCCCTCTGTCCTTTCAACTACAGCCTGCAGATTCACAGATCAGGAAGGTTTAGAAGGGTATGGATCAAATGCAGGCAGGTTGGATGGGGCATCTTGGGCCGAGGAGCCTGTTTCCTTGCTGTACGAGTCTAAGACTTGATTTGGATGAATGAAGCCAAACCTGGAGATGATACATAGAACATTGAATAGAGCAGCACAGGAACTGGCCCATCGATGCCCCATATCTACACCAACAATATCGTGCCAATTTGATCTAATCCCATCTACCTGCTCATGGACTGATCCTCTGTTTCCTGACTGTGTCAATCATGTGTCAGTCTGAACAGCGTTTCCACCACTTCCTCATCCAGGACCTTCCAGGAACCGAGCAAAGTCTGTGTAAAAAACTAGTCCAGCCTGTCCCCTTTAAACATTCCTCTCTCGTCAGAGACATCCCCACCCTGGGAACAAGACTGACTATATCTATGCCCCTTATATTCTATACTTCTATTAGGCCTCCACTCAGCCTTCATTACTCAGATAAAACAATCCAATCTTTGTCTGCCTTAACTCAGACCATGTTTCCAAATTATGTGTATTCTAGTGGATCATTTGACAGCTTTCCTCATGATCCATAAATCTGCAAATAGTTCTATCGGTTTTCACTTACTAACTCGACCACCTATGTTTTTGTCCAAATCATGGACATGTTTAGAAATTGCAGCGGTTCCAGAACTGATCCTTGCAAAATACTATTGGTCACGAACCTAGTCAGAATAACACTCCTCCACCACTATTCCTCTCTCCTGTTTCCCCTCTCTAAGCTCTTTGCTTCATTTCCTGTCCCTAGTCTTCACCATTCTGCAGCACCCACTCCCCTCCCATTTCACTCACCTGCTCCTTGAATGAGACGCGATGATTCCTTGTTTGATGAATCTCGGTCATGATGGATTTCGCCACTTGGGTCAGTTCCAGGGCCGTGAACCACGTCTCCTATTCCTCTCCCTCTGGACGGACATTGTTCCCCTTCCTCTTCAGCGGTTTCACATTCCATTGATGCTCCGCTCTTAATCCCACTTTGCTTTTCTGTCATTGTTCCTGTGTTCTGACCATCTTTCTTTGATGAGGTGCCTGGCCAAAGACTTTTGAGGAAATTGCCCACTTGAATAAATATCAGACCTGAAAAAAAAACATTAATTGCAGGTTGCAGAGACATTTCTAATTGAGAAAAGCACAGGTTTGGAATAGCCGACAGCAATCTGAGCTGACATTCTGGGCCAGGGGTAGGGAATCTTTTCGTTGGAATGCCGCATTAAGTTAGCTGTAATCTAAAAAGGCCGCATCCAAGAAACTTCAATTAGATATACTTCAAAATGCACATTATTTTGTAAAAATATAACTACTTTGTACTAACTTCAAGAAAATGAAAAAATGTTGTTCATTCTAAAGTTAATTAACCTTTTAATGACTTTGTTGTGACTGCTTTTTGTGGGAAAGCATGTGAATATTTGGTTGCAACATGGAGGTACACAGTTTCAGCTGATCCTCGAGATGGGTATCCGTCATTTGTGAACTTAAGGGCATCTTGATTTGGGTTAGTTATGAGAATGTAGAATCGCAGCAATAAGTGGTTGAAAAGCAAGAAAGCATTTTTCGTGTGGGGAGGATTATTTCGTTGAATCTTCTTTTACTCTTTGGTATTTTAAATAATAAAAGACGAACAAAAACATATTAATAAAAATAAAAGGATTTGTTCTACAAAATTTGGATTCATTCAAAAGACCGCACTTAATGGCCTAGAAGTCCGCATGTGACCTTAAGGCCGCAGGTTCCCCACCCCTGGATAAGAACGTGGAAGAAGCTGTCCTTGAATCTGGTGCTATGTAATCTCCATTTATCTAATATAAAATTTGGATGCTTGTTACTTTGAGATAATCTGATAATTTTGTTCCAAGTATTCCTGATTTTAGCCTTGCAGTTATCTGCCAAAATACTGATCACGACCAAGCATTTCTACATCACGACCAAGCATTTCTACCACCACAACTGGATTTGAACCAGTATTTGTGGATGATTAGTCAACGTTAGACGGAGAAGTAACATTTCAAGTTTAATCCTGATAAGGGCACGTTGACACATGGTGGAGGGATAAATAAAACCAGGATATTCACCATGAATGACAAGGGCCTCGAGACCCTGAGAAACACTCATACAAATCCAAGCGCAGGCTTGGCGATTGCTTCGCCCAACACCTCCGCTCGGTTCGCGACAACCAGCCTGATCTCCCGGTGGCTCAGCACTGCAACTCCCCCTCCCATTCCCAATCCGACCTCTCTGGCCTGGGCCTCCTTCATGGCCAGAGTGAGGCCCACCGTAAATTGGAGGAGCTATAGATCCCTAAAGTCAGCAGCACACACAAAGACTACATTTAACATTCTTGTCATTTAAATGCAGCATAGAATGCAAGAGAAGGGAGGCCTTGATACAGGGAGTTGATTAATCCTTAAATTGGAGTAGTGTGTGCAATTCTGATCTCCATACTGGGGGAAGGATGCCTTTGCACAGGTGATGATGCAGAGGAGTTTCATCAGGATATTGCTCGTAAATGAATATTTCAATTATCAGCAGAGACTGGACTGATTAAAGTCGTCTTCGTTGAAAAAGAGGGCTCATTTATCAGACAATTCCTGCATCTGCCCACCTGTGACTGTGATGTCCCTGTAGATGTCAACTCTCTGTGCTCAACCCCTGCCCTATTCCCACTTCTGTGTGAACACCATTTCTTGCATCAGCTCTACGCCCACTGACAGGGCATCGTATATATATGTCACAGAAGGCAGATTCAGATTTGGCTTGAAGTTGAAAGGCACTACTTACTGCAAATGGTGGCTTGGGTGCTTTGGCTTGAAGTTGAAAGGCACTACACTGCAAATGGTGGCTTTGGTGCTTTGGCTTGAAGTTGAAAGGCACTACTGACTGCAAATGGTGGCTTGGGTGCTTTGGCTTGAAGTTGAAAGGCACTACTTACTGCAAATGGTGGCTTGGGTGCTTTGGCTTGAAGTTGAAAGGCACTACTTACTGCAAATGTTGGCTTGGGTTCTTTGGCTTGAATTGAAAGGCACTACTTACTGCAAATGGTGGCTTGGGTTCTTTGGCTTGAAGTTGAAAGGCACTACTTACTGCAAATGGTGGCTTGGGTGCTTCGGCTTGAAGTTGAAAGGCACTACTTACTGCAAATGGCGGCTTGTGTGCTTTGACTTGAAGTTAAAAGGCACTACTGCAAATGCACTTACTTCCTGTTTGCACTGTATATTGATTTTAGATAAAATGCTACCACCTACAGGCTGTGATTTTTGGCCATCTTACTCAGTCCCCCTCTGCTGAGCAGGTGCAGAGAATTCTTCCCATAAATTAAAAATAAAAGTGTTATTAGTGTTTAAAACATGTTGAGAATCTCTCTCCTGTCAATCACGCCATGAAAGCTACACCTTTTCCGGTGGGAGGGGGAGTGGTTATAAAACCCGGAAGTGTGGGTGTGGCTCAGTCTCTGCATGACGGGGGAGGGAGAGGTCACGACTCTGTCTGAGCTGTGAATCAACTGAACACACTGAATGTCTACTGAACTGTGAGTTTGGTGTTTTGTGTGGTTTTATGGTGGTTTCACCCTGCATGAAATGGTATGAAACTGCATTTGAATTTGGTGGCCTTGCACCCTGCTTGAAATGGAATGAAACTGCACTTGAATTTGGTGGCCTTGCACCCTGCTTTAAGTGGAATGAAACTGCACTTGAATTTGGTGGCCTTGCATCGTGCTTGAAGTGGTATGAAACTGCACTGAATTGTTGGTGGCCTTGCACCCTGCTGAAAGTGGTATGAAACTGCACTTGAATTTGGTGGCCTTGCACCCTGCTTGAAATGGAATTTCAAGGAATAGTCCTGAGTCAACTGCCAGCCCACCAGCCGTGAGTGAGCTGCTAGCAGATCAGGCTTGAGGGACTGAGCTGCCACCCCAAGAAGCAATACCAGCACGCCAGAACCCCCCCCCCCCCCCCCCCACTGGCCACCAATATTGGAATTGGTGGAGAGGTGGAATATTGCGTCGGGGGACCAGCCCTCCCGTGTGAACATGGGACCCAACGGGTCCCACTTAGTCTAGTTGCTGATAAAAATTGTTGATATCTTTAGTTGCAAGTACATTAATGCAAACAAAGATGTTGTTAGTAAATGTCTATACACCTAACATTGATGATGCTGAATTCTCTAATAGATTACTTACTAATATACCTCATTTAAATACCCATTTGTTCATTTTTGGAGGTGATTTGAATTGTGTGTTTGACCCAAAGCTAGATCGTTCTAGTCCCCGCACTTTATCCCAATCAGCTAGGTCTAAATCTTTTTCTGATTTTATGACCCAGAGTGGTTTGGTTGACCCTTGGAGACTTCGTAACCCCTCAACCAAAAAGTTTTCTTTCTTTTCTCAGATACATCAATCATATTAAAGAATAGATTATTTCTTTATAGATAGTCTCAACTCATGTGTTGTTTCCTCAGATTATTGAAGTATTCTAATAACCATATAACAATTACAGCACGGAAACAGGCCATCTCGGCCCTTCCAGTCCATGCCGAACACCTATTCTCCCCTAGTCCCATCTACCTGCACTCAGACCATAACCCTCCATTCGTTTCCCGTCCATATACCTATCTAATTTATTTTTAAATGATAAAATCGAACCTGCCTCCACTACTTCCACTGGAAGCTCATTCCACATAGCTACCACTCTGTGAGTAAAGAAGTTCCCCCTTGTGGCGGCTCCCAAGGGTCGTGCCACCTTAGTGGCGAACCCCTCGGCACAGGAGTGGTTCAGTCCGGAGGCGGCCCTTAGCCGGAGGCTTTAAAGGGTGGGGTTTGGGTGCCATCTTTCTCTCGTTTGGTCTTCCCTACAACCGGGAGGATCAGAATAAAAAGTGTCTCTCTCTAAACACGACTCCGTGCTTTATTCCAAGACACACGCTACATTGGTGACCCCGACGCTCCATTGGCGTCATGATGGAGAGCAGAGAAAGCCCTACCTCCTCACAGGCCGGCCTGGCCCTGTCTCTGGACGCGGTCTCCGTTAAACTGCCCAAGTTCTGGACCACCCGGCCGCTCATCTGGTTCCAGCAGGCGGAGGCCCAGTTCAACCTGCGGGGCATCACGGTCGATGCCACCCGTTTCTACTACCTGGTGGGAGCCCTCGACCAGGATGCGGCTGAAGAGGTCACAGACTTCCTCGCAGATCCCCCGGACAATGATAAATACCTCGGCCTGAAAGAGCTCCTGCTCCAGATTTACGGACTGAGTACGATGGAGCGTGCTGGTATGCTCCTGCATATGGGCGGCCTAGGCGACCGGCGGCCATCTTCCCTCCTAAAGGAGATGGTGGCTCTACTAGACGGGCACACGCCGTGCCTGATGTTTGAGTATACATACCTGCATCTGCTGCCGGCCTACATTCGTCTGCAGCTCACCGACGTCTCGTTTGCCGACCTTCGGGCCCTCGGAAGGCGCGCCGACGCCCTGTGGATGGCGTGCCCTGATGACGTCAGCGCGCTGGGCGTCAGCAGAGACGGGGTCGCGCTGAGGTCGACGCGCCCTGATGACGTCAACGCGCTCGCCGTCAGCAGGTACGCCGATGATGTCACCCCAGCAGCTCCCGAATTCCCCCGATGGGGCGGGGGAGATGTGGAAGGAGTGACAGCTCCAGCCCGACGGCCCGTACGATCGCCCCCAGCGGCAGTGAGGGGTACTGCACCTGCAGCCCAGCGCCAGCAAGCTGCAGGCACCACCAGCAGGAGCAGGCAAGCTCCAAGTGACTCCAACAGGAGACGTTGGTGCTACTACCATCAACGCTGGGGTGCTGCAGCACAACAATGCCGCCAGCCATGCACATTCCCGGGAAACGCCTGGGCCGGCTGCCAATAGTCCCCGCGGCGGCCGGCCAAATTCATCGCCTTTTTGCCTGGGATCGGCGCTCCGGGACCCGCTTCCTCGTGGATACAGGAGCGGAGCTCAGCGTCCTGCCCCCTTCGCTGGCCGACATTCGTTCCGGTAAGCGGGGGCCCGTCCTCACCGCGGCGAACGGCAGCCCCATCCGCACATATGGACTGCGGATGGTTCCCATCGTGCTCGGCTCCTGCCATTTCTCATGGAGCTTCACCATCGCCGACGTCTCCCAACCATTGCTCGGGGCCGATTTCCTCCGGGCGCATTACCTCATGGTGGACGTCGGACGTCAGCGTTTGATCAACGCCACTACGATGGAGCCGATCACGTTGCGTGTGGATCAACCGGTGGGACGGCCACTGGCGTCCGTGGACTCCCGATTTGCACGTATCTTGGCTGCGTTCCCGGATATTCTCACTCCGCAGTTTCAATCAGCAACCCCCAGCCACGGAGTGTTGCATTATATCCCGACTACCGGCCCACCACTCCATGCACGAGCACGGCGACTGCCACCAGATAAACTGCGTCTGGCACGGCTGGAATTCCGCACGATGGAGGCCTTGGGGATCGTCCGCCCTTCAAGCAGCCCTTGGGCGTCCCCACTCCACATGGTCCCCAAGTCAAGCGGGGGCTGGCGGCCATGTGGGGATTACCGACGGTTGAACGCGGCAACAACAGCGGATCGATACCCCGTACCCCACATCCAGGACTTCACGGCCCATTTGGCTGGGGCCACGATTTTTTCCAAAGTGGATTTGGTACGGGGTTATAATCAGATCCCAGTTCACCCGGATGACGTGCCGAAGACGGCGATCATCACGCCATTCGGGCTTTTCGAGTTTACTCGGATGCCGTTCGGCCTCAAAAACGCAGCACAGGCCTTTCAGCGCCTCATGGACGGGGTTTGTCGCGGCCTCGATTTCGTGTTCGTGTACCTGGACGACATCCTGGTGGCCAGCCGCTCGCAACAGGAACACTGTGCTCACCTTCGACAGCTCTGTCAGCGGCTCAGCGAGCATGGTTTGGCCATCAACCTGGACAAGTGCCGTTTTGGGGTGAATGAAATTGACTTCCTCGGCCACCGCGTGACTGCGCAAGGCGCGGTTCCCCTGCCTGACAGGGTCGACGCCATCCGCCGGTTTCCCCGCCCACGCACGGTGCGTGGCCTGCAGGAATGTGTCGGCATGGTGGCGTTTTATCATCGTTTCGTGCCATCCGCGGCCCACATCATGCGGCCCCTGTATCAACTTCTGGCGGGTGGGCAGCACAAGAGCGTTGAGTGGACCCACGAGGCGGAGGCAGCTTTTGACGGCGCGAAGGAGGTCCTTGCTCGGGCCGTACTGCTGGTACACCCGCGGGGAGATGCCCAGGCTGCTCTCACAGTGGACGCCTCGGAGTCGGCGGTTGGTGCTGTGCTGGAGCAGCTGACGGGCGGAGGTTGGCGGCCCCTGGCCTTCTTCAGTCGGCACCTCAACCGTGCGCAGACCAAGTACAGCGCGTTCGATCGTGAGCTCCTGGCTCTGTACCTGGCTGTGCGCCATTTTCGTTACTTCCTGGAGGGCCGCCCGTTCACCGCCTACACCGACCATAAGCCGCTCACTTTCGCCCTGCAGAAAGTTTCCGATCCCTGGTCCGCACGTCAGCAGCGGCAATTGGCCTATATATCGGAGTACACTACATCTATCTGCTACATCAAGGGGAAAGACAACCGGGTGGCCGACGCATTGTCCCGGCCCGCTATCAACGCCGTGTTCGAGGTGGCGCCCGGAATGGACTATTCTGCTCTGGCGGCGGCACAGCTCACGGACGATGAGGTGCCCGCCTACCGGACTGCCATCTCCGGCCTCCGCCTTGAGGATGTCCCTCTCGGTCCTGGGGGAGAAACAATCCTGTGCGATGTGTCGTCCGGTCAGCCGCGCCCCATCGTCCCTGCCACCTGGCGCCGGAGGGTGTTCGAGGTGATCCACGGACTGGCTCACCCATCAATCCGGGCGACAACGGCACTAGTGGCTGCTCGTTTCATGTGGCACGGTCTGCGCAAGCAGGTTGGCCATTGGGCTCGCACCTGCATTCCGTGCCAGACGGCAAAAATCCAGCGCCATGTCCGTGCGCCGCTCCAGGAGTTTGGTCTACCTCACCGGCGGTTCGACCATCTCCACATAGACATTGTAGGGCCTCTCCCGCCGTCCCGGGGCATCACCCACCTGCTTACAATGGTGGACCGCTTCACGCGGTGGCCGGAGGCCATTCCGTTGACCGATACCTCAACGGCTACGTGTGCTCGTGCGCTGTCCGCGCACTGGATTGCTCGCTTCGGGGTGCCGGCGCACATCTCCTCAGACCGGGGGCCACAGTTCACCTCCGAGCTGTGGTCAGCCATGGCTCACTTGCTGGGGGTGCGGCTACACCACACCACGGCTTACCTCCCGCAAGCTAACGGTCTGGTGGAGAGATTCCACCGGCAGCTGAAGGCAGCACTGAAGGCACGACTCTCCGGCCCGGACTGGATGGACGAGTTGCCGTGGGTCATGCTGGGCATCCGGACTGCTCCCAAAGAGGACTTGGGCTCATCATCGGCGGAGCTCGTTTACGGGTCGCCACTCACGGTGCCCGGGGAGTTCGTGCCGTCGGCGCCGGGGCAGCAGGGAACGTCCTCATCCACCCTACAGCGCCTTCGCGAGCAAGTTGGCAGGCTCGCACCCGTCCCGACGTCCCGCCATGGGACATTTCGCCCACACGTGCCATCAGCCCTCAGGGACTGCCCGTACGTCTTCCTGCGCCGTGATGCCCACCGGACTCCACTCCAGAGGCCGTACGAGGGTCCGTTCCGAGTGCTGGAACACGGGCAGTCGACTTTTGTCCTGGACATGGGGGGCCGGCCGGAGGCAGTGTCGATCGACCGGTTGAAGCCGGCACACCTGGACATTGACCAGCCGGTGCTGGTTGCCCAACCTCGGCCCCGAGGGCGCCCCCCTTCACGGCTCCCTCCGCCTGTCACTCCACCTGTCCTCCCGTCGGTCCCTCGTCCTGTCCCTCCACCTATGCCTCCGCAAGCCCCACGAGCGGCTAACTTCCGCACACGGGCCGGCCGGGTCGTTCGCCCGCCGGTGCGTTTCGTGCCTCTGGTTCTGGGGGGGGGGGTCCTGTGGCGGCTCCCAAGGGTCGTGCCACCTTAGTGTCGAACCCCTCGGCACAGGAGTGGTTCAGTCCGGAGGCGGCCCTTAGCCGGAGGCTTTAAAGGGTGGGGTTTGGGTGCCATCTTTCTCTCGTTTGGTCTTCCCTACAACCGGGAGGATCAGAATAAAAAGTGTCTCTCTCTAAACACGACTCCGTGCTTTATTCCAAGACACACGCTACACCCTCATGATACCCCTAAACTTCTGTCCCTTAATTCTCAAATCGTGTCCTCTTGTTTGAATCTTCTCTACTCTCAATGGAAAAAGCTTATCCACGTCAACTCTATCCCACTCATCATTTTTTAGACCTCTATCAAGTCCCCCCCCTTAACCTTCTGCACTCCAAAGAATAAAGACCTATCTTGTTCAACCTTTCTCTGTAACTTAGTTGCTGAAACCCAGGCAACATTCTAGTAATTCTCTTCTGCACTCTCTCTCTCTATTTTGTTGACATCTTTCCTTTAATTTGACGACCAACATTGTACACCATACTCCAGAATAGGCCTCACCAATGCCTTGTACAATTTTAACATTACATCCCAACTTCTTTACTCAATGCTCTGATTTATAAAGGCCAGCACACCAAAAGCTTTCTTTACCACCCTATCTACATGAGATTCCACCTTCAGGGAACTATGCACTTATTCCTAGATTCTGTTCAACTGCATTCCTCAATTCGCTACCATTTACCATGTACGTCCTATTTTGATTTGTCCTGCTAAGATGTAGCACCTCACACTTATCAGCATTAAAGTCTGAAAAAATCAAATATCTGATCATGCACCATTATTTGTAGATATTCAGTTATCTATACAGAAATCTATTCTCCCTTCCCCCCCCCCTTTGGAGATTCAACTCATTGTTGGCTGATAAAACATTTAGTGAATTTGTTTCAAACTCAATTGATGAGTTTCTCTTCCTTAACCTGAGTGAATCTACATATTTTTCATCAATTTGGGAGTCGGTGAAAGCTTTTCTTAGATAGCAGATTATTTCATATTCCTCCTATTCTAATAAAAAACGCAATACGAGGCTTACTGAGCTTACATCTGCTATTAATAGCCCCGATCAAGAATGTTCATCCGATCCTTCTCCAGAATTATTTAAGAAGCGTTTCAATCTTCAGGCAGAGTTTGATCTTATTTCTACCAGAAGTGCTGAGCGACTATTGTTAAAAACTGGTGGTACTTTTTATGAACATGGTGAAGAAGCAAATCGATTACAAGCACAACAATTAAAATGTTAGTTCACCTCACGTCTTTTACCTCAAATTAATAATGTTTCTAACACTATCCTCACATTTGGATTCTTTTTGTTTCGGTATGGCATATCAAAAGTATACAATGTTTTGTTGATCTGTTTTCAGATGGTATTTTTAACATCTTTATCAATTTATCATAATTGTATGGATTACCAGCAAATCATTTTTTTAGGTACTTCCAAGAGACACTTTGTTTCTAAATGTTTTTCTAATTTTCCCTCTTCACCTCCACGACAAATACGGGATAGTTTGATTACTTTCAAGACACAACAAAGAGGGATTGTTTAAGAGATATATAACGGCATTCTGGATCTTTGCGATCAGTCCAACTCTAAAACAAGGGCTGCATGGCCGGAAGAGCTGGGACTTCAACTTACTGAGGAGTGGTGGGATAACGTTGTGGGTGGGCTATGTACTGTCACGTCTTACGCTCGTCTTGCACTCATTCAGTTTAAGGTTATACATAGGGACCATTTTTCTAAATCAAGACTGTCTGGGATTTATCCAGAGGTGGAGGATAAATTTGACAGATGTTCGGGCCCACATTGTCATCTGAGCCATATGTGTTTCCTTTGTCCACGATTACGTAATTTTTGGTGCAGCTACTGTAATATAATGTCTACTGTAATGGGAATACCTTGACAGCCCTGTCCATTGATTGCCATTTTTGGGTCCCCGGGTGAGTCAGGTCGATTAAAATCTGTGCAAAGAGAACTTATTAATTTTACTTCTTTAATAGCCAGATGTTGTCTATTCATCCAGTGTAGTGATGTAGTGACTTGCAGGTTCTGCCTGACTAAGGGCTGGTTTGTTAAATCTTGTTATGTGTAGCTGCACTCTTCACTCTTAATTAGCCAGGGTGGGATGGGTGGGGTGTGTGACTGATGGTATACGTGCATTATATATAACTTTAAAAAAATAATCTTTTTAAATAATTTCTATTTATTTTATGTTTCTGTATATTTCTGTATTTTTATTTTGTTTATTATTTGTATGTTCTCATTAACATGCCTTTTTTCGCCTTCCGGCGGCGTCATGGAGAATTAAGGCGCGGCACTGAGCTTCTCCCCCGAAAAAAATTGTAAAAGTCGTTTAAGTCAGCACCGATTTTTTAAAAAAACTCACCGAAGTCGCCTGGTGTTGTGTAAGGGTGTTATCATCAGAAGGTGACGTGAAAATCGGGGAGATTAATGGTGAAATCGGGTGTTTAAATGAGTTTAAATGAGCAGAGATAATCGTTCAGGAGCGCCAAAGAAAAATACTATCAGCCTTCAGCTCGAGGAAGTTTTGGATACTCTGCAAACGACAGAAGAAGAAGATTCTTACAGCCAAGGGTCTCTGCTTGAAATGGCAACAAAAGGAGACAAGAAGGAGAAAGAGGTAAAGCAAATGCTTTTAGATATGACTGCTACAATTAACATGACACTGGAGAAGATGCAAAGTATGGACTCTCACATGGAAAGTAATAAACAGAGTATGGAAACTAATATGGAGAATATTTCTCAAAAAATTGATAATACTTGCAGTGAGTTAAAAGAACTCAAAAAGCAGTATAAGGAATTTGATAAGAGATTAAACTCAGAGTGTGTCAGAATTGAAAATGATTACAACAAGAAATTTAAAGGTATAAGTGATGATATCGGAAAGCTGGATGAGATAATGGAAGAGATGGAGAATGAGATAAAAGAGATTGTCTCGGAAATAAAGAATTTGAAACAATCACAGAAAACTGAAGAGGAAAAACTTGGAAGAATGACTGATAAATGTCTGGACCTGGATTCAGGAAATCGGAGATATAACCTGAGGATTCTCGGAGTAAAGGAAGGACGAGAGGGACATGAATCTCAAACATGTACTTTCGTTACTGACTTACTCAAAGATGTGTTGGAATTGTCGGAAGAACCAAGAACAGACGTCGCTAAACGAGTTGGAAGAGGAACAAATGATTCAAGACAGATAATTGTGAAATTCCGTGACATCTCCTCAGTGGAATTTATATTGAAAAAGATCACTCATGGGAAAAAGCTGACATACCGTGGGGATGATGTGCGAATATTTCGCGATTACTCTCCTGAGGTAGTCCAGAAAATGAGATTGTTTACACCGGCAAGACACACTTTGAGGGAAGTCCCGGGAGTAAGATATGGAATTTTGTTTCCCGGAAAAATGAAGATAACTTATAACGGCGTTGAACGCTCATTTGCAGCTCCCGGAAAAGCTTTAAAGTATGCAGAGGATATTGTTAAGAAAACATCGGGTCAAGCTGCCGACAATGAAGAAATCTGAACTTTTTACAAAGCTCTGAACTGATTAAAATGGCCGAGCTACCCAGACAATTATAAAGCTTATCTCGTTGGAATGTGTTATTCAGAGAGCTTGGTTATATTCAACCTTGGATGCAAAGCTCAAAGTTTAACCCCTTGGCACCTGCTTGTACGGTAGTTAACCCTTTGGTACCAGCTTGTATGATGTATGGTAGTTATAGAATGGGATATTATGTAAGAATCCAGGGTGGATATATATGGGAAAGTTTAGATTAGATTAAGATTGGATAAATTAGAGGGACATATATACTTATATAATCGTGTATATGTTTGTTCTATATTTGTTTTGTTTTTTTATTCCTTATGTCTCTTTTTTCTCTCGGCTGTCACTAGCACTGATTTGATAAACTCATATAAGAAAAAACACAATATGAAACGATATGTAACTTTTTATGAGGATTCGCCTAGGGGGAGGAGCTCAATGTATAACAACATCACGGAGGTCTATACATTTTTTGCCATCGTTGATGGCTATTCGTCTTTAAGGTATCCTCCTTTAGATACCTTAATAGCACCTTTTTTTTTAAAGCACAAACAAGATTTTTATCTGTTTAATTTTTTTGAAAGTAATTGTGTATCACATTCTTTTTTTTCTTTTTCTAAGGCACTTTACAAGAAGGAGATGCAATATAAATCTAATAAACCGGGATGACCACCCAAGTCCTAAAGTTCTGAGGTATTTGTTTGCACCATATGATTCAGGAATATTACCCTGATTTACAATGCAAGACGATAGACAAATAAAGAATGGAGGAATTACATTTTGTAGTTGGAATATACGGGGTGCCAACGAACCAATTAAGAGGGGTAAAATTTTTGCCCAACTAAAATCGTTGAAAAGCGACATAATGTTTTTGCAGGAGACACACATGAAACAACAAACACAAATAAGATTAAAGGCGAATTGGATAGGCCAAACATACTACTCCTCATTTACTTCTAAATCTAGGGGTACAGCTATTCTTATTAGGAAAGGTATTCCTTTTAAATTAAAGAATACCATATCAGATAAAGAGGGAAGATATATTATAGTTTCGGGTGAAATTTATGCAACCCCACTAACTTTGATAAATATTTATGCTCCGAATTTTGATAACCCCCACTTTTTTGATAAAATTATTGACATAATATCAGAGTTTAATTACCAAAATGTGATAATAGGGGGGGACTTTAACTGTGTTTTAGATTCATATCTAGATAAATCAGCAAAACAAAAGAAGAGTAATTTAAAATCTAAAACTAGCGAACTTCTAAATACATATATAAAAAATACGAATATAATAGATGTATGGAGATCTGCTAATCCAGTTGGAAGGGAATACTCGTTTTACTCTTCGGTGCATAAAACTTATTCAAGAATTGATTATTTTTTAGTGGATATGAAATTAATGCCATATACAAACAACCCAACATACCACATTAGTAGTATCTCAGATCACTCCCCGTTGACATTCTCAGTAAAATTTGAGGGAATGCCGGGCAAAATTTTTTTTTGGAGGTTTAATACACATATTTTAAATGATGTGCAAGGCTATCAATATTTAAAACAACAAATGGAACTTTTTTTCGATACAAATGATATACCAGGTACTTTGCCTTCTTTACTATGGGAAACTTTTAAGGCATTTATGAGAGGAATTATAATTTCATATCAAAGTTTTCAAAATAAAAAGAATAAGACAGAACAATTGTTGTTAGAACAAGAAATCAGACAGTTAGAGATGGATAATGCCAAAGATTCCACGACAGATAAACACAATAAGATAATATTACTGAAATTTAAACTTAATCGAATTTTATCGGCAAGGGTAATAAGACTATTCCAAATGACAAAACAGGAACATTTTGAGTTTGGTGACAAACCACATAAGCTTTTAGCTCGCCAATTGAAAAAACAAGAAAAGGAAAATACTATAACCAAAATTAAATCAGAGAAAGGAGAATTACTAATACTACCTAAAGATATTAATAATAGATTTGCCCAATTTTATCAAAACTTATATACATCTAAAATTAAAAGAGAAGATAGTAAAATAAAAAAAATTCTAGATAATTGTAATCTTCCAATACTGGACCTTTTGGAACAAGAGGAATTAGGAGCTCAAATTACAATCAAAGAAATAGGTGAAACAATAAAATCGCTGAAAAATGGTAAGACACCGGGACCAGATGGTTTTAATAATGAATTTTATAAAAAATTTCAGGAGATAACAACCCCTTATTTATTTAATTTATACTCCCATGCTTTTAAAGAAAACAAACTACCTGAAACACTAACAGAATCAACTATTACACTTATTCCAAAAAAAGATAAAGATTTAGAAGATCCGGGCTCGTACAGAGCTATATCACTTTTAAATACAGATCAGAAAATTTTAGCAAAGATTTTATCAAGAAGATTAAGCAAATATATTAGTAAATTGATAAACCCTGATCAAACGGGGTTTATACCTAAAAGACACTCATTTAATAATCTGAGACGTCTGTTTAATATAATGTACTCGCATAAAGTAGAGGAAGAAGATATATCAATTATTTCTTTGGATGCAGAGAAAGCATTTGATCAGGTAGAGTGGCAATACTTATATAAAGTACTACAAAAATTTAATATGGGAGAGAATTTTATAAGATGGGTAAAATTATTATATGATAAACCGATGGCAAGAATTTTAACTAATAACATGTTATCTCAAAAATTTCAACTATCAAGGGGTAATAGGCAGGGATGTGCACTATCACCCCTGCTATTTGCCCTTATGATAGAACCCCTGGCTGAAAGTATAAGAATTCATCCGAATATTCAGGGCTATAATACCAGAGACTCAAAGAATAAAATCTCATTATATGCAGACGATATACTTTTATATATTACAAAGTCACAAACGAGCATACCAAATTTATTAAACTTAATAGAGGAATTTGGGTCTTTTTCTGGATATAGAATAAACTGGAATAAAAGTGAAATCATGACATTAAAACCTCAAGAACCTACACACTTACTGAAGTTCCCCTTTAAAATCGCAACAGAAAAATTTAAATATTTGGGTATTCAGATTACTAGAAAATATAAAGCATTATTCAATGCTAATTTCATGCCTTTATTAAATAAACTTAATACGTTGATTAAATTTTGGAAAACACTTCCCTTATCATTATTAGGTAGAATAAATGCAATAAAAATGATCTTCCTACCACAATTATTATACCTATTTCAATCTATACCGGTATATATACCAAAATACTTTTTTAAAAAATTAGACTCTAATATTACTAATTATATTTGGGACTATAGATCACATAGAATCACAAAAAAACATTTATGTAAACCAAAAGAGGTCGGGGGACTTTCACTTCCGAATTTTATGTATTATTACTGGGCAGTGCATATTAAGAATATGATTTATTGGTTGGATAGTGCTACCCAACAGACAGAATGGATAAAAATGGAGAAGGAGGATTGCCATCCTAGTAATATAGGAACGATCCTCTTCTCCCCAAAAAAACTGAATAACACAATATATAAGAAGAACCCAATTATATATGGTACAATAAGAATTTGGAAACAAATAAAATTATCTTTAAAATTAAGAAATCTATCACTGTTAATGCCAATAGCGAATAACCCTTTATTTAAACCATCTCTTATTGATAAGACATATAACCAATGGGAAAGTCTCGGAATTAGAAGGATCGGGGATATGTATGAAATGGGAAACTTACTATCATTCCAACAATTACAATTAAAATTTAAATTGAAAAACAACCAATATTTTAAATATCTTCAGATTTGCGATTTCGTGAAAAAATATATACAAGGATATCAAAAAGTAACTCCTGACTTATTGGAAGAGGCAATGAATATTGAAGCTGACTCACAAAAATTAATATCATATTTATATAATAGTATTCTAAATATAGACCTACCATCGACAGAGGTACTTAGAGAAGAGTGGGAACGGGAACTAATGATAAAAATTACGAAGGTTAAATGGGAAAAATACCTGATATATATTCACAAATGTTCAATTAATGTAAGACATAATTTAATTCAATTTAAAATTGTACATAGATTATATTACTCAAAAACAAGATTGAACAAATTTTATCCAAATATATCCGCCACTTGTGATAAATGTCTAGCCCAAAAGGCAACTATAACACACTCCTTAGTCTCCTGCATAAAACTTTATAGATTCTGGAATGATATTTTTGAAATATTTACAAAATTATTCAAGACAAGAATGGAACCTAATACTGAAATGATTATATTTGGCGTAATGGAAGATGGGAATAAATTGAACACATCTCAAAATCTATTCCTTAACTATGGTTTAATAATAGCAAAAAAATTAATTCTTAAATTTTGGAAAGGTACATCAATACCAACGCTTAAAATGTGGATTGCAAGTATGTTGGACACCGCTCATCTTGAGGAAATGCGATTCCTCCTAATGGATAAATCAGACCAATTCATAACGAGTTGGTCTCCATTCGTCGTTTTTTTGGAATCATATGGTGCAACACAATTGTAAAAAATAACTGTTTCAGGACTGGACGAGGGTTGGTCAAGACTATAAATAATGATCTCCTCTTTTTTTTTTTTTTTTTTTTTTTTTTTTTTTTCTCTCTATTCTCTCTCTCAACTTTTTTCATTTACTCGTTTTCTTTTTTCACACACTATATATTTCACATCTTTCTATCCTTTACTATCTAACTTCTTTTTCTTATTCTAATCTTTTTTCAGTGTAATAAAAAAAAAAAAAGAAGTTGTACATAAAATGTATTATGAAAATATATATTAGGCACTTTGGTGCCATATGACTGTACTTACTTCTAATAAAATAAAATATTAAAAAAAAAACAAAAAAACATGCCTTTTTTCATCTTTGATTTATTTAAAATGAAAAATAAAATTTATGAGACAGACAGAGATAGATTGTGTCCCGACTCCCCGCTTCCCCCAGCGGCGACATGACTCCTCCACCGCCCCGGCCGCCCGGCGCCCACCCATCAGCCCCACCCGAGATTGATGGTCGTGTTGCGGCGGCGGCGGCGGGACCCGGCGCAGACCCGACCCCAGGCCCAGGCCCGGCTCCCCGAGCTCCGCCAACCCCAGGCCCAGTCACTGTCTCCCGGGTGCGAGGCCGCGGCCTGGATCCCCCGGCACCGAATCCCAGCCAGCGCGCCCGCCCCGCCCGCCCTGATCCACCGGAGCCTCTCACCGCGTCCGGCCCGGCCCGGCCCATCCGGGTCCTCACTCACTCACTCACTCACTCACTCACTCACTCACTCACTCACTCACTCACTCACTCACTCACTCACTCACTCACTCACTCACTCACTCACTCACCCACCCACTCACTCACTCACTCACTCACTCACTCACTCACTCACTCACTCACTCACTCACTCACTCACTCACTCACTCACTCACTCACTCACTCACTCACTCACTCACTCACTCGCCGCTCATCCCGCCCGCCCGCTGCCCGTTACAGCGTCACCTGTGTGCGAGTCAGGCAATTACAATCTCTTACAAGGTAAAATCAGGAGGCATCTCAATTGTCAGCGAAGCATCACTCACTGACGAGCTCAATGCTATTTACGCACGCTTTGATAGGGATGTGCCTTCCTGAGCCCCCCCATTTGCCATGATGGTGTTTCAGTCACAGTCACAGAGGCCGATGTCAGAAGATCCTTCAGAGAGGTGAACCCTCGGAAAGCGCCTGGACCTGATGGTATACCCGGCCGTGTTCTAAAAACCCGTGCGGTCCAACTGGCGGGAGTTTGTACGGACATTTACAACCTCTCACTTCTGAGGTCTGATGTTCCCATCTGCTTTAAAAAGGCATCAATAATACCGGTGCCCAAGAAGAACAAGGTGACTTGCCTCAATGACTATCGACCAATGGCACTAACGTCTGTGGTAATGAATTGCTTGGAGAGGTTGATAAAGAATCAATATGATCATGGCTGATCATCCAACTCAGTATCCTGTACCTGCCTTCTTCCATACCCCCTGATCCCTTTAGCCTCAAGGGCCACATCTAACTCCCTCTTACATATAGCCAATGAACTGACCTCAACTACCTTCTGTGGCAGAGAATTCCAGAGATTCACCACTCTCTGTGTGAAAAATGTTTTTCTCATCTCGGTCCGAAAAGATTTCCCCCTTATCCTTAAACTGTGACCACTTGTTCTGGACTTCCCCAACATCGGGAACAATCTTCCTGCATCTAGCCTGTCCAACCCCTTAGGAATTTTGTAAGTTTCTATAAGATGCCCCCTCAGTCTTCTAAATTCTAGTGAGTACAAGTGGAGTCTATCCAGTCTTTCTTCATATGAAAGTCCTGACATCCCAGGAATCAGTCTGGTGAACCTTCTCTGTACTCCCTCGATGGCAAGAATGTCTTTCTCAGATTAGGAGACCAAAACTGTACGCAACACTCCAGGTGTGGTCTCACCAAGACATTGAACAACTGTAGTAGAACCACCCTGCTCCTATACTCAAATCCTTTTGCTCTGAATGCAAACATACCATTCGCTTTCTTCACTGCCTGCTGCACCTGCATGCCTACTTTCAATGACTGGTGTACCATGACACCCAGGTCTCGTTGCATCTCCCCTTTTCCTAATCGGCCACCATTCAGATAAATAGCCTACTTTCCTGTTTTTGCCACCAGTGGATCTCACATTTATCCACATTATACTGCATCTGCCATGCATTTTCCCACTCACCCAACCTATCCAAGTCATCTTGCAGCCTCCTAGCATCCTCCTCATAGCTAACGCTGCCCCCCAGCTTTGTGTCATCCGCAAACTTGGAGATGTTGCATTCAATTCCCTCGTCAAAAATCATTAATATATATTGTAAATAGCTGGGGTCCCAGCACTGAGCCTTGCGATACCCCGCTTGTCACTGCCTGCCATTGTGAAAAGGACCCGTTTACTCCTACTCTTTGCTTCCTGTCTGCCAGCCAGTTCTCTATCCACATCGATACTGAACTCCCAATACCATGTGCTTTAAGCTTGTATAACCATATAACAATTACAGCACGGAAACAGGCCATCTCGGCCCTACAAGTCCGTGCCGAACAACTTTTTCCCCTTAGTCCCACCTGCCTGCACTCATACCATAACCCTCCATTCCCTTCTCATCCATATGCCTATCCAATTTATTTTTAAATGATACCAACGAACGTGCCGCCACCACTTCCACTGGAAGCTCATTCCACACCGCTACCACTCTCTGAGTAAAGAAGTTCCCCCTCATGTTACCCCTAAACGTCTGTCCCTTAATTCTGAAGTCATGTCCTCTTGTTTGAATCTTCCCTATTCTCAAAGGGAAAAGCTTGATCACATCAACTCGGTCTATCCCTCTCATCATTTTAAAGACCTCTATCAAGTCCCCCCTTAACCTTCTGCGCTCCATGAGAATAAAGACCTAACTTATTCAACCTATCTCTGTAACTTAGTTGTTGAAACCCAGGCAACATTCTAGTAAATCTCCTCTGTACTCTCTCTATTTTGTTGACATCCTTCCTATAATTGGGCGACCAAAATTGTACACCATACTCCAGATTTGGTCTCACCAACGCCTTGTACAATTTTAACATTACATCCCAGCTTCTATACTCAATGCTCTGATTTATGAAGGCTAGCATACCAAAAGTTTTCTTTACCACCCTATCTATATGAGATTCCACCTTCAAGGAACTATGCACGGTTATTCCCAGATCCCTCTGTTCAACTGTATTCTTCAATTCCCTACCATTTATCATGTACGTCCTATTTTGATTTGTCCTGCCAAGGTGTAACACCTCACATTTATCAGCATTAAACTCCACCTGCCATCTTTCAGCCCTTTTTTCCAAATGGCCTAAATCACTCTGTAGACTTTGGAAATCCTCTTCACTATCCACAACACCCCCTATCTTGGTATCATCTGCATACTTACTAATCCAATTTACCACCCCTTCATCCAGATCATTGATGTACATGACAAACAACAAAGGACCCAACACAGATCCCTGAGGCACCCCACTAGTCACTTGCCTCCAACCCGACAAACAGCCATCCACCATTACCCTCTGGCTTCTCCCATTCAGCCACTGCTGAATCCATCTTGCTATTCCTGCATTTATACCCAACAGTTTAACCTTCTTAACCAACCTTCCATGAGGAACCTTGTCAAATGCCTTACTAAAGTCCATATAGACAACATCCACTGTTTTACCCTCGTCAATTTCCCTAGTAACCTCTTTAAAAAATTCAAGAAGATTAGTCAAACATGACCTTCCAGGCACAAATCCATGTTGACTGTTCCTAATCAGACCCTGTTTATCCAGATGCTTATATATATTATCTCTAAGTATCTTTTCCATTAATTTGCCCACCACTGAAGTCAAACTAACAGGTCTATAATTGCTTGGTTTACTCTTAGAACCCTTTTTAAACAATGGAACAACATGCGCAGTACGCCAATCCTCGGGGACTATTCTCGTTTCTAATGACATTTGAAATATTTCTGTCATAGCCCCGGCTATTTCTACACTAACTTCCCTCAATGTCCTAGGGAATATCCTGTCAGGACCTGGAGACTTATCCACTTTTATATTTTTCAAAAGTGTCAGTACTTCTTTTACTTTGAAACTCATAGTATCCATAACTACTCCACTCGTTTCCCTTACCTCACATAATTCAATATCCTTCCCCTTTGTGAATACCGAAGAAAATAAATTGTTCAATATCTCCCCCATCTCTTTTGGCTCTGCAGATAGCTGCCCACTCTGTTTCTCCAATGGACCAATTTTATCCCTCGTTATCCTTTTGCTATTAATATAGCTGTAGAAACCCTTTGGATTTACTTTCACCTTACTTGCCAAAGCAACCTCATATTTTCTTTTAGCTTTTCTAATTTCTTTCTTAAGATTCTTTTTACATTCCTTATACTCCACAAGCACCTCATTTACTTCATGCTGCCTATAGTTATTGTAGATCTCCCTCTTTTTCCGAACAAGATGTCCAATTTCCCTTGAAAACCAGGGCTCTTTCCAATTTTTACTGTTTCCTTTCAACCGAACAGGAACATAAAGACTCTGTACTCTTAACATTTCCCCTTTAAATGTCCTCCATTTCGCTTCTACATCTTTCCCATAAAACAACATGTCCCAGTCCACTCCTTTTAAATCATCTCGCATCTCATCAAAGTTAGCCTTTCTCCAATCAAAAATCTCAACCTTAGGTCCAGTTCTGACCTTCTCCATAATTATATTGAAACTAATGGTATTGTGATCACTGGACCCGAAGTGCTCCCCAACGCATACCTCCGCCACCTGTCCCGTCTCATTTCCTAACAGGAGGTCCAGCACTGCCCCTCCTCTAGTAGGTACCTCTATGTATTGCTGCAAAAAACTATCCTGCACACATTTTACAAACTCCAAACCATCCAACCCATTTACAGAATGTGTTCCCCAGTCTATGTGTGGAAAGTTGAAATCTCCCACAATCAATACCTTGTGCTTACTACGAATATCTGCTATCTCCTTACATATTTGCTCTTCCAATTCTCGTTCCCCATTTGGCGGTCTATAATACACCCCTATAAGTGTTGCTACACCTTTCCCACTTCTCAGTTCCACCCAAATAGCCTCCCTAGATGAGCCCTCCAATCTATCCTGCCAAAGCACTGCTGTAATATCTTCCCTTACTAGCAATGCAACACCTCCACCTCTTGCCCCTCCAATTCTTTCACACCTGAAGCAACGAAATCCTGGAATATTTAGTTTCCAATCACAGCCCTCCTGCAACCATGTTTAACTGATCGCCACAACATCATACTTCCAGGTGTCTATCCAGACTCTAAGCTCATCCACCTTTCTTACAATGCTCCTAGCATTAAAATATGCACATTTAAGAAACCCCCCGTCTCTTCTTCTCTGTTTATTTCCTTTTTTTTCTTTCTCCTCTTGTGTCCGAGTGCTTCCCGTTTCTGCTTCCTGCCTCCCATTCTGTCTACTAGCTTTCTCTATTTGAGTCCCTCGCCCCAACCATTCTAGTTTAAAGTCTCCCCAGTGACCTTTGCAAATTTCCCTGCCAGGATATTGGTCCCCCTCGGGTTCAAGTGCAACCCATCCTTTCTGTACAGGTCCCACCTTCCCCAAAAGAAGTCCCAATGATCCAGAAACTTGAATCCCTGCCCTCTGCACCAGTCTTTCAGCCACGCATTTATCCTCCACTTCGCTCCATTCCTACTCTCACTGTCGCGTGGTACAGGCAGTAATCCTGAGATTTTTACCTTTTTGGTCCTTTTCCTTAACTCTCCTCCCAACTCCCTAAATCCTCCCTTCAGGACCTCTTCACTTTTTTACCTATGTCAATTGTACCAATATGTACCACGACCTCAGGCTCCTCTCCCACTGATTTCAGGATATCTTGGATGCGTTGAGACACGTCCGAGACCTTGGCACCAGGGAGGCAGACCACCATCCTGGTCTCCCGACTGCGTCCACAGAAACGCCTATCCGACCCTCTAACAATAGAGTCCCCAATTACAATTGCCCTCTTCTTTTTTTCTCTACCTTTCGGAGCAACAGGGCCGGTCTCTGTGCCGGAGGCCCGTCCGCTGTTGCTACCCCCGGGTAGGCTGTCACCCCCATCCGTACTCAAACAAGAGTACTTATTTGCAAGGTGTACCGACATTGGAGTACTCTCTCGTTCCTGCCTCTGCCCCTTGCCCTTCCTTTGCGTGACCCACATGTCTCTCTCCCGTGGTTTTGGAGTGACCACCTCCCTATAACTCCCCTCTATGACCTCGTCACTCTCCCTGACCAGACAGAGGTCATCGAGCTGCTGCTCCAGGAACCTAATACGGTCCCTTAGGAGCCCCATCTCTCTGCACCTGGTGCAGATGTGGACGTCTGGAGGGCCATCCGACACCATGACCTCCCACATCTGACATCCAGAACAGTACACTGCTCTGACTGTCATTCTCTCGCCTTACCCTGGTTCCGATACCAGTATAATACAATAGAAACTGCTGGGAGAAATCAGCTGCTCCCTCTTGCCCTTTAAACTGCACCTTTATTATATAAACAAAAAGCACTGTACCTTTAGCTCACTGTACCTTTACTAAAGCACTGTACCTTTAACCAGAAAGCAGAAATGCTAACCTGAGGTTGCACCCAATCAGCTGCTTCCTCTAGTCTGCTTCCGCCAATCAGCGGCTTCCACCAGAACCCTCCCTATGGAGTGTGGAACGTTACGGGTTTTGGTAAAAAAGCCGCGACCCTCCTCCACTGTCTCCAACGGTCCCGGGCCTCAGTGAAAACAAGCCCCGTGCCCGATTTAAGTACTCACCGCCCTGACCCTCCTCCACTGTCTCCAACGGTCCCGGGCCTCTGTGAAAACAAGCCCCGCGCCCGATTTAAGTACTCACCGCCCTGACCCTCCCCCACTGTCTCCAACGGTCCCGGGCCTCTGTGAAAACAAGCCCCGCGCCCGATTTAAGTACTCACCGCCCTGACCCTCCTCCACTGTCTCCAACGGTCCCGGGCCTCTTGTGAAAACAAGCCCCGCGCCCGATTTAAGTACTCACCGCCAATACCCTCCTCCACTGTCTCCAACGGTCCCGGGCCTCTGAGATTGTACACTAATCTCTTATGTGGGACCTTGTCAAAAGCCTTCTGAAAGTCCAGATATAACACATCCACTGGTTCTCCCTTATCCACTCTACTAGTTACAACCTCGAAAAATTCTATAAGATTCGTCAGACATGATTAACCTTTCATAAATCCATGCTGACTTTGCCCTATGATTTCACCACTTTCCAAATGTGCTGCTATCCCATCTTCAATAACTGACTCTAGCAGTTTCCCCACTACCGCTGTTAGATTAACTGGTCTGTAATTCCCTGTTTTTTCTCTCCCTCCCTTTTTAAAAAGTGGGGTTACATTAGCTACCCTCCAATCCTCAGGAATTATTCCAGAATCTAAAGAGTTTTGAAAAATTATCACTAATGCATCCACTATTTCTGCGGCTACTTCCTTAAGTACTCTGGGATGCAGCCTATCGGCCCTGGGGGTTTATCGGCCTTTAATCCATTAAAATTACCGAACACCTCTTCCCGGCTAACCTGGATTTCACTCAGTTCCTCCATCTCATTTGACCCCCGGTCCCCTGCTATTTCCGGCAGATTATTTATGTCTTGCTTAGTGGAGACAGAACCAAAGTAGTTATTCAATTGGTCTGCCATGTCTTTGTTCCCCATGATCAATTCACCTGTTTCTGACTGCAAGGGACCTACATTTGTTTTAACTAAACTTTTTCTCTTCACATATCTATAATAACTTTTGCAGTCACTTTTTATGTTCCCTGCCAGTCTTCTTTCATAATCTATTTTCCCTTTCCTAATTAAGCCCTTTGTCCTCCTCTGCTGGACTCTAAATTTCTCTCAGTCCTCTGGTAGGCTGCTTTTGCTGGCTAATTTGTATGCTTCATCTTTTGTTTTGATAATATCCCTGATTTCCCTTGTTATCCACGGATGCACTACCTTCCCTGATTAATTCTTTTGCCAAACTGGGATGAACAATTGTTGTAGTTCATCCATGCAGTCTTTAAATGCTTTCCATTGCATATCCACCGTCAACCCTTTAAGAATCAATTGCCAGTCTATCTTGGCCAATTCACGTCTCATACCCTCAAAGTTACCTTTCTTTAAGTTCAGGACCCTTGTTTCTGAATTAACAATGTCACTCTCCATCCTAATGAAGAACTCAACCATATTATGGTCACTCTTGCCCAAGGGGCCACGCACAACAAGACTGCTAACTAACCCTTCCTCATTACTCAATACCCAATCTAGAATAGGCTGCTCTCTCGTTGGTTCCTCTACATGTTGATTTAGAAAACTATCCCGCATACATTCCAAGAAATCCTCTTCCTCAGCACCCTTGCCAATTTGATTCACCCAATCTATATGTAGATTGAAGTCACCCATTATAACTGTTTTACCTTTGTTGCACGCATTTCGGTTTTCCTGATTGATGCCATCCCCAACACCAGTACTGCTGTTAGGTGGCCTGTACGCAACTCCCACTAGCGTTTTCTGCCCTTTAGTGTTTCGCAGCTCTACCCATATGGATTCCACATCCTCCAAGCTAATGTCCTTCCTTTCGATTGCGTTAATCTCCTCTCTAACCAGCAACGCTACCCCACCTCCTTTTCCTTTCTGTCTATGCCTCCTGAATATTGAATATCCCTGGATGTCCATCTCCCAGCCTTGGTCACCCTGGAGCCATGTCTCCGTGATCCCAACTATATCATAGTTATTAATAGCTATCTGCACATTCAACTCAACCTGTTAGAGGCAGGAAACAGGTTCCCGATGTTGTGGGAATCCAGAACCAGGGGCCACAGTTTAAGAATAAGGAGTAAGCCATTTAGAACGGAGACGAGGAAACACTTTTTCTCACAGAGAGTGGTGAGTGTGGAATTCTCTGCCTCAGAGGGCGGTGGAGGCAGGTTCTCTGGACGCTTACAAGAAGGAGCTCTTAAAATAGCGGAACAAGGGGACATGGGGAGAAGGCAGGAACGGGGTACTGATTGGGGATGATCAGCCATGATCACATTGAATGGTGGTGCTGGGTCGAAGGGCGAAATGGCGAACTCCTGCACCTATTGTCTATTGTGGAGGCCGGTTCTCTGGATGTTTTCAAGAGAGAGCTAGATAGAGCTCTTAAAGATAGCGGTCAGGGGATATGGGGAGAAGGCAGGAAAGGGGTACTGATTGGGGATGATCAGCCATGATCACATTGAATGGTGGTGCTAGCTCTTTAGGGCCGAATGGCCTACTCCTGCACCTATTGTCTATTGTCTACATCTCTCTCCCGGGAAGGTTCCTCAACAGGACCATCCACCTGGAGATCGCCAGTGGTAAGTTAATCAGTTAGGGTATCAACTAGGGGAGGAGAGGGAAGGACAGGAGAGGAATATTAAATATTAATTTAGTTGAGTTTCCACGCTGTAGCTCCAAATTAAACTAGTGCGTGAATGGGCAACTTCTGATCGGTGCGGACCAAGTGGGTCGAATGGCCTGTTTCCTCGCCGTATCTCTGAAGTACAAAAATAGAAAAAGAACGAGGGCTATATTTTGGGCCTGTTTCAAGATGGCCAACTTTTGCCTCCTGTTTCCAGGTTGAGAAAATGGCAGTTTCCGGCCCGTATCCTCGAAAAATCGCCATTTTCACCTTATCTCTTGAGATGCTGCCTGTCACGCTGAGTTACTCCAGCATTTTGTGTCCACCCATCACTTGCCAGGTTTTGTCCAGCCCCATCTCTCTTTTCCAGCTTCCTCCCCGCCACCCTCTCCAATCAGTCTGAAGAATGGTCCTGACTGAAATCGTTGTCTGTCCATTCCCTCTAAAGCGGTGGAGGAACTCAGTGGGTCAGGCCGCACCTGTAGAGGGAAGGGAATCTAAGGCGACCACTCCCACCTCTCCTTTCAAACTTTCACCACCACCCACACCAAGCAGTCCGAAGAAGGGTCCTGACCTAGAATGTTGCCTGCCAGGGCAGCTTTCCAACGCTGTATCACATCGACACCCTTTGGTTTAGTTTAGTTTAGAGATGCAGCACGGAATCTGGTCTTTTGGCCCGCGGAGTCCGGGCCGACCAGCGATCACCCCGTACACTAGCACTATCCTATGCATATTAGGGACAAATTAGCAATTTTGCAGAGGCCAATTGATCTACAACCCTGAACGTCTTTGAAATGTTGCAGGAAACCGGAGCACCTTGAGTAAAAACCCACACAGGTCAAGGGGAGAGCGTACACACTCCGCACAGGCAGCACCAGTAGTCAGGATCAAGACAATATGTGCTAATTATGTCCTGTTTGCCAGTTTGTTGACCCGCTGTTCCCCTCCTGCAGGCTTTAAGAGCCATTGTTGTGGACGGAGAGACGGGTATGTGAGCGGCCATTGAGGTCGGCCAGGGTGCTGTTGAGCCCCACCCTCATCTGCTCGGTGTGTGGGCTGAGCTTCGATGGAGGACCACATGACTGGGCACGACAAGGAGAAGCGTTATGAGTGCGACGTGTGTGGTAAGGCATGGCAGTACGCGAGCGAGCTGGAGACCCACCGTCGGGAGCACACGGGAGAACGCCCCTTCAACTGCACGGAGTGTGGCAAGAGTTTCAAGACGGCGAATGAACTGGAGACCCACCTGCAAGTGCACACGGGCGAGAAGCCCTATGGCTGCTCCACATGCGGCAAGAGCTTTACCCAGTTGTTGCGGCTGCGGGAACACCAGCGGGTGCACAGCAGTGAGCGGCCCTTCACCTGCTCCGACTGCGGCAAAGGCTTCAAGTGGTCCAAGGAACTGAAGTTGCACAGGCGGCTGCACACCGGGGAGCGGCCGTTCGCCTGCAGCAACTGTGGCAAGGGCTTCACCAGATCCACCAGGCTGCTGGATCACCAGCGCACCCACACCGGCGAGCGTCCCAACACCTGCGCTCAGTGCGGCAAGAGCTTCTCCCAGTCCAGCTACTTGCTGGAGCACCAGCGCACCCATACCGGCGAGCGCCCCTACACCTGTGCCCAGTGCGGCAAGGGCTTCACCAACTCTAGCAACCTGCTGAAACACCAGCGCACCCACACCGGCGTGCGTCGCCACACTTGTGCCCAGTGCGGCAAGGGCTTCACCAGCTCTAGCAACCTGCTGAAACACCAGCGCACCCACACCGGCGAGCGTCCCTACACCTACGCCCAGTGCGGCAAAGGCTTCCCCCGCTCCGACAGCCTGCTGGATCACCAGCGCACCCACACCGGCGAGCGTTCCTACACCTGTGTCCAGTGCGGCAAGGGCTTCACCCAGTCCAGAACCCTGCTGAAACACCAGCGCACCCACACCAGGGACTGGTCCTACACCTGCACCCAGTGCGGCAATGGCTTCACCCGTTCCGACAGCCTGCTGAAACACCAGCGCACCCACACCGACGAGCGTCCCTACACCTGCATCCAGTGCGGCAAGGGCTTCAGATCGTCCAGCAGCTTGCTGAAGCACCAGCACACCACACCGGCAAACGCGCCTACACCTGCGCCCAGTGCGGCAAGGGTTTCACCCAATCCAGTGACCTGCTGAAGCACCAGCGCACCCACACCGGCGAGCGCCCCTACACCTGCGCCCAGCGCGGCAAGGGCTTCATCTGCTCCACCCAACTGCTGTCCCACCAGCGGGTGCACGCCGGCGACCATCCCGCCACCAGCCCGGTGTGTTAGAGAGCTTTGCCATGGCCTCCCACGCCCTGTCTCACCAGCACGTGTGCACCAGTGGCCAGCCCTTCGACTGCCCGTAATGTGGTGAGTAATTTGACAGTTTGCGGGAGTTGCGGCAGCACCGGCAGGCCCACGCCGGCGAGCAGCTGTTCCCACTGTGACAAGAGAGCATGGGGGCTGCGGGAGCACGAGCGGATACACACCGGAGAGAGACCCTTTGTGTGCGCTGAGTGTGGCAAGGGCTTCACCCGCATGTCCAGCCTGTGGCAGCACCGGCGTACCTACAGTGATGAGCGTCCCTTCCCCTGCCCGTCCTTTGGTACGGGCTTCACCCACCTTGACCAACTGCTCGAGCACCGGCGAGTCCACACTGGCCAGCGCCCCTTCACCTGCCCGCTCTGCTGTAAGGCCTTTGCTTGCTCCACCAGCCTGCTGGCACACCATCACGTGGATAGGCGCTGTTTAGGTAAACACATAATGCTGGAAGGAATGGATAACGTTTCTGGTTGAGACCCTCCTCAGTCTCGACCCGAAATGTTACCCAGTCCTTCTCTCCAGAGATGCTGCCTGTCTCGCTTAGTTACTCCATCGTTTTGTGTTTTTTTTGTAAACTAGCATCTGCAGTTCCTTGTTTTTAAACCATTCTGGTTAACCATCTCTGCACCTTTCCCAAAGCCTCCACATCAGTCCTGTAATGGAGTGACCAGAACTGTATGCAACACTCCAAATGCTACCTGACCAATGTCCCTTAAAGCTGCACATATACATTCCTCTCCCCTTATCTCACACCCTTTTATCTCCTTGTTTTCCCTCGCCTCTGTCACTTACTCCACTCATCTGTCAATCACCCCCTCACCTGTTTACATAGTGTCAGTCTGAAGAAGGTTCCCGACCCGAACTGTCACCTATCCATGTTCCTCACAGATGCTCCCTGACCCGCTGAGTTACTGCACCACTTCTTGTTAGAGTCATAGAGTGGGTTACTGCAGCACTGTGTGAAACGTCACCTATCCATGTTCTCCACAGATGCTGCCTGACCCGCTGAGTTACTGCACCACTTCTTGTTAGAGTCATAGAGTGATACCGTGTGGAAACAGGACCTTCAGCCCAACTTGCCCCAACCGACCAACATGTCCCAGCTACACTAAACCCACCTGCCTGCATTTGGTCCATATCCCTCCAACATGTCCTATCCATGTACCTGTCTATAACTGTTTTTTAAACGTTGGGATAGTCCCAGCCTCAACCACCTGCTCCGGCAGCTTGTTCCATATACCCCCCACCCTCTGTTGAAAAGTTACCCCACAGATTCCTATTAAATCTTTTCCCCTTCACCTTGAACCCTTGTCCTCTGATCCTCGATTCCCTCCCTCTGGGCAAGAGATTCTGTGCATCTAACTAAATTGGCTTCCATGCAAGATTCCAGCATCTGTAATTTCTTGTGTCTCCCTCACCTATACCCATCCATCACTTCTGAAGAAGGGTCTCAACCTGAAACGTTACCCATTCCTTCTCTAGAGATGCTGCCTGTCCCGCTGAGTTACTCCAGAATTTTGTATCCACCTATCACTTTGTCTAGCCCCATCTCTCTTTTCCAGCTTCCTCCCCCCACCCTCTCCAATCAGTCTGAAGAATGGTCCCGACTCAAAACCTCGTCTGTCCATTCCCTCTAAAACGGTGGAGGAACTCAGTAGGTCAGGCTGCATCTGTAGAGGGAAGGCAATATAAGGCGACCACTCCCACCTCTCATTTCCAACTTTCTCCACCCCCCACACCAAGCAGTCTGAAGAAGGGTCCTGATCCAGAGGCGCAAGTTATTCCAGGAGATTGTGTCTCCTATTGTAAACCAGCATCTGCTGTTCCTTGTATCTAGACTAGGCGTGCATTTCACCCCACACTTGTGCTCGGTCCGCCAAGGCCTGCTGGATCTCCCGGTTGCCGACTATTTTAACTCCCCTTCCCATTCGCACACTGGTCTTTCTGTCCTGGGCCTCCTCCATTGCCAGAGTGAGGTGACACGCAAACTGGAGGAACAGCACCTCAAAGCTTACAGCCCAATGACATGAACATTGAATTATCCAAATTCAAGTGACATCCCCACTTCCGGTGACGCCATGAGATTGAGAGCTTTGTCGCCGACTTGCTCACCGAGAGGCTCTTCAAAGCAGCCATAAATAAAATAAAATAAATATTGAGGCATACGGTGATATAGGTGTGTCGGCAACTACCCAAACATGATGGGCCGACATAAAGTGTCCGAGCGCGGGGGAAAAGGAAAAAATGAAGGACAGAGGCCGACTGACTCCGCAATGACGACGGTGAGTCCGACAAGGAAGGCTCGCTAATTGTCTGCGAGCTGGGAAAAGAACACAAAGAGGCTTCAGAAGACACTAAACAGAGACAAGCGAGAGTGGAGGATTATATGAAGGACATAACGGTTCCAATTGAAAAGTTGGAGGGGAAATTGAAGGAAATGGAGGACAGAGTAAGTTTAACAGAAGATGGGAATGCGACACGAGAGGGCTATTAAGTACCTGCTACACAGAGAGGCTAAGCTAGCGGAGAAATGCTCGGATCTGGAGAATCGAGCGAGGCGTAAGAATCTGCGGATATACGGAGTTACAGAGGGAAAGGAGAAAAAGGGCATACTTCAGTTTGTAAATGAACTGTTGAAGAACTCCCTAGAACTCCCAGAAGATTTAACTATCCATATTGAGAGAGCACACAGGTGCCTCACAGACAGACCGAGAGCAGAGCAAGCCCCACCAAGATCCATAATAGTCAGATTGTTGGACTATTACACGAAATATGTTGTATTTCAACAGGCTTGGAAGCAACGAAAGATAAAATATGAGGGGGACAGAGTTTATTTTGACCAAGATTACTCGCCAGATGTCCAGAGAAAGCGCAAGGAGGTACAACAGGTGATTAAGCAACTGCGGGAGAAAAATATCAGAGCCAAGTCTCCATTCCCGGTGCAGCTCAGGATATTCCTAGATTCCGGAGTTAAGGCCTTCAAGACACTGATTGAGGCAGTGCACACACTGGAGAAGATTGGGATCCACATCCAGAGATGAGTTGAACAGAGAGTTGCTGCAGGACCACTGGTCAGTGGTCACTAATAAAGCCAGAGAGGAATGGCAACTTTGTCAGAGGATGACCTTCGCACCATCCTGGGCATCACAAGAGAAGGACTATAGACTGCGTTGAAACAACTACGGAAACGTTGGTCCTACTGTAAAATGACAGCAAAAGACTATTGACACAACTAAGCAGAAAAATAATATGTATATATATTTTGCTGTGTTGATTTGACGAAGGCTAGCTATGCCATGTTCAATAGTACGTATAAGGCTGGTTTTGTATTCTATTTTTCTACTTGATTTAAATGCACTATTTAAGAGGGACTGAGGGGGGGCTCTCTCGGACGGGGGGGGGGCTATACCTGCCATTTATTTTTGTTTATAACTGTAATTTAGGATTCCCAAAGTGGGATTTTGAGCAACCTTGCGTAGTTGCAACCACACACAAGTGGGCTAACCCAGGAGAGACTTAGTCACATCTCTTCTCTATTTTACGAGGAGCTGGCGCACCAGTTTGTTCGGGGTGTCCAGCTGGGTTGGTTAGGTAGGAAGTATACTTTTTTTTCTCTCATCTTGTGTGCAAAGTTCTAATGTCCACTGATTTGTTTGTTTTGCAAATGTTCTGTTTTGTAAGGAGTAATACCACAGCATCACAGTCCAGTAAATCGTATTGTGAGTATAGCGGACATTCACAGGCCAACCAGAGTAAGAAACAAAAATGGTACAGAAAGCAACTAGTGGAATACACAACGATGAATAATGACTAATTTAAAGATAGTAGGTTATAATGTTCATGGTCTAAATCGGCCTATAAAGAGAAGAAAAATTCTGAGCCAACTCAAATATCTAGGATGCGTAGTCGGATTGATACAGGAAACTCATTTGGTGGAAACCGAACACAAAAAGCTTAGAAAAGAGTGGGTGGGTGAGGTATTTAGCACCTCCTATGGGAAAAGGAGATGGGTGGCCATCCTTTTCAATAGAAATGTATTTTTTCCCGTAGAGAAAGTGCTCCAAGACACACTGGGGAGATACGTAATGGCAATTGGCACAATAAGTGGGAAGGAAGTATCAATACTAAATATCTATGCACCAACGGAAGATGATCACTCTTTCTTTGGAGACATTGCAAATATAATTGCAGAAAACGGCAAAGGTATGATAATACTTGGTGGAGACCTTACTGCTGTTCTCGATGGGAGGCTGGATAGATTACCAGATGAGTACAATCAATGGAGACATAAAAACCCAAAGAGGAGGGACTATAGCTTCTTTTCGAACGTGCACGGGAGCTACTCACGCATAGATATGTTCTGTGTCCCCAAACAATATAGACAGACAATTGTAGAATGTAATATAAGCTCAATAACAATCAGTGACCATGCACCCATAATTCTCATCCTGGAGCTAGGAACAGAAAAGTGATTTAAATACTGGAGAGCAAACATTTCTTTATTGACCGATACTGTAGTGACTCAGGAAATTAGGAATTACATTGAAGAGTACTTTGATAACAGTGAAGTAACATCATCCACTCTTTAGTTTGGCGCGAAAGCAGTAATAAGGGGTAAAATGATCGAAATATCGAGTAGAGTAAGAAAGAACAGGCTGAAGAAGCAATCTGACCTGTAAAGTAAAATAAAGTTAGAAGTAGAACATAAAAATAACAGCAAACATAAGAATCTTTTAAACGAACTAAAACAAAAAAGACATGAGTTAGAAGAGCTTTTAACATACAAAGTGGAAGGAGCCCTGCGATTTTTAAACAAAAAATACTACGACAAGGGAAATAGGTCTAGTCTCCTTGTGGCATTTCAGCTGCGCTAATCGAGTGGTTTCCAAAGTTTCAGACCCGACCTCTAGAAATTTTGTTTCACAACCACGAGAAATTGCAGAAGCGTTCGCATCTTTTTTTGAACAACTATACGACTCTACGAAATCATAGATAAGGAGGAAAAGATTAGAAATTTCTTTTCTGGATTAAATATACCCTCCCTTTCCCAAGAAGAAGCGATAAATATGACAACACAAATAGAAGCGCAGGAAATAAAAGAAGTAATTAAAATATTAAAGGATAACAAGTCCCCGGGGACTGATGGGATTCCGGGAGAGTTTTATAAGTGTTACTAGACTAAGTGGGACCCGTTGGGTCCCAGCATCACACGGGAGGGCTGGTCACCAATGCAATATCCCACCTCTCCACCAATTCCAATATTGCTCGCCAGTGGGGGGACGGGGGCTTTCTGTTGCGCTAGTGTTGGTTGTTGCGGGCCAAAGGTACTGGTTTCCAGAGGGCTAGTATAGACATTGTGGGCCGAATGGATTCTTGGGCTGGCAGCCAACTGTTGCAACGATTTTTAAAAACAAGCCAAGGCAAACAATTGGGCAGCAAGCAGCCACCTGACAACCAAAATTCATTTTGTGAACACAAACTTTTTTTAACAAAAGGCGAAGCAAACAGTTGGGCAGCAAGCAGTCACCTGACAACCAAAATTAATTTTGTAAACACAAACTTTTTTTTAACAAAAGGCAAGGCAAACAATTGGGCAGCAAGCAGCCACCTCACAACCAAAATTCATTTTGTGAACACAAACTTAACAAAAGGCGAGGCAAACAATTGGGCAGCAACCAGTCACCTCACAACCAAAATTCATTTTGTGAACACAAACTTTTAAAAAAAAAGGCGAGGCAAACAATTTGGCCGCAAGTAGCCACCTGACAACCAAAATTCATTTTGTGAACACAAACATTTTTTTTAAAAGGCGAGGCAATCTATTGGGCAAGCAGCCACCTGACAATCAAAATTCATTTTGTGAATACAACCTTTAAAAAAAAAAAGGCGATGTAAACAATTGGGCAACACCCGCATCGAGGGGACTCACCGTGGAGTAGACGTGCGTTCAGTGTTATTCACAGCTCAGAGAGCCGTGACCCTCTCGCTTCCTGGGTCTGGCAGAGACTGAGTGAGGCACGACACTTCCGGATTTTATAGTCCCTCCCCCTGCCGCCAGCAGGGGGAAGCAGAGAGAATGGGAATTTTGTAAAAACATTAATATCTCTCTCATTTTTTCATCGATGGGAAAAATCCTTTGGTCCCGGAAGGCGGAGGGGGGCTCTGAGCGAGGTGGCCATAAATGACGGCCGTAGGTTGCGGTGTTCTCTCGGAAATCGCGCCACAGTGGGCTAAAAGCGGTCAAGATCAGACTTTTAGTAATATAGAGAGATAAGTACAAGCTCTCTCCGATTTTGGCCAGAGTCTATAATTATGCCCTGTCTGAAGGTAACCCACCTAAATCATGGGCTGAGGCTATAATTTCTGTCATCCATAAGGAAGGGAAAGATCCACTAGATGCGAAGGCTATAGACCGATAAGTCTCTTATGTAATGACCAAAAGATACTTAGCACTATATTAACTAAGATAATCCAAAGAAATATACACAACTGATACATCCTGATCAAACAGGGTTCATACCAGGTAGACAGGGAGCTAATAGTATCAGGCGTGTCCTTAACATCATGGCATGTGCAAAAAGGAAGCAACAGACCTCAATGTTACTCAGTTTAGATGCCCAAAAGACTTTCGACAGGGTAGATTGGGTCTATCTTGAACATACATTAAATAAGATGGGGTTCCACACAAAATTTATAAATTGGGTGAAAGTACTATATTTAAATCCAAAGTCAAGAGTGAGGGTGAATGGGTGTTGCTCTGAGTTTTTTTAATTGAAGTGGGGAGTTAGACAGGGAGACAGTTTGAGTCCCCTGCTCTTTGATTTATGTTTAGACCCGCTCACTGAAACCATTAGGCAAGAGGATCATATAGAGGGTATTAAAGATGATAGGGGGGTGGAATATAAAATTGCGTTATTTGCAGATTACGTTATGCTGTATGTGAGCAATCATATTTCCTCCGTGTCTCGCCTAATGCAAGTTTTAAAGGAATATGGAGTAGTATCTGGTTATAAAATAAATGATTCAAAATCGGAAGCAATTATGCTGTCAGGTTTATGGCCTTCGCAACTAAATGATCAGGTCCGGTTTCATTGGTCTAGGGAGGGTTTCAGATACCTAGGCATTGTCATCACCCCCTCCATTTCAACATTGTACGATGCTAACTAAAGCTGCAAAAGGGGATAAAGGCAGATATGCTCAGATGGGAGATTCACCCTCTATCTCTAATTGGTAGAATTGAAGTTGTTCGAATGAATATTTTGCCCCGACTGCTTTTTTTATTTCAATCTTTGCTAGTAGGGGTCCCTGGGGTGGCACTCAAAGCGTTGGACAAAGAGCTATCAAGATTTGTGTGTCAAAATAAGAAACCTAGAGTTAGACTCAAAACACTGTTACTACCGAAACAAAAAGGGGCCCTAAATTTACACAACATTAAATACTATTACTGGGCAGCGCAGTGGAGGACCCTGATAGCATTGATAACAAATGATAAGGAAACGGGGAGGGTGAGAATAGAACAAAATGCATGTTCCTGTACTGCCGTGGCAGCGCTCCCATTCCTTAGTCAAGCAAACTGGAAGAAATTAAAAACAGATAATGAATGGATTAAATTCACAATGAAAACATGGCTGTTTTCAAGAAAGCAACTAAATCTCTTCAATTGTATATCTAGAGTACTGAAGATAGCTGCTATTCCTGATTTCTTACCCAGCAAAATTGACAATGGTTTCAGAATTTGGGCGGACAAAGGGCTCACTACTGTGGATCGGCTTTTTTGTGGGGAAGTTATGAAATCATATGAGCATCTTCAGAAAGAATTTGGTCTGTCAGGGGCGGACTTTTTTAGATTTCTCCAAATACGGCATTACCTGCAGACACACATAGACTGGGAGCAGATATGTAAACTACCTTCTAATTTGGAAAATAGCTTCCTGTTGACTATGGAGGGAGCGATAAAAAAGAATCTGGTATCCCACATATAAATGACTTCAAGATGATGTAAAAGGAAACACTAGAAACACAACAGAAATGGGAATTGGAAATGAATATTATTATTACTGACGAAATGTGGGAAAAGACATGTCTTTTGGGTCATAAATTAACAAACAGCCCCGCCTGGAGGGAGTTTGAATGGAAAACTAGAATGAGAGTATTTAAGACTCCTCTTATGTTAGCAAGATACAGCAACACCTCAGATTTATGATGGAGACAATGCGGGAAGATTGGTGATCATACCCATATTTTTGGGGATTGTCCCAAATTGTATCAATATTGGAGAGACATTCAGGCAGAGATTAAGCTAATTTTGGGGGTGGACCTACCTCTGGAGACGGCATTCTTCATACTAGGAGAGACTCCAGAAAATATAGATACCAAAAATCTGACATACTTGCTTGGGGTGTTGCTGTTGATTGCAAAGAAGATGATTACATTGTCATGGAGGAATGTAAAGCCACCAAATGTTCAACAGTGGAGGGAAAGACTGAAAAGTGTATATTTGATGGAAAGTATAACAGCTAAACTCCAGTTCAGGACTGATGCTTTCAACATTATGTGGACATCGGTATTATTACAACTGCCAAGACTGATTAAGGACACGATTTCTCCATTGCCCTAGTGGAGGGGATGAGTTCGATTGGTATTGTATACGTGTATTTGGAACCATATGTACAGACATGATTGTGACTGTGTATATGTGTGTACATAGGGGCGATCAATGACAAAATAAGTTCTTCAAGTGGCATACAAGTGTCTGGTTTAACATAACGGGTGACTATATATTAAGTTGGATTAAATATGATGAGCTTGCTTGGGTGCCTGCGAATGTGATGCTTCTGCGACAGCACTCTAGGATAATCTGACATGATGCTGACAGCTGCTGTGTGATTTGTATATCTTGTTTGTATGTGTACTTTGTCTTGTTAATAAATGTTGAGTGCAAAGAAAACCGGACATCCCCCACTCCCTCGTGGGCCATCTCTTCGTCATTCCTCTGTCTTCTTCTCGCTGGCGAAAGGCGTCAGGGTTGATCTGGAGTCACCGCTTCTCGTATTTTAAGTATGTTTTAACGGTATGTTTTAGTGTGTCTTGGTTTGTTTTACATGGGGGGAGGGGGGGATTGGGGGAAACTTTTTTTCAGTCACTTACCTCGACGGAGATGCAATTTTTCTCCTTTGCCAAGGATAGCCCGTGAGGAGCTTCAACCTCGGGGCCTGTGGACTTTAACACCGTGAAACCAAGGAGAGGCCGACTCGGGAGCTCCATGCTGCGTAGTGTTCCAATCCTTCCCGACGCCGGAGTTTCTGTCATCCCGACGCGACGGCTTTGGACATTAGAACGTCGGCAGCGGCGACCGCGGAGGGTTCAACAGCGCCGACCACGGGTGAACAAGCAAGGAAGATGATTGAACTGTATTCCCTTCCATCACAGTGAGGAATGTGGATTCCGCTGTGGTGGTTGTTTCTGTTAATTTGTTTTTATGTGGCTGTGTGTCTTGTTGCTTTTTACTTAGTATGGCTGTATGGTAACTGAAATATCACTGTACCTCAATTGGTACATGTGACAGTAAATGTGAACGGAAGTAACTCTCTTGAAAACATCCAGTGAATTGGCCTCCATTGCCTTCAGTGCCAGGGAATTCCACAGATTCACAACTCTCTGGGTGAAAACGTTTTTCCTCATCTCAGTCCTAAATGACCTACCCCTTATTCCTAAACTGTGGTCCCTGGTTCTGATCATATCCTAGTTATATAATATAAATTATAACGAAAAGTATTTTCTTAAGTAAAGATTAATTTGACTTCTCTGGGTGTTGAGTAAACTGAAGCTTTGTCATTCTGTGCTGTGGATGAGCTGGGTGATCAGGAAATTGGAGGCCAGCATTCAACTGTATCCAACTGTATTCCTGTTGTGCCCAAGCAAAAGATATTGACAATGGTGGGAGAGGATGTGTTTCCTGAGAAGTTGCTGGCTTCTGTCAACAGAAGCCTTGAGAGAGGATGTGTTTCCTTTGGAGTTGGGTCTCTGTAAACAGCAACTTCTGTGGGTAATTGATAAAGATCCTTACATTGTTTAAGAAGGTACTGCAGATGATAGACCTTCGACTAAGTTCCTGTTGTTTGGGGTTTGTAAATAAAGTTTGTGATCGATTTAACCATAGCATGAGAAGTATTGTGTTACTGACAAGAATGCTTTGAATGGGTATACTCTGTGATTGATGTGTTAGACGTCATTGCTCCAACTCTGTATAATGTATAAACATGTGACTCCGTTTCCAAAATACTATAAAAAGATGCTATATGTCTTTGTTCATTAGAGTGATGGCCCAGGAGGGTTAAGTATGTGTTGCATACTTGACTTTGTATTCCCTGGCACTGTCGCCGGCTAAATGATCAGTAAAGCTTGTGTTGGTTGATCTAACTTATTGTGACTTGACTGTTTTAAGAAATGAACCTTAACATTTCTGTACTCCCCCAAGCTCTTGCCGCACTGGGCACAGGTGTAGGGACGCTCGCCGGTGTGGGTACGCTTGTGTTTCAGCAGGCCACTGGATTGGATGAAGCCCTTGCCGCACTGGGCACAGGTGTAGGGACGCTCGCCGGTGTGGGTGCGCTGGTGTATCAGCAGGATGCTGGAGTGGGTGAAGCCCTTGCCGCACTGGGCACAGGTGAAGGGACGCTCGCCGGTGTGGGTGCGCTTGTGCTTCAGCAGGTTGCTGGACTTGGTGAAGCCCATGCTGCAGTCGCTGCAGGTGTAGGGCCGCTCCCCAGTGTGCAGGTTCCTGTGCTCCTTCAGGTTCGTGGACAACTTGAAGCCTTTGCCGCAGTCGGAGCAGGTGAAGGGCCGCTCACTGCTGTGCACCCACTGGTGCTGCCACAGTCCTGACAACCTGGTAAAGCTCTTGCCGCAGGTGGAGCAGCCATAGGGCTTCTCACCCGTGGGAGCCCACCGGTGGGCCGCCAGGACATTGACCGTCTTGAAACTCGTTTCGCACTCCGAGCAGTCTAAGGGGCGTTATCCCGTGTGCACCCGCCGGTGCGTCTCCAGCTCGCTCGGGCTCTGCCAGGCCTTGCCACACACGTCACACTCATAACGCTTCTCCTTGTTGTGCCCCGCCATGTGGACCTTCATCGAAGCTCAGGCCGCACACCGAGCAGATGTGGGTCTCACCGGCACCCTGGCCGCCCTCAATGGCCGCTCACATCTCCGTTTCTCCGTCCACAGCAATGGCTCCTAAACACTGCAGGAGGGCACACACAGGGTCAACAAGCTGGCAAACAGGTCATTACGAACGCGTGGACATTACAAGTGCTTGAAGGGGGGGGGGGTGGAGTGGGGGGGATTTGGAGGTGAGCGTGGGGGGGGGGGGTTGTAGTGGGGGGATTTGGAGGTGAGCGGGGGGGGGGGAGTGAGAGGGGTGAAGGCGGGGAGAGGTGGTGAGGAGGCACGGTGGGGGAATGGGGACAGGGATGAGGACGGTGGAAGTGAGGGGAGGGAGAGGGGACGGGGTTGTGAGGGGAGAGCGGGGGAATGTGATGGGAGAAGAGGGGGTGAGGAGGCAAGTGGGAGAAGCGGGGGGCGCACTGACCTGGGGTGTGCCGAGCATCCGGGCACTGAGTTGAGCTGAGAGAGAAAGAGATAGAGAGATAAAGAGAAAGATAGAGATAGAGAGAAAGAGATAGAGATGGAGAGAGAGAAAAACAAAGAGAGCGAGATATTGGTCAATCAGAGAGAGAGACAGAGAGAGAGACAGAGGGAGACAGAGAGAGACAGTGAGACAGACAGAGAGAGAGACAGAGAGAAACACATAGACAGAGAGACACAGGCAGAGAGAGTCACACAGACAGAGAGAGAGGTTCCACAGGACGGAATAATCGTCAAAGGCCACAAGGCAGTCATCCCTCCCACTATACGGGGTGAGTACTATGACGATATCCACAGTGGCCACCACTCTAAAACGGGCCCAGAAAATGATCTACTGGCCCAGGATGACAAGGTTCATACTTGAAAAGACCGAATTGTGTGCCATCTGCAACAGCCTGACACCACAGCAGCAGAAGCAGCCCCTCCTGCCTCAACCAGCTCCCTCCCCTCCGTGGTCTTCACTGGCCTCCGACATCTTTGAATGGCACGGGAAACACTAACTTGTTTTGGTGGACTCCTACTCGGGCTGGTTCGAAATTAACCTACTCCCAACGATCTCCTCCGAAACAGTGAACCAAAAACTATCAATCCACGTGTCCGTGCATTGGGCACCTGTCCGCCTTCAAACTGACAATGGAAAGCATTTAAATCAGTCAGAAATTCAAGAACTTTGCCAAACGGTGCAACTTTCAACATGTGACCAGCAGCCCAGAATCCCCACGTCCAATGGACTCGCCGAGCGCGTTGTTCGGATCTAAGCAACTCATGGAGTGCTCCTAGCTAGCAAAATCCGACGTCTACCTGGACCTACTCAAGTTGCGGAACATTTCAAGGGACAGCGTTCTCGGCTCCACCGCCCAGCGGCTAATGTCTCGCCAGACGCATCCACCACTGCCCGTCTCCCAGCCACAGCTGCAGCCGCGCGTCTGCTCTCCCACCACGATAAAAAAGCGAGTGCAATTTAAACGCGACAAGCAAAAGCGTTTTTATGACAAGACCAGCAAGCCGCTTAAACCACTGGTACAAGGACCCCTTCTGGTGAAGGTACCTCGTCCAGCGCCTGCTAATCCTGATGCCCCCCCCGTTCATGTTTACACCGCCTGTTGTAGCCGTCCCATCACCTGTTGCGACTAAGACCACACACTCCCCGCGTCGGTCTGCCCCTGCATCTCCTGTTGTAACCGGTTCCCCAGCCTCCCCTCGTCGGTCCACCCCCAGTTCCCTCGTGGCGGCCTCTCCCCACAAGCCCATCGGGTCACCAGTGGCATTACCAACCCCAGTCCCCATCTTTTCGGAAAGAAAAGGGGGTGAGGCGGCTCCCTACCGCACGAGGAGCAGGCGGGTCAGTAGGACACCCACTAGACACAGCGATTTTGTTTAACCTGACGATATTCCCTCAGCTTATTGTTTAAAGCGCCTTAGTTGCTTTTCAGTTCTACGAGAAGAGATGTAGATTGGCTATTGCATGTTAGCCAATCAGATGCTTAGTAGTAATAACCCCGCCTAGAACATGCTTTCTAGTGTAAGAACTGGTTTATTATATTCAGTAGATGCAGCAGATTGAATGTACAATGTACTGCATATCTGACACTGGTATGTCTATTAAAGATGCTTATAGCGTCACCTGTGTGCGAGTCAGGCAATTACAATCTCTTACAAGGTAAAATCAGAAGGCAGGTCAATTGTCAGCGAAGCATCACTCACTGACGAACTCAATGCTATTTACGCACGCTTTGATAGGGATGTGCCTTCCTGAGCCCCCATTTGCCGTGAAGGTGTTTCAGTCACAGTCACAGAGGCCGATGTCAGAAGATCCTTCAGAGAGGTGAACCATCGGAAAGCGCCTGGACCTGATTGTATACCCGGCCGTGTTCTAAAAGCCCGTGCGGTCCAACTGGCGGGAGTTTTTACGGACATTTACAACCTCTCATTTCTGAGGTCTGATGTTCCCACCTGCTTTAAAAGGGCATCAATAATACCGGTGCCCAAGAAGAACAAGGTGACGTGCCTCAATGACTATCGACCAATGGCACTAACGTCTGTGGTAATGAAGTGCTTTGAGAGGTTGATAATGGCACATATCAACTCCTACCTCGACAAGAATCTCGACCCATTGTAGTCGCTTACCGCCACAACAGATCAACGGTGGATGCGATCTCACTGGTTCTCCACTCCACTCTGGACCACTTGGACAACAGAAACTAATTTGTCAGGCTGTTATTCATTGACTACAGCTCGGCGTTTAACACCATCACCCCCTCCAAGCTGGTTACCAACCTCTCTGATCTGCAATTGGATCCTCAACTTCCTCATCCACAGACCAGTCCGTCCGTATTGGTGGAAATGTGTCATCCTCGATAACAATCATCATGGAAGCACCTCAAGGCTGCTTGCTCAGCCCCCTGCTGTACTCACTCTATACTCATGACTGTATAGCTGGACATAGTGCGAACTCCATCATTAAGTTCGCCGACGACACCACTGTTGTGGGACGGATCACTGATGGTGACGAGTCAGAGTATAGAAGTGAGAACGACCGATTGTCCAAATGGTGCTAGTGCAATAACCTGGCTCTCAACACCAGAATAACCAAGGAACTGATTGTGGACTTTGGAAGGGGGTAGGATAGGGAGATACAATCCCGTTTATATCAACAGGACGATGGTGGAAAGGGTCAAGTGCATATTTCCGAAGATCTTTCCTGGTCCCTGCACACTGATGCAATTATAAAAAAAGCACATCACGCCTCTACTTCCTGAGAAGATTACAGAGAGTCGGTATGTGAAAGAGGTCTCTCTCGAACTTCTACAGGTACACGGTAGCGAGCATACTGACTGGTTGCATCGTGGCTTGGTTCGGCAATTTGAGCGTCCAGGAGCGGAGTAGAATGCAGAAAGTTGTGACCACTGCCCAGTTCATCATCGCTTCTGACCTCCCCACCATCGAAGGGATCTATCGCAGTCGCTGCCTCAAAAAGGCTGGCCGCATCATCAAGGACCCACATCATCCTGGCCACTCACTCAGCCTGAAATCTGCAACATCCAGGTTCAGGAATAGCACTTCCCCACAACCATCAGACTATTAAACTCGCCATCAAACAAACTCTGAACTATAACAGCCTATTGCACTTTATCTGTCCTGTATTTATGCTGACAATACTCTGTTGTGCTGCGACAAGCGAGAATGTCATTGTTCTATCGGGGAGAGAGATCTTTTTCACTTCATTCCTTTCTCCCTCCCTCTACCTCGCGCGCTCTCTCTCTCCCTCTCCCTCTCTCTATTCTCCCTCTCCCCCAAGTTTGAATCCAAACGGTTTCTGTAACCGACCCCTCGCGCCTCCCGCCCTTTACTCGGCCAATCACCCGCTGTCTCCAAGGGAACTCGCGTCCAATCAAATAATGCGGTCACCGGCGTCCAATCAGCCACTGTCGTCAAGGGGACTCGCGTCCAATCACCAACCAGCTCCACTTAAAACCCGCGCCGGCCTAATTTCCGGCCAATCACCCGCTGTCTCCAAGGGCGTCTCGTCCAATCGCCAATCAGATTCCCTTCAAATTTCTGTCCAATCGACTAATCGGTCTAATTCCAGGAGCAGAGGGGAAGGGAGGAGAGGGGAGGGGAGGGGAGAGGGAGGGGAGGGGGAGAGGGAGGGGAGGGCTGAAGTTTGGATGAAGTGATTCAAAGTAACATTAGCAAATTTGCAGATGACACAAAGCTGGGTGGCAGTATGAACTGTGAGGAAGTTGCTATGAGAATGCAGGGTGACTTGGACATGTTGGGGGAGTGGGCAGATGCATGGCAGATGAAGTTTAATGCGGATAAATGTGAGGTTATCCACTTTGGTAGCAAAAACAGGAAGGCAGATTACTATCTAAATGGCACCAAGTTGGGAAAAGGGGAAGTACAACGGGATCTGTGGGTCCTTGTACATCAGTCAATGAAAGTAAGCATGAAGGTACTGCAGGCAGTGAAGAAAGCGTATGGCATGTTGGCCTTTATAACAAGAGGAATCGAATATAGGAGCAAAGAGGTCCTTTTGGAGTTGTACAGAGCCCTAGTGAGACCACGCCTGGAGTATAGTGTGCAGTTTTGGTCCCCAAATTTGAGGAAATACATTCTTGCTATTGAGGGAGTGCAGCGTAGCTTGACATGGTTATTTCCCTAGATGGCGGGACTGTCATATGCTGAGAGAATGGAGCAGCTGTGCTTGTGCACTCCGGAGTTTAGAAGGACGAGGGGGCATCTCATTGAAACATATAAGATTGTTAAGGGCTTGGGCACGTTACATAGAAATTAGGTGCAGGAGTAGGCCATTCGGCCCTTCGAGCCTGCACCGCCATTCAATATGATCATGGCTGATCATCCAACTCAGTATCCTGTACCTGCCTTCTCTCCATACCCCCTGATCCCTTTAGCCTCAATGGCCACATCTAACTCCCTCTTACATTTAGCCAATGAACTGGCCTCAACTACTTTCTGTGGCAGAGAATTCCAGAGATTCGCCACTCTCTGTGTGAAAAATGTTTTTCTCATCTCGGTCTGAAAAGATTTCCCCCTTATCCTTAAACTATGACCACTTGTTCTGGACTTCCCCAACATCGGGAACAATCTTCCTGCATCTAGCCTGTCCAACCCCTTAAGAATTTTGTAAGTTTCTATAAGATCCCCCCCTCAGTCTTCTAAATTCTAGGGAGTACAAGCGGAGTCTATCCAGTCTTTCTTCATATGAAAGTCCTGACATCCCAGGAATCAGTCTGGTGAACCTTCTCTGTACTCCCTCGATGGCTAGAATGTATTTTCTCAGATTAGGAGACCAAAACTGCACGTAACACTCCAGGTGTGGTCTCACCAAGACCCTGTACAACTGTAGTAGAACCTCCCTGCTCCTATTCTCAAATCCTTTTGCTCTGAATGCTAACATACCATTCACTTTCTTCACTGCCTGCTGCACCTGCATGCCTACTTTCAATGACTGGTGTACCATGACACCCAGGTCTCGTTGCATCACCCCTTTTCCTAATCGGCCACCATTCAGATTACAGTCTACTTTCCTGTTTTTGCCACCAAAGTGGATAACCTCACATTTATCCACATTATACTGCATCTGCCATGCATTTGCCCACTCACCCAACCTATCCAAGTCACCTTGCAGCCTCCTAGCATCCTCCTCATAGCTAACGCTGCCCCCCCCAGCTTTGTGTCATCCGCTAACTTGGAGATGTTGCATTCAATTCCCTCGTCCAAATCATTAATATATATTGTAAATAGCTGGGGTCCCAGCACTGAGCCTTGCGGTACCCCACTTGTCACTGCCTGCCATTGTGAAAAGGACCCGTTTACTCCTACTATTTGCTTCCTGTCTGCCAGACAGTTCTCTATCCACATCAATACTGAACCCCCAATACCATGTGCTTTAAGCTTGTATACTAATCTCTTATGTGGAACCTTGTTAAATGCCTTCTGAAAGTCCAGATATAACACATCCACTGGTTCTCCCTTATCCACTCTACTAGTTACAACCTCGAAAAATTCTATAAGGTTCGTCAGACATGATTTACCTTTCATAAATCCATGCTGACTTTGTCCAATGATTTCACCACTTTCCAAATGTGCTGCTACCCCATCTTCAATAACTGACTCTAGCAGTTTCCCCACTAACGATGTTAGATTAACTGGTCTGTAATTCCCTGTTTTCCCTCTCCATCCCTTTTTAAAAAGTGGGGTTACATTAGCTACCCTCCAATCCTCAGGAACTATTCCAGAATCGAAAGAGTTTTGAAAAATTATCACTAATGCATCCACTATTTCTGCGGCTACTTCCTTAAGTACTCTGGGATGGAGCCTATCCGGCCCTGGGGATTTATCGGCCTTTAATCCATTCAAATTACCGAACACCTCTTCCCGGCTAACCTGGATTTCACTCAGTTCCTCCATCTCATTTGACACCCGGTCCCCTGCTATTTCCGGCAGATTATTGATGTCTTCCTTAGAGAAGACAGAACCAAAGTAGTTATTCAATTGGTTGCCATGCCTTTGTTCCCCATGATCAATTCACCTGTTTCTGACTGCAAGGGACCTACATTTGTTTTAACTAAACTTTTTCTCTTCACATATCTATAAAAACTTTTGCAGTCACTTTTTATGTTCCCTGCCAGTTTTCTTTCATAATCTATTTTCCCTTTCCTAATTAAGCCCTGTGTCCTCCTCTGCTGGACTCTAAATTTCTCTCAGTCCTCTGGTAGGCTGCTTTTTCTGGCTAATTTGTATGCTTCATCTTTTGTTTTGATAATACCCCTGATTTCCCTTGTTCTCCACGGATGCACTACCTTCCCTGATTTATTATTTTGCCAAACTGGGATGAACAGTTGTTGTAGTTCATCCATGCAGTCTTTAAATGCCTTCCATTGCATATCCACCATCAACCCTTTAAGAATCAATTGCCAGTTTATCTTGGCCAATCCACGTCTCATACCCTCAAAGTTACCTTTCTTTAAGTTCAGGACAATTGTTTCTGAATTAACAATGTCATTCTCCATCCTAATGAAGAACTCAACCATATTATAGTCACTCTTGCCCAAGGGGCCACGCACAACAAGACTGCTAACTAACCCTTCCTCATTACTCAATGCCCAATCTAGAATAGCCTGCTCTCTCGTTGGTTCCTCTACATGTTGGTTTAGAAAACTATCACGCATACATTCCAAGAAATCCTCTTCCTCAGCACCCTTGCCAATTTGGTTCACCCAATCTATATGTAGATTGAAGTCACCCATTATAACTGTTTTACCTTTGTTGCACGCATTTCTAATTTCCTGATTGATGCCATCCCCAACTCCACTACTGCTGTTAGGTGGCCTGTACACAACTCCCACTAGCGTTTTCTGCCCCTTAGTGTTTCGCAGCTCTACCCATATCGAATCCACATCCTCAAAGCTAATGTCCTTCCTTTCTATTGCTTTAATGTTCTCTGTAACCAGCAACGCTACCCCATCTCCTTTTCCTTTCTGTCTATGCCTCCTGAATATTGAATATCCCTGGATGTTCATCTCCCAGCCTTGGTCACCCTGGAGCCATGTCTCCGTGATCCCAACTATATCATAGTCATTAATAGCAATCTGCACATTCAACTCAACCTGTTAGAGGCAGGAAACATGTTCCCGATGTTGGGGGAGTCCAGAACCAGGTACCACTGTTGAAGAATAAGGAGTAAGCCATTTAGAACGGAGACGAGGAAATAATTTTTCCCACAGAGAGCGGTGAGCGTGAAATTCTCTGCCTCAGAGGGCGGTGGAGGCAGGTTCTCTGGATGCTTTCAAGAAAGAGCTCTTAAAATAGCTGAACAAAGGGACATGGGGAGAAGGCAGGAACGGGGTACTGATTGGGGATGATCAGCCGTGATCACATTGAGTGGTGGTGCTGGGTCGAAGGGCCAAATGGCCAACTCCTGCACCTATTGTCTATTGTGGAGGCCAGTTCTCTGGATGTTTTCAAGAGAGAGCTAGATAGAACTCTTAAAGGTAGCCGAGTCAGGGATATGGGGAGAAGGCAGGAAAGGGGTACTGATTGGGGATGATCAGCCATGATCACATTGAATGGTGGTGCTAGCTCTTTAGGGCCGAATGGCCTACTCCTGCACCTATTGTCTATTGTCTACATCTCTCTCCCGGGAAGGTTCCTCAACAGGACCATCCACCTGGAGATCACCAGTGGTAAATTAATCAGTTAGGGTATCAACTAGGGAAGGAGAGGGAAGGACAGGAGAGGAGTATTAAATATTAATTTAGTTGAGTTTCCACGCTGTAGCTCCAAACTAAACTAGTGTGTGAATGGGCAACCTCTGGTCGGTGCGGACCAAGTGGGCCGAATGGCCTGTTTCCTCGCTCTATCTCTGAAGTACAAAAACAGAAAAAGAGCGAGGTCTATATTTTGGGCCTGTTTCAAGATGGCCAACATTTGCCTCCTGTTTCCAGGTTGAGAAAATGGCAGTTTCCGGCCCGTATCCTCGAAAAATCGCCATTTACACCTTATCTCTTGATGATCATGAATTTCTCTGGAATTGTGTTGGCGTTTTGGATCAGGGAGAGTGGATGGAGAGAGAGGGGGCAGAGAGAGAGAGGGCTTGGGAGTGAGAGAGAGAGGGAAAAGAGAGAGAGAGGGGAGGAGAGAGCTAGGGGGATAGAACTTAGGCCAAAGCCCACAACACAGACCCAGAGCCTATAAAACAGGCCTGGGGCCCACAACACGGGCTCGGAAGCCCAGAACCTAGGCCTGGAGCCTATAACACAGGCTCGATGCCTACAATACGACTGTGAGGCCTACAAAACACAGGATTAGAGGCCCAGAACATAGGCCAAAGCCTACAGCCAGGCCCGGAGCCTTCAGCACAGCCCCCAGGCCTACAATACAGGTTCTGAGGCCCAGAGCTTCGACCAAAGCCCAGAACTTGGGCCAAAGCATAAAACACAGGCCTGGAACCTATAATACAGCCATGTGGCCTACAAAACACAGGCTCGTGGCGCCAGAACTTAGGCCAAAGCCCAGAACTTAGACCCGGAGAGTATAACACAGGCCCAGAGCCTTGTGAATGAAACATAAATAAACCAAAGGAATAGTTAGATCTCAAGCCGGGTGTTGAGCAGCCAGGTTGTTGTCTCTGCGTCAATGTCTGCCAGGCCCTGAGCTCCATTTGGTGGGTGGTAGACCGGGCACTCAGAGATGACATGGTTGGCTGTCTGTTGATCTGCTCCACATTCACAGGCTGGGCTCTGGCAGAGCCCCCATCTCCACATGCTGGTGTTGAAATGCCCAACTCCAGTACCAAGTCTGTTGAGCTCACCCATGCTCCTCTGGGGATGTCAGGCCCTGGAAAGCTTTTATCTGGTGAAGAGGTGTAGCTGTGTAATGGAGATGAGGTTGCCTTCCACTCCTGTGACCACTTGGTGGCTATCCAGTGTGCTTTTGTCTCAGTTGGCTGGATGGAAGCTAGGAGTTGTTTTCCATGTGGACCAAAGTGGTGCCAGGACTTCAGTCAGCGTGGCCTCTGCTCTCTGCTGATAGCCTGATGGAGGAGATGATCTGACAGCCCTCGGAGCCTATAATAGTCCTGTGGTCCAGAATTTAGACCCGTAGCCTTCAACACAGGCCCAGAGCCTATAACACAGGCCAGGAGCCTATAACACAGGCCTGGAGCCTACAACACAAGTCTGGAATCTATAACACAGGCCAGGAGCCTATGACACAGGCCCGGAGCCTATGACACAGGCCTGGAGCCTATGATACAAGTTTAGAAACATAGAAACATAGAAAATAGGTGGAGGAGGCCATTCTGCCCTTCGAGCCAGCATCGCCATTCATTGTGATAATGGCTGATCGTCCCCTATCAATAATTTCTGAAGAATTCCGAAGAACACAGTCAGGTCAGGAAAAACTTGCTTTATTTGTTACGCAACGCACAAATGCATCAAGACTTTCTTAAACAAATAACACTTTAAAATGCCTTTATGTTTTTGGGCCAGTGGCAGCCAGCTGTTACTGTGAGCAGTCGGCTGTGGGCAGCTTGGTTCACCTTTGCATTTTCACTTGGGTACAGTATGAATGAGAAGATGCTGGTACTGTTGATTGACTACTCCTCGACAGGACCAAGGAGGGCTTATATTAGGAACACTTCTCCATCCATTTCCCACCATGGATGGCTGACCTGCTGAGTTTTCCAATGAGAGTAGGGAAGATTCAAACAAGAGGACATGACTTGAGAATTAAGGGACAGAAGTTTAGGGGTAACATTAGGGGGAAGTTCTTTACTCAGAGAGTGGTAGCTGTGTGGAATGAGCTTCCAGTGGAAGTGGTGGAGGCAGGTTCGATTTTATCATTTAAAAATAAATTGGATAGGTATATGGATGGGAAAGGAATGGAGGGTTGTGGTCTGAGTGCAGGTAGATGGGACTATGGGGGACAGAAAGTGTTCGGCATGGACTTGAAGGGTCGAGATGGCCTGTTTCCGTGCTGTAATTGTTATATGGTGATATGGTTTTACCGGCACTTTGGAGGGGAATGGGCAGGTGACGTGTCAGGTCTGGACCCTTCTTTGGACTGATGGAGCAGGGGGAGAATGCTGATAAAACGAGAAAGGGTCGGGACAGACTCCATTACTTGATTAGGAAGGGCCAGTCTCGTTGGAGAATTTGGAGAATTTGGAGAATTCAATGTTCATGTCATTGGGCTGTAAGCTATTAGGTGCTGTTCTTCCAGTCTGCGTGTCACCTCACTCCGGCTATGTAGGAGGCCCAGGACAGAAAGGCCAGTGTGGTAATGGGAAGGGGAGTTAAAAGCTGGAAAAGAGAGATGGGGCTGGACAAAGCCTGGCAAGTGGTAGGTGGATACAAAATGCTGGAGTAACTCAGCGGGACAGGCAGCACCTCCAGAGAGAAGGAATGTGTGATGTTTCAGCTTGAGACCTTTCTTCAGAAGTGATACCTGGATATAGGTGAGGAAGACACGAGAAACTGTAGATGCTGGAATCTTGCAAAGTTAGATGCACAGAATCTCTTGCCCAAAGTGAGGGAATCGAGGATCAGAGGACATGAGTTCAAGGTGAAGGGGAAAAGATTTAATAAGAATCTCAGGGGTAACTTCTCCACACAGAGGGTGTGGGTGTTTGGAACAAGCTGCCAGAGGATGTAGTTGTGGCCGGGCCTATCCCAACGTTTAAGAAACAGTTATAGACAGGTACATAGAATCGGCAAATTTGTGTTGTAGGCTCCAGGGTACACAAAAAAGCTGGAGTAAATCAGCGGGAAAAAGGAGGAGGAGGAGCCCTAGGGCTGAGGGAGAGATAGGCAGGGGAGGGGACAGCAAGGGCTAACAAAATTGGGAGAATTCAATGTTCATGCCCCCAGGATGCAGACTCCCCAAGCGGAATATGTGCTGTTCCTCCAATTTCCGGTGTTGCTCACTCTGACCATGGAGGAGACCCAGGACAGAGAAATGGGAGGGGGAGTTGAAGTGCTGAAACACCGGGACGTCAGGTTGGTTAATGTGGACTGTGCTCCAGGGTTGTGTCATAGACTCCAAACCTGTGTTATAGGCTCCAGGCCTTTGTTATAGCCTTCAGGCCTGTGTTATAGGCTCTGGGCCGGTGTTGTAGGTTCTGGGCTAGTGTTCTAGGCTCCAGGCCTGTGTTTTGGTCTACAGGCCTGCGTTGTACGCTCCAGGCCTGTGTTATTGTCTCCGGGCCTGTGTTATTTGCTCCGGGCCTGTGTTATAGGCTCCGGGCCTGTGTTATAGGCTCCCGGCAAGTTGTGTAGGCTCCAGGCATGTGCTATAGTCTCTGGGCCTGTGTTGTAGGCTCTGGGCCGAAATTCTGGGCTTTGGCCTAAATTCTGGGCCACAGGACGGTATTATAGGCTCTGAGGGCTGTCAGATCACCTCTTCCATCAGGTTATCAGCAGAGAGCAGAGGCCACCCCGACTGAAGTCCCGTCACCCCTTTGCTCCACATGGAAAACAACTCCTCACATCCATCCAGCCAACTGAGCCAAAAGCACACTGGATAGCCACCAAGTGAGTCACAGGAGTGGAAGGCAACCTCGTCTCCATTACACAGCTACATCTCTTCACCAGATAAAAGCTGTCCAGGGTCTGAGCTCCCCAGAGGAGCACGGGTGAAACTCAACAGACTTGCAACTGGAGTTGGGGGTTTCATAGAAACATAGAAACATAGAAAATAGTTGCAGGAGGAGGCCATTCGGCCTTTCGAGCCAGCACCGCCATTCATTGTGATCAAGTTCAAGTTCAAGCTCAAATTAGTTTATTGTCATGCGTCCCTGTATAGGACAATGAAATTCTTGCTTTGCTTCAGCACACAGGACATAGCAGGCATTTACTACAAAACAGAGCAATGTGTCCATATACCACGATATAAATATATACACACATGAATAAATCTGCTCGGTGTGCGGGCTGAGCTTCGAAGGGCTGAGCTTCGGTGGATGACCACATGTCGGGGCACAACAAGGAGAAGCATTATGTGTGCGACGTGTGTGGCAAGGCCTGCTGGAGCCCGAGCAAGCTGGAGACCCACCGGTGGGTTCACACGGGCGAGAAGCCCTTTGCCTGCTCCACCTGTGGCAAAAGATGTACCCGGTTTGCCTGCTCCGACTGCGGCAAAGGCTTCAAGTTCAAGTTCAAGTGAGTTTATTGTCATGTGTCCCTGATAGGACAATGAAATTCTTGCTTTGCTTCAGCACACAGAACATAGTAGGCATTTACTACAAACAGATAAGTGTGGCCATATACCATAATATAAATATATACACACATGAATAAATAAACTAATAAAGTGCAACTAACAGAAAATGGGTTATTAATAATCAGAGTTTTGTCTGAGCCAGGTTTAATAGCCTGATGGCTGTGGCGAAGTAGCTATTCCTGAACCTGGTTGTTGCAGTCTTCAGGCTCATGTATCTTCTACCTGAATGTAGCAGGGAGATGAGTGTGTGGCCAGGATGGTGTGGGTCTTTGATGATACTGCCAGCCTTTTTGAGGCAGCGACTGCGATAAACCCCCTCGATGGAAGGAAGGTCAGAGCCGATGATGGACCGGGCAGTGTTTACTACATTTTGAAGTCTTTTCCTCTCCAGGGCGCTCAAATTGCCGAACCAAGCCACGATGCAACCGGTCAGCATGCTCTCTACTGTGCACCTGTAGAAGTTAGAGAGAGTCTTCCTTGACAAACCGACTCTCCGTAATCTTCTCAGGAAGTAGAGGCGCTGATGAGCTTTCTTGATAATTGCATTAGTGTTCTCGGACCAGGAAAGATCTTCAGAGATGTGCACGCCCAGGAATTTGAAGCGCTTGACCCTTTCAACGGTTGAAAGGGATCATGGCTGATCATCCCCTATCAATAACCCATGACTGCCTTCTCCCCATATCCCTTGACTCCACTAGCATCGAGAGCTCTATCTAACTCTCTCTTAAATCCATCCAGTGACTTGGCCTCCGTGGCCCTCTGTGGCAGGGAATTCCATAATTTCACAACTTTCTGGGTGAAAATGTTTTTGCTCACATCAGTCTTAAATGACCTCCCCTTTATTCTAAGACTGTGGCCCCTTGTTCTGGTCTCACCCTACATTGGGAACATTTTTCCTGCAGCTAGCTTGTCCAGTCCTTTTATAATTTTATATGTTTCTATAAGATACCCCCCTCATCCTTCTAAACTCCAGTGAATACAAGCCTGGTCTTTTCAATCTTTCCTCATATGACAGTCCCGCCATCCCATGGATCAATCTCGTCAACCTGCGCTGCACTGCTTCAATCACAAGGATGTCCTTCCTCAAATTATGAGACCAAAACTGTACACAATACTCCAGATGTGGTCTCACCAGAGCCCTATACAACTGCAAAAGAATCTCTTTACTCCTATACTGAAATCCTCTTGTTATGAAGGCCAAAATTCCATTAGATTTCTTCACTGCCTGCTGTACCTGCATGCCAACTTTTAGTGACTGGTGTACAAGGACACCCAGGTCTCGCTGTACCTCCCCCTTACCTAACCTAACCCCATTGAGATAATAATCTGCCCCCTTGTTTTTGCCGCCAAAGTGGATAACCTCACATTTATCTATATTATACTGCATCTGCCACGCATCTGCCCACTCACTCAACCTGTCCAGGTCATAGAGACATAGAAACATAGAAAATAGGTGCAGGAGTAGGCCATATGGCCCTTCGAGCCTGCACCGCCATTCAATATGATCATGGCTGATCATCCAACTCAGTATCCTGTAGCTGTATTCTCTCCATACCCCCGGATCCCTTTAGCCACAAGGGCCACATATAACTCCCTCTGAAATATAGCCAATGAACTGTCCTCAACTACCTTCTGAGGCAGAGAGTTCCAGAGATTCACCACTCTCCGTGTGAAAAATGTTTCTCTCATCTCGAATTTCCCCTTTATACTTAAACTGTGATCTCTTGGCCTGGACTTCCCCAACATCGGGAACAATCTTCCTGCATCTAGCCTGTCCAACCCCTTAAGAATTTTGTAAGTTTCTATAAGATCCCCCCTCAACCTTCTAAATTCTAGCGAGTACAAGCCGAGTCTATCCAGCCTTTCTTCATATGAAAGTCCTGACATCCCAGGAATCAGTCTGGTCACCCTGCACTCTCCTAACATCCTCTTCACAGTTCACACTGCCACCCGGCTTTGTGTCATCCGCAAACTTGCTAGTGTTGCTCCTAATTCCCTCTTCCAAATCATTAATATATATGGTAAATAGTTGCGGCCCCAACACCGAGCCTTGCAGCACTCCACTCGCTACTGACTGCCATTCTGAAAAGGACCCGTTCACTTCTACCCTTTGCTTCCGGTCTGCCAACCAATTTTCTATCCATGTCAACACCCTACCCCCAATACCATGTGCTCTAATTTTAGTCACCAGTCTCCCGTGCAGGACCTTATCAAAGGCTTTCTGAAAGTCTAGATACACTACATCCACTGGCACCCCTTCATCCATTTTACTTGTCACATCCTCAAAAAATTCCAGAAGATTAGTCAAGCATGATTTCCCTTTCATAAATCCATGCTGACTTGGACTAATCATTTTACTGCTATCCAAATGCCCCATTATGACCTCTTTAATAATTGACTCCAGCATCTTTCCCACCACCGAAGTCAGGCTAACTGGTCTGTAATTCCCCGTTTTCTCTCTCGCTCCTTTCTTGAAAAGTGGGATAGCATTAGCTATCCTCCAATCCACAGGAACTGATCCTGAATCTATTGAGCATTGGAATATGATCACCAATGTGACCACTATTTATAGAGCCACCTCCCTGAGGACCCTGGGATGCAGACCGTCAGGTCCAGGAGATTTATCATCCTTCAGTCCCATTAGCCTACCCAATACTATTTCTCGCCTAATGAAATGTTCTTTTAGTTCCTCTACCCCCTTAGATCCTCTGACCTCCAGTACATCTGGGAGATTGTTTGTGTCTTCCTCAGTGAAGACAGATCCGAAGTACCTATTCAACTCTTCTGCCATTTCCTTGGTGCCCATTATAATTTCACCCGTGTCTGCCTTCAAGGGACCCACATTTGACTTTGCTACTCTTTTTCCCTTAACATATCTAAAGAAGCTTTTACTGTCCTTCTTTATATTCCTGGCCAGCTTCCCTTCGTACTTCATATATTCAGCCCGTATTGCCCGTTTTGTTTACTTCTGTTGTCCTATGAAAGTTATCAAACCTCTGGCTTCGGCTACTCTTTGCTGTGTTATACATCTTTTCTTTTAGTTTTATTCTATCCCTAACATTATCTTGTCAGCCACGGTTGCCTCTTACTCCCCTTAGAATTCTTCTTCCTTTTTGGAATGAAATGATCCTGCGTCTTCCGGATTATTCCCAGAAATTCCTGCCATTGCTGTTCCACCGTCATTCCTGCTAAGATCCCTTTCCAGTCTACCTTGGCCAGCTCCCCTCTCATGCCTTCATAGTCCCTTTTGTTCAACTGCATCACTGACCCTTACGATTTAACGTTCTCCTTCTCAAATTACAGATTAAAACTAATCATGTTATGATCACTACCTCCGAGCGGTACCTTTACCTCGAGTTATCTTATCATATCTGGTTCATTGGACAACACTAAATCCAGAATTGCCTTTTCTCTGGTCGGCTCCATGCCAGCATGTGGAGATGGGGGCTCCGCCAGAGCCCAGCCTGTGAATGCGGATCAGAACAACAGACAGCCAATCATGTCATCTATGGGTGCCCGCTCTACCACCCATCAAATGGAGCTCAGGGCTTGGCAGACATTGATGCAGAGACAACAACCTAACTGCTCAACACCCGGCTTGTGATCTAACTATTCCTTTGGTTTATTTATGTTTCATTCACAAGAAGGGCTTTATTATAGGCTCTGGGCCTATGCTATAGTTATAGTATCCGGGTCTAAGTTCTGGGCTTTGGCCTAAGTTCTGGTGCACGAGACTTTGTTTTGTAGGGCACAGGGCTGTATTATAGGCTCCAGGCCTGTGGTTTATGCTTTTGAACCACCAGGGGCGCCGGTGAGATGTCCAGCCCTGCCGGCAATCTGTTATTTTATTAACGTGTCTGCTTGTTTTTATGTACTTCGGTTTGTTTTATGTGGGGTGGGGGGGGGGGGGGGGGGGGGGGTTGTGGGGTAGGATTCATTTCGGATCATTAAATTCTGAAAAAAGGCTCCCACACCAACAATAAAAATGTGGATTTCAAATATGTCTGAAATATTACACCTGGAAGACATGAGATTCCTCCTAGCAGGCAAAGCAGACCATTTACAAAATATTTGGTCTCCATTTATCGACTTATTACAAGTATAGGGTGCAACATAAATAAATGGTTTCAGGACCTGGTGAGGGGTGGGTAAAGATACAACGTAGGTTTATCCCTTTTATCTTATTTTACTTTCTTATATCTTCTGTTCTCTATTTTTCTTTTTTTTCTTTCCTTGGTTTTCTTTTTATCACTTTTTCATGTTTTACATTTCTACGGGTCTCTCTTGATCACTCTTTCACGCACTTACTATTCTATCTAACTATTTCTACTTTCCTTCTTTTTAAAGTTTAAAACAAGAAGTGGTACAGGAAATGTATTATGTTATTTTTGGCTTATATCATTGTAATGTACATTACTTCTAATAAATAAAATATGAAAAAAAAATAAAAATTCGGATCACATTCTCCGGGCTCTGCGGCCTACCATCGCTGGAGCTGGAGGCCTCCTCAGACTGTCGTGAGTCCCACTGCGGGGCGCGGACATAACATTGGAGCGGATCCCTTGCCTGGGACCGCTCCCACCGCGTCCTGCGGACTTACCATCAAAGGCTCGCAGTCTCGGGAGAGGCTGAGTCGGGAGCTCCAATGCCGTAGAAGGTTCGGCTAGCCCCAACACGAGGTTCGATCGCCCGGCGCGGGGAGCTGACATTCCCCCGAAGCAGGAGCTGAACACCTCGATATGGAGGGCCCGAACGCCGCCGGCTACGGGAGTCAAGACCGTCTCGTCAATGGAGGCTCGAGGCCCCAGACCGAGGAAGAACCAAAGGAAGGACATGAACATTATTTCAACTTCTATAAGATCCCCCCTCAACCTTCTAAATTCTAGCGAGTACAAGCCGAGTCTATCCAGCCTTTCTTCATATGAAAGTCCTGACATCCCAGGAATCAGTCTGGTCACCCTGCAATCTCCTAACATCCTCTTCACAGTTCACACTGCCACCCGGCTTTGTGTCATCCGCAAACTTGCTAGTGTTGCTCCTAATTCCCTCTTCCAAATCATTAATATATATGGTAAATAGTTGCGGCCCAAACACCGAGCCTTGCAGCACTCCACTCGCTACTGACTGCCATTCTGAAAAGGACCCGTTCACTTCTACCCTTTGCTTCAGGTCTGCCAACCAATTTTCTATCCATGTCAACACCCTACCCCCAATACCATGTGCTCTAATTTTAGTCACCAGTCTCCCGTGCAGGACCTTATCAAAGGCTTTCTGAAAGTCTAGTTACACTACATCCACTGGCACCCCTTCATCCATTTTACTTGTCACATCCTCAAAAAATTCCAGAAGATTAGTCAAGCATGATTTCCCTTTCATAAATCCATGCTGACTTGGACTAATCATTTTACTGCTATCCAAATGCCCCATTATGACCTCTTTAATAATTGACTCCAGCATCTTTCCCACCACCAAAGTCAGGCTAACTGGTCTGTAATTCCCCGTTTTCTCTCTCGCTCCTTTCTTGAAAAGTGGGATAGCATTAGCTATCCTCCAATCCACAGGAACTGATCCTGAATCTATTGAGCATTGGAATATGATCACCAATGTGACCACTATTTATAGAGCCACCTCCCTGAGGACCCTGGGATGCAGACCGTCAGGTCCAGGAGATTTATCATCCTTCAGTCCCATTAGCCTACCCAATACTATTTCTCGCCTAATGAAATCTTCTTTTAGTTCCTCTACCCCCTTAGATCCTCTGACCTCCAGTACATCTGGGAGATTGTTTGTGTCTTCCTCAGTGAAGACAGATCCGAAGTACCTATTCAACTCTTCTGCCATTTCCTTGGTGCCCATTATAATTTCACCCGTGTCTGCCTTCAAGGGACCCACATTTGACTTTGCTACTCTTTTTCCCTTAACATATCTAAAGAAGCTTTTACTGTCCTACTTTATATTCCTGGCCAGCTTCCCTTCGTACTTCATATATTCAGCCCGTATTGCCCGTTTTGTTTACTTCTGTTGTCCTATGAAAGTTATCAAACCTCTGGCTTCGGCTACTCTTTGCTGTGTTATACATCTTTTCTTTTAGTTTTATTCTATCCCTAACGTTATCTTGTCAGCCACGGTTGCCTCCTACTCCCCTTAGAATTCTTCTTCCTTTTTGGAATGAAATGATCCTGCGTCTTCCGGATTATTCCCAGAAATTCCTGCCATTGCTGTTCCACCGTCATTCCTGCTAAGATCCCTTTCCAGTCTACCTTGGCCAGCTCCCCTCTCATGCCTTCATAGTCCCTTTTGTTCAACTGCATCACTGACCCTTACGATTTAACGTTCTCCTTCTCAAATTGCAGATTAAAACTAATCATGTTATGATCACTACCTCCGAGCGGTACCTTTACCTCGAGTTATCTTATCATATCTGGTTCATTGGACAACACTAAATCCAGAATTGCCTTTTCTCTGGTCGGCTCCATGCCAGCATGTGGAGATGGGGGCTCCGCCAGAGCCCAGCCTGTGAATGCGGAGCAGAACAACAGACAGCCAACCATGTCATCTATGGGTGCCCGCTCTACCACCCATCAAATGGAGCTCAGGGCTTGGCACACATTGATGCAGAGACAACAACCTAACTGCTCAACACCCGGCTTGTGATCTAACTATTCCTTTGGTTTATTTATGTTTCATTCACAAGAAGGGCTTTATTATAGGCTCTGGGCCTATGCTATAGTTATAGTATCCGGGTCTAAGTTCTGGGCTTTGGCCTAAGTTCTGGTGCACGAGACTTTGTTTTGTAGGGCACAGGGCTGTATTATAGGCTCCAGGCCTGTGGTTTATGCTTTTGAACCACCAGGGGCGCCGGTGAGATGTCCAGCCCTGCCGGCAATCTGTTATTTTATTAACGTGTCTGCTTGTTTTTATGTACTTCGGTTTGTTTTATGTGGGGTGGGGGGGGGTGGGGGGGGGGGGGGGGGGGGGGGGTGGGGGGGGGGGGGGGATTCATTTCGGATCATTAAATTCTGAAAAAAAGGCTCCCACACCAACAATAAAAATGTGGATTTCAAATATGTCTGAAATATTACACCTGGAAGACATGAGATTCCTCCAAGCAGGCAAAGCAGACCATTTACAAAATATTTGGTCTCCATTTATCGACTTATTACAAGTATAGGGTGCAACATAAATAAATGGTTTCAGGACCTGGTGAGGGGTGGGTAAAGATACAACGTAGGTTTATCCCTTTTATCTTATTTTACTTTCTTATATCTTCTGTTTTCTATTTTTCTTTTTTTTCTTTCTTTGGTTTTCTTTTTATCACTTCTTCATGTTTTACATTTCTACGGGTCTCTCTTGATCACTCTTTCACGCACTTACTATTCTATCTAACTATTTCTACTTTCCTTCTTTTTAAAGTTTAAAACAAGAAGTGGTACAGGAAATGTATTATGTTATTTTTGGCTTATATCATTGTAATGTACATTACTTCTAATAAATAAAATATGAAAAAAAAAAAAAAATTCGGATCACATTCTCCGGGCTCTGCGGCCTACCATCGCTGGAGCTGGAGGCCTCCTCAGACTGTCGTGAGTCCCACTGCGGGGCGTGGACATAACATTGGAGCGGATCCCTTGCCTGGGACCGCTCCCACCGCGGCCTGCGGACTTACCATCAAAGGCTCGCAGTCTCGGGAGAGGCTGAGTCGGGAGCTCCAATGCCGTAGAAGGTTCGGCTAGCCCCAACACGAGGTTCGACCGCCCAGCGCGGGGGAGCTGACATTCCCCCGAAGCAGGAGCTGAACACCTCGATATGGAGGGCCCGAACGCCGCCGGCTACGGGAGTCAAGACCGTCTCGTCAATGGAGGCTCGAGGCCCCAGACCGAGGAAGAACCAAAGAAAGGACATGAACATTATTTCACCTTCCATCACAGTGAAGAATGTGTAGGAGTCACTGTGGTGGATGTTCATGTTAAAATGTGTTTTTGCGTCTTGCTTTTAATTGTATGACTGACCTGGCCAATGAAATTTCTCGTATGTTGCAAAACATACTTGGCGAATAAAATCTGATTCTGATTTGGCCCAAGTTCTGGGCCTCAGAGCCTGTGTTGTAGGCCTCGGGGCTGTGTTGTAGGCTCGAGGACTGGTTGTGGGCTTTGGCCTCCACTTTTGTTTTCAAGGGACTGTACATTAGCCAGTAGGATGGTAGGGAGAGGGTGTCGAAATCCCCTGCGCTTCAGTCTGACCTGAAGTCCAGCCATGTTTCCGGACACAATGGAGGCCTCTCCGATGTTTCCAGGTATTGTGTTTACTGCACCAGCTGTTTCTGCAAAACTGCGCTGGAACGGGGATTCCCTTGCAGACGGCAGCTCCAGCTCCGTTGCTCCTGGAAGATCCTGCCCATTGGCTCCGGAGATCTTCCCGGTGTTTCTTGGTACAGTACCTGTGATCCTCAGTCGGATTGGGGGGGTCCAGCAATCTAGGGGTCGTTTACAGGCGGGGGCTCCTGTAGCTGCGGGAGATCGCGATATCGCTAGTGCATTCAAGTGAGAGAGAGGGGGAGAATGGGGGGGGGGGAGGAGGAGGGGAAGTAGGGGAGAAGGAGGGGAGGGGGTGAGGGGGAGAGGAGGAGGGGAAGGGGAGGGGGGAGCGCACGGTTGAAGATGAGAGTTTTAGTAACAAACTAGACCAAGTGGGACCCGTTGGGCCCCGTCCCCCAACACGGGGGGTGGAGGGTGGAGCCCGCGGTTTCACACAGGAGGGCTGGTCCCAGAACACAATATTCCAACACACACCCAATAACCCCCAAATGCGCGGGCGCGGCTGAATGGTTCCTGTTGTGACATAACCCCCCACACACACACACTAACGGCCCTACACACACACTACCCGCCCCACGACAGACACAACACTAACCCCCCCGCCCCCACACCACAAACCCCCCCCCAACACACTAACCCTCCAACCACCCAACCACACAACACCCCACACCACACACACACCCCCCCCCCACACACACACACACTAACCCCACACACACACACTAACCCCCCCCCCCACACACACACACAACCCCCCCCCCACACCCCCCACACCACCACCCCCCACACACACACCCCACCCCCCCACACACACACACACCCCCCACCCCACACACCCACACTAACCCCACCCCCCCCCACACACTAACCACCCCACACCCAAAACCCACCCCCCCACACACACCAACCCCCCCCCCCACACACTAACCCCCCACACACACACACTAACCCCCCCCCCACTACCCTCCCACACCACACTACCCCCCCCCACACTAACCCCCCCCCCACACCACACCTACCCCCCCCCACACACACGAACCCCCCACACACACACTAACACCCCCCACACACACAGTAACCCCCCACACACTAACCCCCCCCACACACACTACCCCCCCACACACACTAACCCCCCCCCCACACCCTAACAACCCCCACAACACCCCCCCCACCACACACCCCCCACACCTAACCCCCCCCCCCCACACACACCCTCCACCCCCCACCCACCCCCTCCCCCCCCACACCAACCCCCCCTCCCACACACACACTACCCCCCCCCCCCACACACTAACCCCCCACCCACACACTACCCCCCCCCACACACACTAACGCCCCCCACACATACACTTACTAATTCCCAACACACACACACATTCACTACCCCCCCACACACAAACTAACCCCCCCACACACACACTAAACCCCCACCCCACACAAACCCACTGACCCTCTCCCACACACACACTAACCCCCCCGCACAAACACACTGACCCCAACCACACACACACTAACCCCCCCACACACACACATTAACCCCCCACCCACACACACTAACCCCCCCACACATTAAACCCCCGCCACACACATACACTACCCCCCACACACACTAACCCCCCACACGCACTCACTAATTCTCAACACACACACTCACTAACCCCCCCACACACACACTAAACCCCCCCACCCCCCAACATACCTTTAAAACATGCTTGAAATACGGGAAGCGGTGACTACGGATTAATCCTGACGCCTTTCACCAGCGAGAAGAAGACAGACATTGGGTTCTAAGCTATGAGCTGCTGTCCCTCCAGTTTGTGTGTCACCTCCCTCTGGCAATGGAGGAGGCACAGGACAGAAAGACCAGTGTGCGAGTGGGAAGGGGAGTTAAAACAGTTGGCGACCGGAAGATCCAGCAGGCCTTGGTGGACCGAGCGCAAGTGCACGGTGAAATGCACGCCTAGCCTAGATACAAGGTACTGCAGATGCTGGTTTACAAAAACAGACACGATCTCCTGGAGTAACTTGCACCTGTGGAGAGCATGGACAGGCAACATTCTAGGTCAGGACCCTTCTTCAGATTGCTTAGAGTGGTCGCCTTAGATTCCCTTCCCTCTACAGACCCACTGAGTTCCTCCACTGCTTTAGAGGGAATGGAAAGACCACATTTTGAGTCAGGACCCTTCTTCAGACTGATTGGAGAGGGTGGGAGGAGGACGCTGGAAAAGGGAGATGGAGGGTGGACAAAGCCTTGCAAGTGATAGGTGGCTACAAAATGCTGGAGTAACTCAGCAGGATAGGCAGCATCTCTGGAGAGAAGGAATGGGTGATGTTTCAGGTTGAGACCCTTCTGTAGAAGTGATAGGTTGACATAGGTGAGGGAGACACATGAAATTGCAGATGCTGGAATCTTGCATAGAACACAATTTAGTTAAATGCACAGAATCGCTTGCCCAGCGTGAGGGAATCGAGGACCAGAGGACATCAGTTCAAGGTGAAGGGGAAAAGATTTAACAGAAATCTGAGGGGTAACTTTTCAACAGAGGGTGGTGGGTGTATGGAACAAGCTGCCGGTGGAGGTAGTCGAGGCTGGGACTATCCCATCGTTTAAGAAACAGTTATAGACAGGTACATAGTTAGGCCAAGTTTGGAACGATATAGACCAAATGCTGGCAGGTGGGACTAGTGTAGCCGGGACATGTTGGTTGGTGTGGGCATGTTGGGCCGAAGGTCCTGTTTCCACACTGTATCACTCTATGACTCTAATACAAAGTGCAGCCGTAACTCAGCAGGTCAGGCAGCATCTCTGGAGAACATGGATAGGTGACATTTCACACAGTGCTAGAGTAACTCAGCAGGTCAGGCAGCATCTGTGGAGAACATGGATAGGTGACGTTTCACAGAGTGCTGCAGTAACTCGGCAGGTCAGGCAGCATCTGTGGGGAACATGGATAGGTGACATTTCACACAGTGCTAGAGTAACTCGGCGGGTCAGGCAGCATCTGTGGAGAACATGGATATGTGACCTTTCGGGTCAGGACCCTTCTTCAGACTGACTCTATGTTAACAGATGAGGGGGTGATCGGCAGATGAGTGAAGTAAGTGCAGAGGCGAGGAGAAATATGAGGATAAAAAGATGTGAGATAAGGAGAGAGGAATGTATATGTGCAGCTTTAAGGGACATTGGTCAGGTAGCATTTGGAGTATTGCATACAATTCTGGTCACTCCATTACAGGACTGATGTGGAGGCTTTGGGGAAGGTGCAGAGATGGTTAACCAGATTGGTTTAAAAACAAGGAACTGCAGATGCTGGTTTACAAAAAAAGGTCACAAAATGCTGGAGTAAATCAGCAGGACAGTCAGCATCTGTGGAGAGAAGGACTGGGTGACATTTCGGGTCGAGACTGAAGAGGGCCTAGACCAGAAACATTACCCATTCCTTCCAGCATTTTGTGTCGACCTAAACAGAGCCTATCCACGTGGCGGTGTGCCAGCAGGCTGGAGGAGCGAACAAAGGCCTTGTCACAGAGTGGGCAGAGTGAAAGGACCCTGGCCAGTGTGGACTCGCCGGTGCTCCAGCAGGTGGTCAAGGCGGGTGAAGCCCTTACAACAGGATGGGCAGGGGGAGGGATGCTCACCGTTGTGGGTACGCCGGTGCTGCCACAGGCTTGACATGCGGGTGAAGCCCTTGCCACACTCAGCGCACACAAAGGGTCTCTCTCTGGTGTGTATCCGCTGGTGCTCCCGCACCCCCCATGCTCTCTTGTCACAGTGGGAGCAGCTGCTCGCCGGCGTGGGTCCGCCGGTGCTGCCGCAACCCCCGCGAGCTGTCAAACGACTCACCACAGTACGTGCATTCGTAGGGCTGGCCACTGGTGTGCACGTGCTGGTGAGACAGGGCTGGCGAGACCATGGCAAAGCGCTCTCCACACACCGGGCTGGGGATGGGACGGACCCCGGCGTGCACCCGCTGGTGGGACAGCAGCTGGCTGGAGCAGGTGAAGCCCTTGCCGCACCGGGCACAGGTGTGGGGACGCTCGCCAGTGTGGGTGCGCTGGTGCACCAGCAGGTGGCTGGATTGGGTGAAGCCCTTGCCACACGGGGTGCAGGTGTAGGGGCGGTCGCCGGTGTGGGTGCGCTGGTGCTTCAGCAGGTTGCTGGACTGGGTGAAGCCCTTGTCGCATTGGGCACAGGTGTAGGGGCGTTCGCCGGTGTGGGTGCGCTGTTACTTCAGCGGGCTGCATGATTGGGTGAAGCCCTTGCCGCACCGGGCACAGGTGTAAGGGCGCTCGCCAGTGTGGGTGCGCTGGTGCTTCAGCAGGTTGCTGGACTGGGTGAAGCCCTTGTCGCATTGGGCACAGGTGTAGGGGCGTTCGCCGGTGTGGGTGCGCTGGTGCTTCAGCAGGCTGCTGGAGCGGGTGAAGCCTATGCCGCAGTCGCTGCAGGTGACGGGACGCTCCCCGGTATGCAGCCGCCTGTGCACCTTCAGGTCCTTGGACAACTTGAAGCCTTTGCCGCAGTCGGAGCAGTTGAAGGGCCGCTCACTGCTGTGCACCGGCTGGTGCTCCCGCAGCCCCGACAACTGGGGAAAACTCTTTCCGCATGTGGAGCAGCCATAGGGTTTCTCGCCCGTGTGAACCCGCCGGTGGGCCTCTAGGACATTCGCCGTCTTGAAACTCTTGTCGCACTCTGAGCAGTTGAAGGGACGTTCTCCCATGTGCACCCGCCGGTGGCTCTGCAGCTGGCTCGGGCACTGCCAGGCCTTGCCACACACGTCGCACTCAATACGCTTCTCCTTGTTGCGCCCCGCCATGTAGTCCTCCATCGAAGCTCAGCCCCTCGAAGCTCAGCCCGCACACCGAGTGCCATGTCCTTGTTCCCCATGATCAATTCACCTGTTACTGACTGCAAGGGGCCTACATTTGTATGAACTAATTTTTTCTCTTCACATATCTATAAAAACGTTTGTAGTCAGTTTTTTAATGTTCCCTACCAGTTTTCTTTCATAATCTATTTCCCCTTTCCTAATTAAACCCTTTGTCCTCCTCTGCTGGACTGAATTTCTCCCAGTTCTTTGGTAGGCTGGTTCTTTTCTGGTTAATTTGTATGCTTCATCTTTTGTTTTGTTACTATTCCTGATTTCCCTTGTTATCCACGGTGCACTACCTTCCCTGATTTATTCTTTCGCCAAACTGGGATGAACAATTGTTGTAGTTCATCCATGCAGCCTTTAAATGCCTTCCATTGCATATCCACTGTCAACCCTTTAAGAATCAATTGCCAGTCTATCTTGGCCAATTCACGTCTCATACATTCAGTTACCTTTCTTTAATTTCAGAACCTTGTTTCTGAATTAATTATGTTACTCTCCATCCTAATGAAGAACTCAACCATATTATGGTCACTCTTGCCCAAGGGGCCACGCAGAACAAGACTGCTAACTAACCCTTCCTCATTACTCAATACCCAGTCTAGAATAGCCTGCTCTCTCGTTGGTTCCTCTACATGTTGGTTTAGAAAACTATCCCGCATACATTCCAAGAAATCCTCTTCCTCAGCACCCCTGCCAATTTGATTCACCCAATCTATATGTAGATTGAAGTCACCCTTTATAACTGCTTTACCTTTGTTGCACGCATTTCTAATTTCCTGTTAGATGCCATCCCCAACTCCACTACTACTGTTAGGTGGCCTGTACACAACTCCCACTAGCATTTTCTGCCCCTTAGTGTTTCGCAGCTCTACCCATATCGATTCCACATCCTCCAAGCTAATGCCCTTCCTTTCTATTGCGTTAATCTCCTCTCTAACCAGCAACGCTACCCCACCTACTTTTCTATTCTGCCTATCCCTCCAGAATATTGAATATCTCTGGATGTTCAGCTTCCAGCCTTGGTCACCCTGGAGCCATGTCTCCGTGATCCCAACTATATCATAGTCATTAATAGCTATCTATACATTCAACACATCCACCTTATTACGAATGCTCCTTGCATTGAGACACAAAGCCTTCAGGCTTGTTTTTACAACACTCTTACCCCTTATACAATTATGTTGAAGTGTGGCACTTTTTGATTTTTTGCCCTGCTTTTGTCTGCCTGCCAATTTTACTTTTCACCTTGCTACCTATTGCTTCTACCCTCATTTTACTCCCCTCTGTTTCTCTACTCCCTCATTTAAGAAACCCACCACCAAGAAACGTGACCGCCGAACCTCGCCGCCCCCCCCCGGGACCGCCTAACCTCATCGCCGCACCGGGCCCATCCGACATCGCCGTCCCACTGGGCCAGCCGCACATCACAGCCACACCCGGCCCACCTAACATCGCCGTCGCACTGGGCCCATCCAGCATCGTCGTCGCACCCGGCCCATCTAACATCGCCGTCACACCGGGCCCATTGAACATCGCCGTCGCACTGGGCCCGCCTAATATCGCCATCGCACCCGGCCCATCTAACAACAGCGCCGGTCCGGACCTACTCAACTTTGCCGCCAGACCGGGGATCCCCGAACATGGCCGCTGCACCGCACCCTACTCATCTCGTTGTCTTACCGGGCTGACACTCACTAACTCCCCCCCACACACACACACACACACACACTAACCCTCCCCGCCACACAAACACACTGACCCTCCGCCACACACACTAGCCCCCCCCACACAAACCCTCCCACACACACTAACTCCCCCCCAAACACACTAACCCTCCCACACACACACTAACCCCCCCACACACACACTAACCCCCCCCACACAAACACACTAACCCCCCCACACACTAACACCCCCCCACGCACACTGACCCCGCACACACACACTAACCCCCCCACACACACACACTAACCCCCCCCACACACACACTAACCCCCCCACACACACACTAACCCCCCCCCCCACACACACTAACCCCCCCCCCACACACTAACCCCCCCCACACACTAACCCCCCCAACACACACACTAACCCCCCCCACACACACACTAACCCCCCACACACTAACTCCCCACACAAACCCCCCACACACTAACCCCCCCACACACTACCCCCCCACACACACTAACCTCCCCCCCACACACATACTACCTCCCCCCCACACATAAACACTAAGCCCCCCACACCAACACACTTACCCCCCACACACTAACCCACCCCCCCACACACACACTAGACCCACACACACTAACCCCCCACACACTAACCCCTCCACACGCACACTAACCCACCCACACACGCACTACCCCCCCCACACACACACTAACCCCCCCCCACACATACTGACGCCCCCACACACATACATAGTAACCCCCCCCCACACACATACACACACTAACCCCCCACACACACACATTGACCCCCCCCACACACACTAACCCCCCCACACACATACATACTCACTAACCCACCCCCACGCACACACACATACTAAACGCCCTCACACACACACACTAAACCCCCCCCCCTTGATATTATATTAATATTATTTATTAGCTCCTATTGCCCCATCCCCGTCCTATCATGCATACACCCAACTCGCAGGCGCGTCTAGAGAGGGAGAGGTGGGGGTGGGGGGGGGGGGTAGAGAGAGAAGGCAGAGACAGAGACAGAGAGAGTGGCCAAGAGAGAGAGGGGCGGAGAGAGAGGGAGGAGTGGAGCGAGGGGGGGCGGGGGGAGAGGGAGGGGTGGATTGAGGGGGGATGAAGAGAGAGCCCAAGTGAGAGGCAGGGGGGAGAGAGAGGAGGGTGGGGGAGGGGTTTTAGGCTGGGGGGGGAGGAAGAGAGCCCCCCCCCCAACTCGCAGGCGCGTCTAGACAGGGAGAGGGAGGAGGTCGGAGGGCAGAGAGAGAGAAGGGGCAGACACAGAGAGAGGGGAGGAAGAGAGGGGGGTGGGTGGAAGAGAGGGGGGGGGAGAGGTGGTCATTAGCATGTGGTTTTTTTCGAGTAATGTGACAACACACAAACAAATAAATAAACACACACACACACATCCAAGATCAGAGTTTTATAATTATGGTGATAGATACAGATATAGAGGAAAGCTTATCGTTCAAATTTATTGTCACATGCACCAATTAAGGAACAGTTATATTTGAGCTACCATACAGCCATACTAAGTAAAAAGCAACAAGACACACAGCCACATAAAATACAATTTAACAGAAACATCCACCGCAGCGGAATCCACATTCCTCACTGTGATGGAAGGGAATAAAGTTCAATCATCTTCCTCGTTTGTTCACCCGTGGTCGGGGCTGTTGAACCCTCCGCAGTTGCCGCTGCCGACGGTCCGATGTCCGAAGCCCTTGCGTCGGGATGACGGAAACTCCGGCGTGGGAAGGATTGGAACACTTCGCAGCATGGAGCTCCCGAGTCGGCCTCTTCTTACCGGAGACCGCGGGCTTCACGTTGTTAAAGTCCACAGGCCCCGAGGTTGGAGCTCCTCACGGGGGAACCTCGGCAAAGGAGAAAAATCGCATCTCCGTCGAGTTAAGTGACTGAAAAAAAGTTCCCCCCAATTCCCACTCCCCCCCCCCCCCCCATGTAAAACAAACCCAGAAACACTAAAACATACTTTTAAAACATACTTGAAATACGGGAAGCGGTGACTACGGATTAATCCTGACGCCTTTCGCCAGCGAGAAGAAGACAAGACATTGGGTTCCAAGCTATGAGGTGCTGTCCCTCCAGTTTGCGTGTCACCTCCCTCTGGCAATGGAGGAGGGCCAGGATAGAAAGACCAGTGTGCGAGTGGGAAGGGGAGTTAAAATAGTTTGCAACCGGAAGATCCAGCAGGCCTTGGTGGACCGAGCGCAAGTGCACGGTGAAATGCACGCCTAGTCTAGATACAAGGAACTGCATATGCTGGTTTACAAAAACAGACACAATCTCCTGGAGTAATTTGCACCTCTGGAGAGCATGGACAGGCAACATTCTAGTTCAGGGCCCTTCTTCAGATTGCTTGGTGTGGTCGCCTTAGATTCCCTTCCCTCTACAGACCCACTGACTTCCTCCACTGCTTTAGAGGGAATGGACAGACCACATTTTGAGTCGGGACCATTCTTCAGACTGATTGGAGAAGGTGGGGGGAGGAAGCTGGAAAAGAGAGATGGGGGCTGGACAAAGCCTGGCAAGTGATAGGTGGATACAAAATGCTGGAGTAACTCAGCGGGACAGGCAGCATCTCTAGAGAGAAGGAATGGGTGATGTTTCAGGTTGAGACTCTTCTGTAGAAGTGATAGGTTAACATAGGTGAGGGAGACACAAGAAACCGCAGATGCTGGAATCTTGCATAGAACACAATTTAGTTCGATGCACAGAATCTCTTGCCCAGAGTGAGGGAATCGAGGACCAGAGGACATCAGTTCAAAGTGAAGGGGAAAAGATTTAACAGGAATCTGAGGGGTAACTTTACAACGGAGGGTGGTGGGTGTATGGAACAAGCTGCCGGTGGAGGTAGTCGAGGCTGGGACTATCCCATCGTTTAAGAAACAGTTATAGACAGGTACACAGTTAGGCCATGTTTGGTGGGATAGGGACCAAATGCTGGCGGATGGGACTAGTGTAGCCGGGACATGTTGGTTGGTGTGGGCATGTTGGGCCGAAGGTCCTGTTTCCACACTGTATCACTCTATGACTCTAACACAAAGTGCTGCAGTAACTCAGCAGGTCAGGCAGCATCTCTGGAGAACATGGATAGGTGACATTTCACACAGTGCTAGAGTAACTCAGCAGGTCAGGCAGCATCTCTGGAGAACATGGATAGGTGACATTTCACACAGTGCTAGAGTAACTCGGCGGGTCAGGCAGCATCTGTGGAGAACATGGATAGGTGACCTTTCGGGTCAGGACCCTTCTTCAGGCTGACTCTATGTTAACAGATGAGGGGGTGATCGGCAGATGAGTGAAGTAAGTGCAGAGGCGAGGAGGAATAAGAGGATAAAAGGATGTGAGATAAGGAGAGAGGAATGTATATGTGCAGCTTTAAGGGACATTGGTCAGGTAACATTTGGAGTATTGCATACAGTTCTGGTCACTCCATTACAGGACTGATGTGGAGGCTTTGGGGGAGGTGCAGAGATGGTTAACCAGAATGGTTTAAAAACTAGGAACTGCAGATGCTGGTTTACAAAAAAGTATACAAAATGCTGGAGTAAATCAGTGGGACAGTCAGCATCTGTGGAGAGAAGGACTGGGTGACATTTCGGGTCGAGACTGAAGAGGGTCTCGACCAGAAACATTACCCATTCCTTCCAGCATTTTGTGTCGACCTAAACAGCGCCTATCCTCGTGGCGGTGTGCCAGCAGGCTGGAGGAGCGGTCAAAGGCATTGTCACAGAGTGGGCAGAGTGAAAGGACTCTGGCCAGTGTGGACTCGCCGGTGCTCCAGCATGTGGTCAAGGCGGGTGAAGCCCTTACCACAGGACGGGCAGGGGATGGGACACTCACCGCTGTTTACGCCGATGCTGCCACAGGCTTGACATGCGGGTGAAACCCTTGACACACTCAGCGCACACAAAGGGTCTCTCTCTGGTATGTATCCGCTGGTGCTACCGCAGCCCCCATGCTCTCTCATCACAGTGGGAGCAGCTGCTCGCCGGCGTGGGCCCGCCAGTGCTGCCGCAAACCCCGCGAGCTGTCAAACGCCTCACCGCAGTACGGGCAGTCGTAGGGCTGGCCACTGGTGTGCAAGTGCTGGTGAGACAGAGCGTGGGAGGCCATGGCAAAGCGCTCTCCACACACCGGGCTGGGGATGGGACGGACGCCGGAGTGCACCCGCTGGTGGGACAGCAGTTGGGTGGAGCAGATGAAGCCCTTGCCGCACCGGGCACAGGTGTGGGGGCGCTCGCCAGTGTGGGTGCGCTGGTGCTTCAGCAGGTTGCTGGAGTGGGTGAAGCCCTTGCCGCACCGGGCACAGGTGTGGGGGCGCTCGCCAGTGTGGGTGCGCTGGTGCTTCAGCAGGCTGCACGATTGGGTGAAGCCCTTGCCGCACTGGGCACAGGTGTAAGGACGCTCGCCAGTGTGGATTAGCTGGTGCTTCAGCAGGTTGCTGGATTGGGAAAAGCACTTGCCGCACTGGGCACAGGTGTAGGGGCGCTCGCCAGTGTGGGTGCGCTGGTGCTGCATCAGGCTGCTGGACTGAGTGAAGCCCTTGCCGCATTGGGCACAGGTGTAGGGGCGCTCGCCGGTGTGGGTGCGTTGGTGCTTCAGCAGGCTGCTGGAGCGGGTGAAGCCTATGCCGCAGTCGCTGCAGGTGAAGGGACGCTCACCGGTATGCAGCCGCCTGTGCACCTTCAATTCCTTGGGCGACTTGAAGCCTTTGCCGCAGTCGGAGCAGTTGAAGGGCCGCTCACTGCTGTGCACCCGCTGGTGCTCCCGCAGCCCCGACAACTGGGGAAAACTCTTTCCGCATGTGGAGCAGCCATAGGGCTTCTCGCCCGTGTGAACCCGCCGGTGGGCCTCTAGGACATTCGCCGTCTTGAAACACTTGTCGCACTCTGAGCAGTTGAAGGGACGTTCCCCCGTGTGCACCCGCCGGTGGCTCTGCAGCTGGCTTGGGCACTGCCATGCCTTGCCACACACGTCGCACTCATAACGCTTCTCCTTGTTGCGCCCCGTCATGTAGTCCTCCATCGATGCTCAGCCCCTCGAAGCTCAGCCCGCACACCGAGCAAAAGGGAGGAGGGGGCTCACCTGCACCCTCGCCACCGTCAATAGCTGCTCATGTCGTCGTCTCTCCATCCACAGCAACGGCTCCTAAACCCTGCAGGAGGGGAACAAATGGATAACAAGCTGGCAAACAGGACATTACTAACACATATTGAGTGTGTTTATGGCGGATGAAACCATTACATAATTCTGCGCGGACTCCATGGGCCGAAAGACATAGAAACATGGAAACATAGAAAATAGGCACAGCAGTAGGCCATTCAGGCCTTCGAGCCTGCATCGCCATTCAATATGATCATGGCTGATCATCCAACTCAGTATCCTGTACCTGCCTTCTCTCCATACCCCCTGATCCCTTTAGCCACAAGGGCCACATCTAACTCCCTCTTAAATATAGCCAATGAACTGGCCTCAACTACATTCTGTGGCAGAGAACTCCAGAGATTGACCACTCTCTGTCTAAAATATGTTTTTCTCATCTCAGTCCTAAAAGATTTTCCCTTTAGCCTTAAACTGTGACCCCTTGTTCTGAACTTCCCCAAAAACGGGAACAATCTTCCTGCATCTAGCCTGACCAACCCCTTAAGAATTTTGTAAGTTTCTATAAGATCCCCCTAAATCTGGATTTTACTCAGTTCCTCCATCTCATTTGACCCCCGGTTCCCTGCTATTTCCGGCAGATTATTTAAGTCTTCCTTAGTGAAGATAGAACCAAAGTAGTTATTCAATTCGTCTGCCATGTCCTTGTTCCCCATGATCAATTCATCTGTTTCTGACTGCAAGGGGCCTACATTTGTTTTAACTAATCTCTTTCTCTTGACATAGCTATAAAAACTTTTGCAGTCAGCTTTTATGTTCCCTGCCAGTTTTCTTTCATAATCAATTTTCCCTTTCCTAATTAAGCCCTTTGTCCTCCTCTGCTGGACTGAATTTCTCCCAGTCCTCTGGTAGGCTGCTTTTTTTGGCTAATTTGTACGCTTCATCATTTGTTTTGTTACTATCCCTGATTTCCCTTGTTATCCACGGTGCATTACATTCCCTGATTTATTATTTTGCCAAACTGGGATGAACAATTGTTGTAGTTCATCCATGCAGCCTTTAAATGCCTTCCATTGCATATCCACCCTCAACCCTTTAAGAAACAATTGCCAGTCTCTCTTGGCCAATTTACGTCTCATACCTTCAGTTACCTTTCTTTAAGTTCAGAACCCTTGTTTCTGAATTAACAATGTTACTCTCCTTCCTAACGAAGAACTCAACCATATTATGGCCACTCTTGCCCAAGGGGCCACGCAGAACAAGACTGCTAACTAACCCTTCCTCATTACTCAATACCCAGTCAAGAATAGCCTGCTCTCTCGTTGGTTCCTCTACATGTTGGTTTAGAAAACTATCCCGCATACATTCCAAGAAATCCTCTTCCTCAGCACCCCTGCCAATTTGATTCACCCAATCTATATGTAGATTGAAGTCATCCATTATAACTGTTTTACCTTTGTTGCACGCATTTCTAATTTCCTGTTTGATGCCATCCCCAACTCTACTACTACTGTTAGGTGGCCTGTGCACAACTCCCACTAGCGTTTCTGCCCCTTAGGGTTTCGCAGCTCTACCCATATCGATTCCACATCCTCCAAGCTAATGTCCTTCTTTTCTATTACGTTAATCCCCTCTCTAACCAGCAACGCTACCCCACATCCTTTTCCATTCTCTCGAATATTCCTCTTGAATATTGAATATCCCTGGATGTTCAGCTCCCAGCCTTGGTCACCATGGAGCCATGTCTCCGTGATCCCAACTATATCATAATCATTAATAGCTATCTGCACATTCAACTCATCCACCTTATTACGAATGTTCCTTGCATTGAGACACAAAGCCTTCAGGCTTGTTTTTACAACGCTCTTACCCTTTATACAATTATGTTGAAGAGTGGCCCTTTTTGATTTTTGCCCTGCTTTTGTCTGCCTGCCACTATTACTTTTCACCTTGCTACCTATTGCTTCTACCCTCATTTTACTCCCCTCTGTTTCTCTGCTCACTCATTTAAGAAACCCACCACCAAGAAACGCGACCGCCGAACCTCGCCGCCCCCCCCCCCGGGACCGCCCAACCTCATCGCCGCACCGGGCCCATCCGACATCGCCGTCCCACTGGGCCTGCCGCACATCACAGCCACACCGGGCCCATCTAACATCGCCGTCGCACTGGGCCCATCCAGCATCGCCGTCGCACCCGGCCCATCTAACATCGCTGTCGCACCGGACCTACTCTACACGGCCGCCGGACCGGGGCTCCCCGAACATGGCCGCTGCACCGCACCCTACTCATCTCGTTACCTTACCGGGCTGGCCGCTCCGCGCCACCCCACCGACCATCCGCCCACCGGGACCTCCCACGCATCGCCCGCGGATCCCGACTCTACTACCCACGGACTCCTACCATCGGGTCCGCCGACCCTCGCCACTGTACTCCCACCATCGGGTCCGCCGACTCTCGCCACTCCACCTCCCTCCAGCAGCCCACAGCCGTCGCCTTACCTGGAGCCTGGACTCTGCACTGTGCCTGAAGCCTCCACGCTGCTAACTCCCACTCTCCTGGGTTTGACTCCACTGGGTCCTAGTGCCAGTCTGCCCAGCACAGGTAACCTCAGTGGCAGTTCCACTGAGTCTCCCCCATCCCCCTCTAACTATGTGACCCCTGCTCTTCCCCACCTACACTACAGCCCTCTCACCCCCCACCGCGACCACCCACTACCCCCCCCCCAACACACATCGCCTCGTCCCCAGTCCACTCACCTGCCTTCCTCCGGCCCCAACCCCCATCCCTGCCGGGTGTTCACCATCCCCCCTGACCTCCCCTTTTCCGACACCGAACGGTCTATCCTCAGCAGAGGTCTTACCTTTTTCCCCCTCCGTCCCCACCTCAATGAGTTCCGCGCCCACCACGACTTGGAGCTCTTCTACCGTCGCCTCCACTTCACAGCGTTCTTCCATGGGAAGGAGTCCTCGCCCCCCATTGATGATCCATATTCCCGTCTCCAACGCACCCCCTCCTGGTGGACCCCCCCCCCCCCCCTCGCGGCCCTCCAGCTTTAGAACTCTTTATGCAAAACTGCCGTCGCGACATCAACCGCCTCTAGTTCTCCACTCTCCTGTCTCACTCCAATCTCTCCCCCCTTGAACGTACTGCCATCGACTCACTCCGCAACAACCCAGACTGGGTTATCAAACCTGCCGACAAGGGAGGTGCCGTGGTAGTCTGGCGCGTCGATCTCTACAAAGCTGAGGCCACGCGCCATTTCTCAGACACCTCCTCCTACTTACCCCTGGACCATGGCGAGCACCAGGCCACCATCTCTAGTACCATCACCGACTACATCAACTCCCACGCCCTGCCCGACCGAGCCTCCAACCTCATCGATCCCCAGCCCCGCACGGCCCGATTTTACCTTCTCCCCAAAATCCACAAACCTGACTGTCCTGGTAGACCCATTGTCTCTGCCTGTTTGTGCCCTACCGAACTTATTTCCACATACCACGACTCCATCCTATCCTCCTTGGTTAAATCCATCCCTACCTATGTTCAAGACACCTCAGACACTTTCCGTCGTCTCCGCGCATTCCATTCTGTAGGCCCTCACCCCCTCATCTACACCATGGACATCCAGTCACTCTACACTTCGACCCCCCACCAGGATGGTCTCAAAGCCCTCCGGTTCTTCCTCAACCAGAGAAGCAACCTAAACCCGGCCACTGACACTCTCCTCCACCTAGCGGAGCGGGTCCTTACCCTCAATAACTTCACGTTTGACTCCTCCCATTTCCTCCAAATACAAGGCGTAGCTATGGGCACACGCATGGGCCCCAGCTACGCCTGCCTCTTTGTCGGGTACGTCGAATAATCATTGTTCAATATATGCCAGGGCCCCATCCCCGACCTCTACCTCCGCCACATCGACGACTGCTTTGGTGTCACCTCCTGCACCCGCACACAACTGACTGACTTAATCCACTTCACCACCAACTTCCATCCGGCACTCAAATACACCTGGACTATTTCCGACACTTCCCTACCATTCCTTGACCTCACTATTTCCATCGCAGGTGATAGACTTCTGACCGACATCCACTATAAGCCTACTGACTCCCATGGCTATCTGGACTACACTTCTTCCCACCCTGCTTCCTGTAAGAACTCCATCCCCTACTCCCAATTCCTCCGTCTACGCCGCATCTGCTCCCAGGATGAGGCGTTCCACACCAGGGCATCTGAAATGCCCTCATTCTTCAGGGAAGGGGGGGGGGCGGTTCCCTCCTCCACCATAGATGAGGCTCGCACCAGGGTCTCTTCCATACCCCACAACACTGCTCTCTCTCCCCATCCCCCCACTCGCAACAAGGGCAGCAGTCTGAAGAAGGGTTTCGGCCCAAAACGTAGCCTATTTCCTTCACTCCATAGATGCTGCTGCACCCACTGAGTTTCTCCAGCATTTTTCTGTACCTTCGATTTTCTAGCATCTGCAGTTCCTTCTTAAACACCTCTTATTCTCTGTTTATTATCTTTTTCTTCTTTCCCCCGTACATGTTGGGTATGAGTGCTTCTCTTCTCTGCCTCCTGCCTCACACACTGTCTACTAGCTTTCTCTATCTGAGTCCCTCCCCCCAACCATTCTAGTTTAAAGTCTCCCCAGTAGCCTTTGCAAATCTCCCCGCCAGTATATTGGTCCCCTTCGGGTTCAAGTGCAACCCGTCCTTTTTGTACAGGTCACATCTTCCCCGAAAGAGGTCCCAATGATCCAGAAACTTGAATCCCTGCCCACTGCACCAGCCCTTCAGCCACGCATTTATCCTCCACCTCGCTCCATTCCTACACTCACTGTCGCGTGGCACAGGCAGTAATCCTGAAATTGTTACTTTAGCGGTCCTTTTCCTTAACTCTCTTTCTAACACCCTAAATTCTCCTTTGCTACCCATGTCATTGGTACCTATATGTACCATGACCTCAGGCTCCTCTCCCTCCCATTTCAGGATATCTTGGACACGTGAGGACACATCCCAGACCCTGGCACCAGGGAGCCAAACTACCATCCGGGTCTCCTGACTGCGCCTATCTGACCCCCTAACTATAGAATCCCATTTTACTACTGCTCACCTCTTCTTTTCCTTACCCTCCTGAGCAACAGGACCAGTCTCTGTGCCGGAGGACCGGCCGCTGTCGCTAACCCCAGGTAGGCTGTCCCCCCCAACAGTACTCAAACAGGAGTTCTTATTGCCAAGGTGTACAGCCACTGGGGTACTCTCTAGTCCCTGCCTCTGCCCTTTGCCCCTCCTAACTGTGACCCACTTGTCTGGCTCCCGTGGTCTTGGAGTGACCACCTCTCAGTAACTCCTCTCTATGACCTCCTCACTCTCCCTGACCAGACGGAGGTCATCGAGCTGCTGCTCCATGTTCCTCTCCCTCCCATTGTTTCCCAAGACCTGTTGTTTCTGCGCTGCATCCCTAAACTAAACTAAACCAATGAAGTGTGTTGACCCAAAACGCCAACCATTGCTTCTCTCCACAGATGCTGCCTGACCCGCTGAGTTACTCCAGCACTTTGTGTCTATCTTCTCCACAGATGCTGCCTGACCCACTGGGTTACTCCAGCACTTTGTGTCTATCTTCTGCACAGATGCAGCCTGACCCACTGAGTTACTCCAGCACTTTGTCATAGAGTCATAGAGTGATACAGCGTTGGAAAGAGGCCCTTCGGCCCAACTCGTACCCACACTTCTAGATCCCTCGGCTCCACACATTCCGCAAGGGTCAGAGTTGTACAGTGTCCAAGTGAGACCACACCTGGAGTATTGTGTACGGTATTGGTCCCCTAATTTGAGGAAGGACATTCTTGCTATTGAGGGAGAGCAGCGTAGGTCTACAAGGTTAATTGCCGGGATGGCGGGGCTGTCATATGCTGAGAGAATGGAGCGGCTGTGCTTGTACTCTGGAGTTTAGAAGGATGAGGGGATCTTATTGAAACATATAAGATTGTTAAGGGTTTGGACATGCTAGAGGCAGGAAACATGTTTCCGATATTGGGGGAGTCCAGAACCAGGGGCCACAGTTTAAGAATATGGGGTAAGCCATTTTGGAACAAAGACGAGGAAACACTTTTTCTCACAGAGAGTTGTGAGTGTGGAATTCTCTGCATCAGAGGGCGGTGGAGGCTGGTTCTCTGGATACATTCAAGAGAGAGCTAGATAGGGCTCTCAAAGATCGCGTAGTCAATGGATATGGGGAGAAGGCAGGAATGGGGTACTGATTGGGATGATCAGCCATGATCACATGGAATGGCGGTGCTGGCTCAAAGGGCAGAATGGCCTACTCCTGCACCTATTGTCTATTGCCCCAGCGCCCCGCCATTCACAGTGAAGATACTGCCCTGGTTTGACTTCCTAAACTGCAACACCCTCCCCACCCCCAAACAATGTGACCTCCTCCCTGTGGCTCCCCGCCCCTTACCTCTGCCGCCTCCTGCTCCTTAACCCCCTTTGCTCCCTCCCCCCCACCCCCAAACAATGTGAACCCCCACCTGACTCATTTGACCCCTATCTCTCCCCCCCAAGTTCCCTGCCCCCCCATTCATCCTCCTCCAAACCCACTCCCCCTTGAATCCCTCCCCCCTCCCTTTGCTCCTTGCTTCCCCCCGCTACTCACTTCACCCTTTTTCCACCCCCAGACTCTCTCCCCTACCTCCCCCGGACTGTCTCCTCTCTCTCTGACCCTCTCCCCTTATTCCTGCCCCTCAGCCTCCCACCGCTCAGATATCTCTCTCCTCCCCTCCCCCTTCTCTCTCACTCACCCACTCCCTTCTCTCTCCACCCTTCTATCTCTCATTCTGCTCCTCTCTCTCCCTCCCCACATTCTCTTTCTCTCCACCCCTCCTATCTCTCTCCCCATTCTCTCTCTCTATCCCCTTCTCCATCTCTCCCTCCCCACCCTCTCCCTCTCCCTCCCCCTTGTTCTCTCTCACCTTCCAGTGCGGGTCGGCTCCATCTTGGCCGTGGCGTCATTTCCGGGCTGAGGCCGCCCCGCAGCCTGCGGAGCAACGGCCGGGGCCGTGACGTCGTTTCCGGGTTAAGGCCCCTCGCGGTCTCTCTGTCTCTGTCTCCGGGGCAACGGGCAGCGGGCGGGCGGATGAGCCGCGAGTGAGTGAGTGAGTGAGTGAGTGGGGACCCGGATGGGCCGGAGTCATGTCGCCGCTGAGCGGAGTCTATCTCTCTGTCTCTGTCTGTCTCTGTCTGTCTCTCACTCTCCATCTCTCTCTCTCTGTGTCTCCATCTGTGGGATGTAAACATCTACATCTACAGCTACAGCTACAGCTACATTGGACGTTGATGCGGGGCCTGTCTGTGGGGCTGTGGCTCCATGAAGCTGCCTCGCTGTTCCAGCCGGTCTCTGAAGTCAGGTTCTGATTTTAAATTTATCACCCAAATAATCCAGATTAATGCTTTGGCGACCGGCCTCCTGTACACGATCAGTTGGTTCACGCTCCAGCTTCTCCTCATCTAGATTTTTCAGGCAATGTTCAATCAAACTTTGTCGTGTTTGCTTTGGCCAGGTTTCAGCATTAGAGGCCAATTTTTGTAATGTTTCCTGGTTGGGATTTGCCGGTTTTACAAAGTGTGTTAATATCTTTGCCTGCCTCGTGATACCCTATGTGGGTTCCGCACTTGCAGAAACCCTCAGATGGTGCAGAGTCTGGGCCATTTTATAAATAACTCTAACAGCGACTGCGAAGAAGTCTCTCGGTCTCGGTTGATTCCTGTGTTGGTCGCGATTCACATTATTACACATTATTATACTCCGGCCTGACATGGTCCTGTGGTCCACAACAGCCAAGTTGGCATACGTTGTGGAATAGACAGTTCCATGGGATGATGGTGTTGAAGAAGCTTATGAGAGGAAAAAGACCAAGTACTCTGAACAGGCAGCTGAAGCTGCCCAGAATGGCAGGAAAACCAAGATTTTCCCAGTCAAAGTGGGATGCATGGGATTTGTTGCTACATCTACGACCAGGCTATTAAAGAAAATGGAGGTGAGGGGTTGCTCCCTCCAACAAGCAATCAAGTCATCATCAAATTCTGCAGAAAAAGGCAGCAATTGGATTTGGATCAAAAGGAGAGATAACGATTGTGTTGCAAGATGTAGACAGGAGGGTATGGAATTGTGGGAGGTGTAACTGGGACGCCAGGTCTCACCCATGAGCCCTCTGGAGATGTTGTGGGCTTATCAATGAAACGTCAAAGAAGGAGGGTGCCCACCTGATGACCCCGATGACGTACCTCCGCTCACCACTCCACTCCCACTGCAAATAGCAAGAGTGCCGACTTATTACAGGGATTGAAACATCAAGTCCTATTAGCTCTACTGTTGCTAAACAATGGCTACCCCCATTCCCCTCTGCATGTTATTACTCATTTCTGGCTTAGTTAGTAGTAAACTATACTGCAATACTAATGCAGTAAAGTATAGCATCAATTATCTCTAGCGTAGTAGGGTTAAAACCACGGTGCTCACCAAGTCTTTGTTTTTCCCAGCTTGCGGAAAGCACCTGCCGAACTCTTCTCGACTAGGCAACGATTTTCCAGTTTCTCTATCGCTGTAGCTTCATCAGGGAAAGAGATCTACTTCTAGCCGGTAAGGGGTTTTAAAGAGTAGGTCGATGTCCCACCCTTTGTGGGTTTGCCCCTCCCATGTGCTGAGTCCTAGTGTTAAGGTACAATTTGCTTCAAACAGACTGACAACACAAAAGTTAGTAATACAGTAACGGTCTTTATTTCGCCAGGCGGGTGTAGGAGTCAACTCTCACAGCATGTAAAATACAGACTACAGAGTCTATCTTTCTCCACACACAGAGTTAATGTTCAATCAGATATATTTATACCCTAATAATCAGCAATTCAGCAATTCTTTATCTTACAGAGCATTGTACAGCCTCTTGCCTGTTCATGTTATTGTGCTGTAATCTCGATAGTGTTGCAGAAGAAAGGCGAAAACATTCATGTTTTTGTGCTGTACTCTTGCTAGTGCTAGTGCTAGGCTTTACTTAAACTCTTTAACTACTTACAAGGCAGACCCTTTAAAAATAGGTCATTAGAAAGAAAAAACAATTTCAAATTAACAGATATTTTTCTGAGATAAAGGCATTTCCAATTCTCATCCAACACCTCAATCTGAATCCCACATGGCCAGTGTGCAATTCAGATCTTTCTTGAATTCAATTCAAAATGGAAGAAATAGGAAGAAATCAAACTTAATATATCGATAAGGTCACAAATCTAAATGCCAGGGCACAGCGAAGAAAATGAACAGTCTCTTTGCTGAGCCACATCCGCTGCTTAATAAAAGTTTAGAAGATAGAGAGATAGAGAATAAACAGTCAATTTCATAGAAACATAGAAAATAGGTGCAGGAGGAGGCCATTTGGCCCTTCGAGCCAGCACCGCCATTCATTGTGATCGTGGCTGATCATCCCCTATCAATAACCCGTGCCTGCCTTCTCCCCATATCCCTTGACTCCACTACCCCCTAGGGCTCTATCTAACTCTCTTAAATCCATCCAGTGACTTGGCCTCCACTGCCCTCTGTGGCAGGGAATTCCATAAATTCACAACTCTGGGTGAATTTTTTTTTCTCACCTCAGCCTTAAATGACCTCCCCTTTATTCTAAGACTGTGGCCCCTTATTCTGGACTCACCCACCATTGGGAACATTATTCCTGCATCTAGCTTGACCAGTCCTTTTATAATTTTACTAGACTAAGTGGGACCCGTTGGGTCCCATGTTCACACGGGAGGGCTGGTCCCCCGGTGCAGCCTTTGAAAGCAGTTAGCACCACCAACAACAGCCATTTTTTTTTGCAGTGCAGCCTTTCAAAGCAGTTACCACCACCAACAACAGCCATTTTTCCCCCAGGGCAGCCATTTTAAAGCAGTTACCACCACCAACAACAGCCATTTTTTTTGCAGTGCAGCCTTTTAAAGCAGTTACCACTACCAACAACAGACATTTTTTTTTGCATTGCAGCCTTTCAAAGAACTTACCTCCACCAACCGCCATTTATTTTTGCAGTGCAGTCTTTCAAAGCAGTTACCACCACTAATAGCCATTTTGTTTGCAGTGCAGCCTTTTAAAGCAGTTACCACCACCAACAACAGCCATTTTTTTGCCGTGCAGCCTTTGAAAGCAGTTAGCACCACCAACAACAGCCAGTTTTTTTTGCAGTGCAACCTTTCAAAGCAGTTACCACCACCAACAATAGCCATTTTTTTGTAGTGCAGCCTTTCAAAGCAGTTGGCACCACCAACTACCGTTTTTTTTTTTGCAGTGCAGCCTTTCAAAGCAGCTACCTCCACCAACAACAGCCATTTTTTTTTTGCAATGGCAGCCTTTCAAAGCAATTACCACCACCAACAAAAGCCATTTTTTTCTAGTGCAGCCATTTAAAAGCGATTACCACCACCAACAGCCATTTTTTTCCAGTGCAGCCATTTAAAAGCAGTTACCGCCACAAATGGCCATTGTTTTTGCAGTGCAGCCTTTCAAAGCAGTTACCACCACAACAGCAGGCAATAGACACTTTTTTGCAAGCAGTTTAGAACCAATAGACACTTTTTGCAAGCTTTAGAACCAATAGAGACACTTTCTGCAAGCATTTTAGAACCAATAGGGACACTTTTTGCAAGCATGTTAGAACCAATAGATCCACTTTTTGCAAGCATGTTAGAACCAATATACACTTTTTGCAAGCATTTTAGAACCAATAGACACTTTTTGCAAGCATGTTAGAACCAATAGACACCTTTAAAGCAGTTACCACCACCAACAACAGCCATTTTTGTTTTGAATTGCAGCCTTTCAAATCAGTTACCACCACCAACAACAGCCATTTTGTTATACAGTGTAACCTTTCAAAGCAGTTACCACCACTAATAGTCATTTTTTCCCAGTGCAGCCATTTAAAAAGTTACCACCTCCAACAACAGCCATTTTTTTTGCAGTGCAGCCTTTTCAAGCAGTTACCACTACCAACAACAGACATTTTTTTTTGCATTGCAGCCTTTCAAAGAACTTACCTCCACCAACCGCCATTTTTTTTTGCAGTGCAGTCTTTCAAAGCAGTTACCACCACTAATAGCCATTTTGTTTGCAGTGTAGCCTTTTAAAGCAGTTACCACCATCAACAACAGCCATTTTTTTGCCGAGCAGCCTTTGAAAGCAGTTAGCACCACCAACAACAGCCAGTTTTTTTTTGCAGTGCAACCTTTCAAAGCAGTTACCACCACCAACAATAGCCATTTTTTGTAGTGCAGCCTTTCAAAGCAGTTGGCACCACCAACTACCGTTTTTTTTTTGCAGTGCAGCCTTTCAAAGCAGCTACCTCCACGAACAACAGCCATTTTTTTTTGCAATGGCAGTCTTTCAAAGCAATTACCACCACCAACAACAGCCATTTTTTTCTAGTGCAGCCATTTAAAAGCGATTGCCACCACCAACAGCCATTTTTTTCCAGTGCAGCCATTTAAAAGCAGTTACCACCACAAATGGCCATTGTTTTTGCAGTGCAGCCTTTCAAAGCAGTTACCACCACAACAGCAGGCAATAGACACTTTTTGCAAGCAGTTTAGAACCAATAGACACTTTTTGCAAGCTTTAGAACCAATAGAGGAGTAGAGGCGGAGCAACAAGCTGGAGTAGTCGCACTTTTTCCAAGCTCCCAATCTGTTAACCTTCAACTGTTATTACAGCTCAGCCTAAGTTTTAAAACTACCATAAATATTTAACACCATCGACAGCACTCCTCCACATCGTAAAGATGGCAGGCAGAAGAAAGAAAGAGGAGCAAAATATTGAAGACTCGTCGACCAGCACCATCATGGCTACGCTAGCAGCCTTGTTAACAGAGCACAAGGCATCGCTACTGGCAGAATTTAACGCAGCGTTCACCAAGCTGGAAACAAAGCTGGACAATATCCAGACCACTATTCTAGATCAACAACAGCGTCTTTCGTCATTAGAGACATTTGCCGATACCACCAGCCAAGACATGCGAGCTATGGAGACAATGCTAACTACGGTCATCGAAGAGAACGCCAAGTTTAAGTCTAAGCTTATCGACCTGGAAGGCAGGAGTCGCCGAAATAACGTAAGGATAGTCGGCCTCCCCGAGAACATCGAAGGCCCCCAAACAACAGCTTTTTTCTCTCAACTCCTGCTCGAGACACTTGGCGAACGCATACTGGAATCAGCCCCGGAGCTAGACCGAGCCCATCGCACGCTAGCAGCCAAACCAAGCCCTGGTGGGAAACCCAGAGCAGTTGTGGTTTGCTTCCATAGATTCCAGACCCGCGAGTTGGTGGTGCGTGAGGCTCGGAGGCAGAGGGGTAAGCTGAAGTACAAAGATATCCCGATTCACATTTTTGAAGATTACTGTCCCGAGATAGTTGAACAACGTTCTGCATATCGGGACGTCGTGAAGGAGCTGTACAACCTGGGTCTCAAACCCTCCCTTCATTATCCGGCCAAGCTGTTCATCATGGCCGGGGAGGGAAAGAGGCGACGGTTAACATCTCCCGAGGACGCTCAGGCTTTCATTTCATCTTACCGTTGATGCAGACCGGGACCCACAGATGACTGACTCTGCTCGGTACGTTTACATCCGAATGGCACAGGGATCCAGTTAATCTACGGTTACATTATGGGTTACATTATGGACTAACTTTAGCTTGACTGCCCTTAGCAATTAGCCACTGCTAGCGCTCGGCCTTGCTGTTATATCAATGACTATGTCTTACCAACTTTTCCTTTTAATGTTTATGTGTAATCATACTTGAAAGGCTCTTCCCCTGTACATGCTATAAAATAGGGCTAAAGGGACCCACATTGTGGTTCGTGATTTGATCTCTGCCTTCTTGCTTTTAGCAGCTGGCCAGCATTTGAAAGGTTTGTTTACACTAGTCTTAATAGCGGACTGTCTGGGGCTGATAAGAACTCATTATAGTCAAGGCTGCGTTACACCAAATAGCTCTTACAGCGTTTTTGTTTAACAAAACTTAATTGATGTTCTTCTGCCCTGCGCCTTAATCCAAGATTCCAGTTTGTCACTTGTTAATCTCTCTAATGCTAACTCTTTCTTTATACCTTACCAACTTTAAGTTATACTATGTTATACCAAAGGAAGCTATTCCTGTTTCACTTATACGTTGGCTTACTTATTTAGTATCACTATTTTGTTAATTTTGTTAATTTGTCTTGTTGTATTATTACTATCATCACTACTATTATTACCATTAGTGTTAGCAATGTCATTGGTAGTACAACTACCAAGGCTATTATTTTAACTTTGTATCTATTCATTTAGGTTTACTTCACTTTATTTCTATTTCTATTTCTATTTTCTATTGTCCATTTCTCAAATTATTATTATCATTGTTATCATTATAATAGTTATTTCATTTTATGTTACTTTACTGATATTGAGCGACTTTGCTGCTTTGGGATGTGGAAAGATTGGGAATTAAGATCGGACTACTCCATGCGGATGCGAGGACAACGTACCTTGGTGCAATGGGCACTCAAGGTTCGGTTGGGACATTGGGGACCTCAGGTCCGGGGACTCAGGTTTGAAAGATGGTTAAGTGATATGTGTCACGACCGTTTGTTGTGTGTATACGTATGTATGTATTTTTTTTGTTTTGTTTTTTTTCTTTTCCCCTTTTACCACCCACACCCCCACTCTCAGCAGCTGGCTTCGTTGCGCTCTTCCATTTCAATCTGCAGTATTACAGCGTTCTGCCCACTCGTTTGGATATAGCTAATTATGGCCAACACAAACGACACTCTTAGATTTGTCTCGTGGAACGTGAGGGGAGTGGGGGGTCCTACTAAGACTGATAAGATCTTGGCCCACTTGCAATACCTTAAGGGCGATATATTTTTTATTCAAGAGACACACCTTCGCAACAGAGAGGTAACACGGCTTAAGAGAGGCTGGATTAGCCACTTATTTCATTCAAAATTTAATTATAGGGCTAGGGGTACTGCTATCCTGATTCGTAAAAACGTTATGTTCGAACCACAGAAAACGGTGGAAGACCCTGCTGGCCGCTTTGTCATGGTCTCTGGCAAACTGCAAGACACACCTGTCATATTGGCCAGTATTTACGGTCCCAACTGGGATGACAGCTCATTTGTAACCACATTTTTTACATCTCTCCCAAACATTGAAAATTACCACATCATTGTGGGTGGAGATTTTAATCTGGTCCAAGACCCTATACTGGACAGATCTTCGAACAAAGCCTCCACTTTAACTAAATCAGGTAGGACTTTGCATGCTTTTACCAAACAACTTGGGCTCACTGACCCATGGAGACATACATTTCCCACGACTAAATTATTTTCATTTTTTTCCCACGTGCACCGTACCTATACCCGTATAGACTTCTTCCTCTTAGATAACAGACTGCTCTCCAAAATCAAATCCAGCGAGTATCATAGTATCGTGATATCAGATCACGCTGCGACTTCCCTCGATCTTCACTTTCGTAAACGAACTAATCCCTTTAAACAGTGGAGGTTCAACTCCTCATTACTAGCAGAGGCTCACTACATGCAATTCTTGAACTCCCAAATCACCTTATATTTTGAGCTGAATGACTCGCCGGACATAGCAAGAGGTATACTCTGGGAAGCTTCAAAAGCTTATATTAGGGGCCAACTTATCTCTTTTGTCTCCAACCTGAAAAGAGCCGAGACGTCCCAAATGGCAGACCTGTTACGAAAAATAAAGGACATTGATGATAAATACGCATCTGACCCAGACCCTAATTTTTATAAAGAACGCTTTAGGTTACAAATAGACTTTGACCTCATGTCTACCAATAAAGCCAAGTTACGACTGATTAAATCTAGGCAACACTTTTTTGAATCTGGGGATAAAGCTGGGAGGCTTTTGGCCCATCAGGCCAGAACCGAGGCGACTTCACGGCTAATTCCAGCCATTAGATCCAGCTTAGGGGAGATTCATACCGATCCTCTAAGAATTAATGAAGCATTTGCTAAATTTTACGCTGAGCTATACGCTTCCGATTGTCCTCCCACTGCAGATGACATGTTCCGTAGTATGACGTTTCCCCGAATTGACGATGAAGCCACGAAAGTCTTGGGTGGTCCCATAACTGTCACTGAGGTCCAAGCAGCCATCACATCGCTGCAAAGCGGAAAGTCGCCCGGCCCTGACGGCTTCACTGTAGAATATTACAAAGCTTTCTCTGCTCTCCTCGCACCAGTCCTGAGAGATATGTACAATGAGGCGTTTTTACATCGTCGCCTACCGCCCACCTTGTCGTTGGCTACTATCTCCCTAATTCTTAAAAAGGAGAAAGATCCTCTGCTTTGTAGTAGCTATAGACCAATTTCACTCTTGAATGTGGACCTCAAAATCCTCTCTAAAGTTCTTGCGCTCCGCCTTCAACAAGTGATGCCCGTTATTATCTCATTAGATCAAACAGGGTTTATGCCAGGCCGACAGTCCTCCCACAATACTAGGCGTCTCCTTAACATCATCCATTCACCAAGTAGTGAGACCCCGGAGATAGTGGTCTCCCTCGACGCCGAAAAAGCTTTCGACAGGGTCGAGTGGAAGTACCTATACGAGGCGATGGACAGGTTTGGCCTCGGCAATAGTTTCATTCATTGGGTCAGTCTACTATACTCGTCCCCGGTGGCCTCAGTACAAACAAACGACACACTGTCGCCCCACTTCCCCCTTCGGAGAGGTACCAGACAGGGTTGCCCGTTATCACCACTTCTGTTTGCTGTCGCGATAGAACCCTTGGCGGTCTGGTTACGCTCAGAGAAGGGCTTTAAAGGTATTACACGGTTTGACACAATTCATAAAGTCTCATTGTATGCGGATGACCTGCTCCTGTACATCTCGAATCCAGTCAGCTCTCTCCCTGTGATTATGAATATTTTAGAACGGTTTGGGGTGTACTCTGGTTATAAACTTAACTACCAAAAAAGTGAATTATTACCGATTAACTCATTGGCTAAGCAGCTCCCTCGCTCTTTAACCTCATTCAAATGGGCGGAGGACGGATTTCGCTACCTCGGCGTTTTTATCAAAATACCTATATTTGATATGTTCCGCACAAACTTCCTGCCTCTGGTTGAGAAAGCTGAAAGAGACTTTGACCGCTGGTCAGTCTTACCGTTATCCCTCGCGGCCCGGATAAATCTGGTCAAGATGGTCGTCCTACCCAAATTCCTGTACCTTTTCCAGCATGTTCCTATATTTATCACTAAATCTTTTTTTGATAAATTAGAAAGGAGAATATCTAAATTTTTATGGGGTAGCAAACCGGCCAGAATTCGAAAGACGCTACTACAGTCTCCTAAGAGTGACGGCGGTTTGGCACTTCCTGACTTTAGGCGATACTACTGGGCTGCTAACTTGCAAAAAATCCTGTACTGGATGAATGATGATTGCGACCACCTACCGACCTGGGTACACATGGAAAAGGCGAGTTCACATCTCCCGTTGCGGTCTGTCCTATGCTCTCACCTCCCCCTTTCTATAACATCTGTGGGTGCAGGCCCAATTGCGTCCCTCTCGCTCAAGATATGGAGTCAATTTAGGAAAAACTTTGGTTTACAAGGCCCTTCCATCTTGACCCCACTGCTTAAAAATCACATCTTTAATCCTTCAAGTACAGACTCCGCATTCAAAACCTGGCATAGTAATGACATCAGTAGTATCAAAAACCTATACAAGGATGGTATTTTTTCGTCTTTTGCGGAGCTTTCGTACAACTATAGCCTCCCAAACTCCCACCTTTTTCGTTTTTTCCAGATTCGGAATTTTGTGAAGAAGATATTCCCCCATTTCCCAAATCATCCCCCTGAAACCCTGACCGATTCCATCCTAGCTCTAGATCCCAACCGGAAGAAATGCATCTCTTTTTTGTACAACTTGTTAGGGTCGGTTATATTGAAACCTCATACCTCATTAAAAGCTGCGTGGGAGGGCGAGCTGAATATGAAACTAACAGACCAGCAATGGGACTCTGCCTTGGATTTGATCCATTCTTCCTCCATATGTGCCCGTCATGGCCTAATCCAATGCAAAGTCCTTCACAAAGTCCACTACACAAACGCAAGATTATCTAGAATATACCCCGCTGTTAAAGACACCTGCAACAGATGCAATCAATCCCCTGCCAACCATAGTCATATGTTTTGGTCTTGCCCTAAGCTAGCAACCTTTTGGAGGAGTGCTTTCGACGTGCTAAGCAGAGCCTATGGCCAGACTATTCCTCCAAACCCACTGTCAGCTATTTTTGGTATTCCCCCCAACACCAACCTCTCTGTTGCGTTGAAGCGGGTCCTGGCTTTTACAACCCTGTTAGCCCGGAGACTGATTTTGCTTAACTGGAGACTTACCTGTCCCCCGACACACGCCCGCTGGATCAAGGAGGTGCTCTTCAACTTAAAGCTTGAAAAACTTAGGTTCTCTCTCAAAGGCTCTACCAAGACATTCCTAGATACATGGAACCCTTTCCTGGAACTTGTTAACTCTCTTAACTTGTTTCCGGACTCGGAAGAGGACTGAGTGTCCTCTATCACAGCTCTGTCTAATTGCAGCTGCTATCCCCTCAACCCCTCCCCCCCTCCCTCCCCACAATTAAAAAAAAAAAAAATTTTATTTATTTTTTATTTTATTTTATTTTATTTTATTTTTTTTATTTTTATTTTTTATTTAAATTTTTATTTTTTTTATCGTATTTGTGTGGATGTGTACGTAGGTGAGTGTTGTTTGTTCCCGGGTGGCGAGGGTGGGTAAGGGTAAGGGTAAGGGTTTTGAGGGTCGTTTACATACTGTTGTACAATTATGTCCTGATTATCACTGTCTGTTATCATTGTATGTATGCAAATTGCTGTTAAATTCAAAATTCAAATAAAAAGATTTAAACTAAACTAGAACCAATAGAGACACTTTCTGCAAGCATTTTCGAACCAAAAGACAATTTCTGCAAGCATTTTAGAACCAATAGAGACACTTTTTGCAAGCATGTTAGAACCAATAGACACCTTTAAAGCAGTTACCACCACCAACAACAGCCATTTTGTTATACAGTGTAACCTTTCAAAGCAGTTACCACCACCAACAACGGCCATTGTTTTGCAGTGCAGCCTTCCAAAGCAGATACCACCTCAACAGCAGGCAATAGACACTTTTTGCAAGCAGTTTAGAACCAATAGACACTTTTTGCAAGCTTTAGAACCAATAGAGACACTTTCTGCAAGCATTTTAGAACCAAAAGACAATTTCTGCAAGCATTTTAGAACCAATAGACACTTTTTGCAAGCATGTTAGAACAAATACATACACTTTTTGCAAGCATGTTAGAACCAATAGATACATTTTTTGCAAGCATGTTAGAACTAATAGATACACTAAGCATGTTAGAACCAATAGACACTTTTTTTCAAGCATTTTAGAACAAATAGAAACTTTTTGCAAGCATTTTAGAACCAATAGACACTTTTTGCAAACATTTTAGAACCAATAGACACTTTTTGCAAGCATGTTAGAACCAATAGACACCTTTAAAGCAGTTACCACCACCAACAACAGCCATTTTTGTTTGCATTGCAGCCTTTCAAAGCAGTTACCACCACCAACAACAGCCATTTTGTTATAGGCAAGGCAAGGCAAGGCAAGTTTATTTGTATAGCACCTTTCAACAACAAGGTAATTCAAAGTGCTTTACTTATTCAGATAAAATAATTACAAAATTAAAAGCAATCAAATAAAATATTTAAAATAGAATTAAACCAGGAATAGAAGTTACAGTGCAGTATAGGTAATTAATAAATTGTATTGTTTACTGAAAGGCAGCAGAAAACAGAAAAGTCTTCAGTCTAGATTTAAAAGAGCTGAGAGTTGCAGCAGACCTGCAGTTTTCTGGGAGTTTGTTCCAGATATGTGGTGCATAAAAACTAAATGCTGCCTCTCCATGTTTAGTTCTGACTCTGGGGACACAGAGCAGACCTGTCCCAGACGATCTGAGAGGTCTGGGTGGTTTGTAGCTAAGCAGAAGATCAGAAATGTATTTTGGCCATAAACCATTCAGTGCTTTGTAAACCAACAGTAGTATTTTGAAATCAATTCTTTGACAGACAGGAAGCCAGTGTATAGACCTCAGAACTGGAGTAATGTTATCTACTTTTTTGGTCTTAGTGAGGACTCGAGCAGCAGCGTTCTGAATTAACTGCAGCTGTCTGATCGACTTTTTAGGGAGACCTGTAAAGACACTGTTACAGTAGTCGAGCCTGCTGAAGATAAATGCATGGACAAGTTTTTCCAAATCCTGCTGAGACATAAGTCCTTTAATCTTTGATATATTCTTTAGGTGTTAGTAGGCTGACTTTGTGACTGTTTTTATGTGGCTGTTGAAGTTCAGGTCTGAGTCCATGACTACTCCTAAGTTTCTGGCTTGGTTTGTTGTTTTTAGCATTACCATTTGAAGCTGGGTGCTAACTTTTAATCGTTCTTCCTTGGCTCCAAAAACAATTATTTCAGTTTTTACTTTGTTTAATTGGAGAAAATTCTGGTTCATCCAATCGTTGATTTGCTCAATGCATCTACTCAGAGCTTGTATTGGACTATAGTCTCCTGGTGATATTGTTATGTAGATTTGTGTGTCGTCTGCGTAACTATGGTAACATATTTTGATGTTTTTCATGATCTGAGCCAGTGGAAGCATGTAGATGTTAAACAGAAGAGGCCCCAGAATGGAGCCCTGGGGAACTCCATATGTAATTTTTGCACGCTCAGATGTGTAATTACCTATAGACACAAAGTAGTCCCTGTCCTTCAAGTAGGATTCAAACCATTTTAATGCTGTGCCCGAAGGTCCCACCCAGTTTTCCAGACGGTCTAGTAATATGTTGTGATCGACTGTGTCGAATGCAGCACTGAGATCTAGTAATACTAAGACTGAAATTTTGCCATTGTCTGTGTTTAAGTGAATGTCATTGAAGACCTTAACAAGAGCGTCTCGGTGCTGTGGTGTGGTCTAAATCCTGACTGGAAGACATCAAAACAGCTGTTAATTAACATGAAATTGTTCAGCTGCTTAAAAACAGCTTTTTCAATGATTTTACTGAGAAATGGGAGGTTTGATATTGGTCTGTAATTGTTCAGTAGTGAAGTGTCTAAGTTCTTCTTTTTTAAGAGAGGCTTGATAACAGCAGTTTTCAGGGCCTGTGGGAAGACACCTGAGAGAAGGGACGTGTTTACAATCTGTAGAAGGTCTGAGGTCATGCAGTTTGATACACCTTTGAAAAGGCCTGTTGGTAGAATATCGAGGCAGCAGGAGGAGGATTTCAAATGTTGTATAATGTCCTCCAATGTTTTATGGTTAATAACATAAAATTGTGTAATGGTATTTGAATTGATTATAAGTGGACACATGGACAACACATGTCCTGCACCTGATGTGGAGGCACTGACTGCTTGCCTAATTTTCTGAATTTTGTCGGTGAAGAAGGAGGCAAATTCATTACAGGCCCTTGTGGAAAGCAGTTCAGGGGCCACTGACACAGGAGGGTTTGGTAGCCTGTCGACAGTAGTAAACAAGGCCCGTGCATTATTATTGTTTTTGGCAATGATGTCAGAGAAGAAGGATTGCCTTGCATTTCTCAGTTCCAAGTTGTATACAGTGCAGCCTTTCAAAGCAGTTACCACCACCAACAACAGCCATTTATTTTCCAGTGCAGTCATTTAAAAGCAATCACCACCACAACCACCAGACATTTGTTTTTGCAGTGCAGCCTTTCAAAGCAGTTACCACCACAACAGCAGGCAATAGACACCCTTTGCAAGCAGTTTAGAACCAATAGACACTTTTTGCAAGCTTTAGAACCAATAGAGACACTTTCTGCAAGCATTTTAGAACCAAAAGACAATTTCTGCAAGCATTTTAGAACCAATAGACACTTTTTGCAAGCATGTTAGAACCAATACATACACTTTTTGCAAGCATGTTAGAACCAATAGATACACTTTTTGCAAGCATGTTAGAACCAATAGATACACTAAGCATGTTAGAACCAATAGACACTTTTTGCAAGCATTTTAGAACCAATAGACACTTTTTCCAAAATTTTTAGAACCAATAGACACTTTTAGCAAGCATGTTAGAACCAATAGACACCTTTAAAGCAGTTACCACCACCAACAACAGCCATTTGTGTTTGCATTGCAGCCTTTCAAAGCAGTTACCACCACCAACAACAGCCATTTGTTATAGGCAAGGCAAGGCAAGGCAAGTTTATTTGTATAGCACCTTTCAACAACAAGGTAATTCAAAGTGCTTTACATAAAACATTAATAGCATTGGAAAGAAACACATATAAAATCACATTTAGATGTAAAACGATTATTAGATTATTCAGATAAAATAATTACAAAATTAAAAGCAATCAAATAAAATATTTAAAATAGAATTAAACCAGGAATAGAAGTTACAGTGCAGTATAGGTAATTAATAAATTGTATTGTTTACTGAAAGGCAGCAGCAAACAGAAAAGTCTTCAGTCTAGATTTAAAAGAGCTGAGAGTTGCAGCAGACCTGCAGTTTTCTGGGAGTTTGTTCCAGATATGTGGTGCATAAAAACTAAATGCTGCCTCTCCATGTTTAGTTCTGACTCTGGGGACACAGAGCAGACCTGTCCCAGACGATCTGAGAGGTCTGGGTGGTTTGTAGCTAAGCAGAAGATCAGAAATGTATTTTGGCCATAAACCATTCAGTGCTTTGTAAACCAACAGTAGTATTTTGAAATCAATTATTTGACAGACAGGAAGCCAGTGTAAAGACCTCAGAACTGGAGTAATGTGATCTACTTTTTTGGTCTTAGTGAGGACTCGAGCAGCAGCGTTCTGAATTAACTGTAGCTGTCTGATCGACTTTTTAGGGAGACCTGTAAAGACACAGTTACAGTAGTCGAGCCTGCTGAAGATAAATGCATGCTGAGACACAAGTCCTTTAATCCTTGATATATTCTTTAGGTGATAGTAGGCTGACTTTGTGACTGTTTTTATGTGGCTGTTGAAGTTCAGGTCTGAGTCCATGACTACTCCTAAGTTTCTGGCTTGGTTTGTTGTTTTTAGCATTACCATTTGAAGCTGGGTGCTAACTTTTAATCGTTCTTCCTTGGCTCCAAAAACAATTATTTCAGTTTTTTCTTTGTTTAATTGGAGAAAATTCTGGTTCATCCAATCGTTGATTTGCTCAATGCATCTACTCAGAGCTTGTATTGGACTATAGTCTCCTGGTGATATTGTTATGTAGATTTGTGTGTCGTCTGCGTAACTATGGTAACATATTTTGATGTTTTTCATGATCTGAGCCAGTGGAAGCATGTAGATGTTAAACAGAAGAGGCCCCAGAATGGAGTCCTGGGGAACTCCACATGTAATTTTTGCACGCTCAGATGTGTAATTACCTATAGACACAAAGTAGTCCCTGTCCTTCAAGTAGGATTCAAACCATTTTAATGCTGTGCCCGAAGGTCCCACCCAGTTTTCCAGACGGTCTAGTAATATGTTGTGATCGACTGTGTCGAATGCAGCACTGAGATCTAGTAATACTAAGACTGAAATTTTGCCATTGTCTGTGTTTAAGTGAATGTCATTGAAGACCTTAACAAGAGCCGTCTCGGTGCTGTGGTGTGGTCTAAATCCTGACTGGAAGACATCAAAACAGCTGTTAATTAACATGAAATTGTTCAGCTGCTTAAAAACAGCTTTTTCAATGATTTTACTGAGAAATGGGAGGTTTGATATTGGTCTGTAATTGTTCAGTAGAGAAGTGTCTAAGTTCTTCTTTTTTAAGAGAGGCTTGATAACAGCAGTTTTCAGGGCCTGTGGGAAGACACCTGAGAGAAGGGACGTGTTTACAATCTGTAGAAGGTCTGAGGTCATGCAGTTTGATACACCTTTGAAAAGGCCTGTTGGTAGAATATCGAGGCAGCAGGGGGAGGATTTCAAATGTTGTATAATGTCCTCCAATCTTTTATGGTTAATAACATAAAATTGTGTAATGGTATTTGAATTGATTATAAGTGGACACATGGACAACACATGTCCTGCACCTGATGTGGATGCACTGACTGCTTGCCTAATTTTCTGAATTTTGTCGGTGAAGAAGGAGGCAAATTCATTACAGGCCCTTGTGGAAAGCAGTTCAGGGGCCACTGACACAGGAGGGTTTGGTAGCCTGTCGACAGTAGTAAACAAGGCCCGTGCATTATTATTGTTTTTGGCAATGATGTCAGAGAAGAAGGATTGCCTTGCATTTCTCAGTTCCAAGTTGTATACAGTGCAGCCTTTCAAAGCAGTTACCACCACCAACAACAGCCATTTATTTTCCAGTGCAGTCATTTAAAAGCAATCACCACCACAACCACCAGACATTTGTTTTTGCAGTGCAGCCTTTCAAAGCAGTTACCACCACAACAGCAGGCAATAGACACCTTTTGCAAGCAGTTTAGAACCAATAGACACTTTTTGCAAGCTTTAGAACCAATAGAGACACTTTCTGCAAGCATTTTAGAACCAAAAGACAATTTCTGCAAGCATTTTAGAACCAATAGAGACACTTTTTGCAAGCATGTTAGAACCAATACATACACTTTTTGCAAGCATGTTAGAACCAATAGATACACTTTTTGCAAGCATGTTAGAACCAATAGATACACTAAGCATGTTAGAACCAATAGACACTTTTTGCAAGCATTTTAGAACAAATAGAAACTTTTTGCATGCATTTTAGAACCAATAGACACTTTTCCCAAATTTTTTAGAACCAATAGACACTTTTTGCAAGCATGTTAGAACCAATAGACACCTTTAAAGCAGTTACCACCACCAACAACAGCCATTTGTGTTTGCATTGCAGCCTTTCAAAGCAGTTACCGCCACCAACAACAGCCATTTTGTTATAGGCAAGGCAAGGCAAGGCAAGTTTATTTGTATAGCACCTTTCAACAACAAGGTAATTCAAAGTGCTTTACATAAAACATTAATAGCATTGGAAAGAAACACATATAAAATCACATTTAGATGTAAAACGATTATTAGATTATTCAGATAAAATAATTACAAAATTAAAAGCAATCAAATAAAATATTTAAAATAGAATTAAACCAGGAATAGAAGTTACAGTGCAGTATAGGTAATTAATAAATTGTATTGTTTACTGATAGGCAGCAGCAAACAGAAAAGTCTTCAGTCTAGATTTAAAAGAGCTGAGAGTTGCAGCAGACCTGCAGTTTTCTGGGAGTTTGTTCCAGATATGTGGTGCATAAAAACTAAATGCTGCCTCCATGTTTAGTTCTGACTCTGGGGACACAGAGCAGACCTGTCCCAGACGATCTGAGAGGTCTGGGTGGTTTGTAGCTAAGCAGAAGATCAGAAATGTATTTTGGCCATAAACCATTCAGTGCTTTGTAAACCAACAGTAGTATTTTGAAATCAATTATTTGACAGACAGGAAGCCAGTGTAAAGACCTCAGAACTGGAGTAATGTGATCTACTTTTTTGGTCTTAGTGAGGACTCGAGCAGCAGCGTTCTGAATTAACTGTAGCTGTCTGATCGACTTTTTAGGGAGACCTGTAAAGACACAGTTACAGTAGTCGAGCCTGCTGAAGATAAATGCATGCTGAGACAAGTCCTTTAATCCTTGATATATTCTTTAGGTGATAGTAGGCTGACTTTGTGACTGTTTTTATGTGGCTGTTGAAGTTCAGGTCTGAGTCCATGACTACTCCTAAGTTTCTGGCTTGGTTTGTTGTTTTTAGCATTACCATTTGAAGCTGGGTGCTAACTTTTAATCGTTCTTCCTTGGCTCCAAAAATAATAATTTCAGTTTTTTCTTTGTTTAATTGGAGAAAATTCTGGTTCATCTAATCGTTGATTTGCTCAATGCATCTACTCAGTGCTTGTATTGGACTATAGTCTCCTGGTGATATTGTTATGTAGATTTGTGTGTCGTCTGCGTAACTATGGTAACATATTTTGATGTTTTTCATGATCTGAGCCAGTGGAAGCATGTAGATGTTAAACAGAAGAGGCCCCAGAATGGAGCCCTGGGGAACTCCACATGTAATTTTTGCACGCTCAGATGTGTAATTACCTATAGACACAAAGTAGTCCCTGTCCTTCAAGTAGGATTCAAACCATTTTAATGCTGTGCCCGAAAGTCCCACCCAGTTTTCCAGACGGTCTAGTAATATGTTGTGATCGACTGTGTCGAATGCAGCACTGAGATCTAGTAATACTAAGACTGAAATTTTGCCATTGTCTGTGTTTAAGTGAATGTCATTGAAGACCTTAACAAGAGCCCTCTCGGTGCTGTGGTGTGGTCTAAATCCTGACTGGAAGACATCAAAACAGCTGTTCATTAACATGAAATTGTTCAGCTGCTTAAAAACAGCTTTTTCAATGATTTTACTGAGAAATGGGAGGTTTGATATTGGTCTGTATTTGTTCAGTAGTGAAGTGTCTAAGTTCTTCTTTTTTAAGAGAGGCTTGATAACAGCAGTTTTCAGGGCCTGTGGGAAGACACCTGAGAGAAGGGGCGTGTTTACAATCTGTAGAAGGTCTGAGGTCATGCAGTTTGATACACCTTTGAAAAGGCCTGTTGGTAGAATATCGAGGCAGCAGGGGGAGGATTTCAAATGTTGTATAATGTCCTCCAATCTTTTATGGTTAATAACATAAAATTGTGTAATGGTATTTGAATTGATTATAAGTGCACACATGGACAACACATGTCCTGCACCTGATGTGGATGCACTGACTGCCTGCCTAATTTTCTGAATTTTGTCGGTGAAGAAGGAGGCAAATTCATTACAGGCCCTTGTGGAAAGCAGTTCAGGGGCTACTGACACAGGAGGGTGTGTTAGCCTGTCGACAGTAGTAAACAAGGCCCGTGCATTATTATTGTTTTTGGCAATGATGTCAGAGAAGAAGGATTGCCTTGCATTTCTCAGTTCCAAGTTGTATACAGTGCAGCCTTTCAAAGCAGTTACCACCACCAACAACAGCCATTTTTTTGCAGTGCAGCCTTCCAAAGCAGATACCACCACCAACAACAGCCATTTATTTTCCAGTGCAGTCATTTAAAAGCAATCACCACCACAACCACCAGACATTTGTTTTTGCAGTGCAGCCTTTCAAAGCTGTTACCACCACCAACAACAGACATTTTTTTTGCAATGCAGCCTTTCAAAGCAGTTACCTCCACCAACAACAGCCATTTTTTTGCAATGGCAGCCTTTCAAAGCAGTTACCACCACCAACAACAGCCATTTTTTTGCAGTGCAGTCATTTAAAAGCAATTACCACCACAACCACCAGCCATTTGTTTTTGCAGTGCAGCCTTTCAAAGCTGTTACCACCACCAACAACAGACATTTGTTTGCAATGCAGCCTTTCAAAGCAGATACCACCACCAACAACAGCCATTTTTTCCAGTGCAGCTATTTAAAAGCGGTTACCACCACCAACAACGGATATTTTATTCCCAGTGCAGCCATTTAAAAGCAGTTACCACCACCAACAGCCTTTATTTTGCAGTGCAGCCTTTCAAATCAGTTACCACCACAACAACAGCCAATATACACTTTTGCAAGCTTTAGAACCAAGAGACACTTTTTGCAACCATTTTAGAACCAATAGACACTTTTTGCAACCATTTTGAACCGAAGAGACACTTTTTGCAAGCAATTTAGAACCAATGGAGACACTTTTTGTAAGCATTTTAGAACCGAGAGACACTTTTTGTAAACATTTTAGAACCAATACATACTTTTTGCAACCATTTTAGAACCAAAGACACATTTTGCAAACATTTTAGAACCAAAAGAGACACTTTTTGCAAGCATTTTAGAACCAATAGACACTTTTTGCAAGCATTTTAGAACCAATAGACACTTTTTGCAAGCATTTGAGAACCAATAGACACTTTTTGCAACCATTTTAGCACCAATAGACACTTTTTGCAACCATTTTAAACCGAAGAGACACTTTTTGCAAGCATTTTAGAACCAATGGAGACATTTTTTGTAAGCATTTTAGAACAAAGAGAGACACTTTTTGTAAACATTTTAGAACCAATACATACTTTTTGCAACCATTTTAGAACCAAAAAATACATTTTTTGCTAGCATTTTAGAACCAATAGAGACACTTTTTGCAACCATTTTAGAAACAATAGACACTTTTTGCAACCATTTTAGAACCACATTAAGGGTACTCACAGTTGAGTAGACATGTGTTCAGTGTTATTCACAGCTCAGAGAGACATGACCCTCAGGCATCCTCCATGTTGCAGAGACTGAGTGAGGCACGCCACTTCCGGGTTTTATAGTCCCTCCCCCTCCCACCAGCAGAGAGAAGAGCAATTTTTAAAAAAAACATTAATTTCTCTCTGGTTTTTCATCGTTGGAAAAAATCCTCCGGTCCCGAAAGGCGGAGGGGGGCTCTGAGCGAGGTGGACAAAAATGACAGCCGTAGGTGGCGGCGTTTTCTCGGAAGGCGCAGCACAGTGGCCAAAAGCTGTCAAGATCAGACTTTTAGTAATATAGATACGTTTCTATAAGATATCCCCTCATCCTTCTAAACTCCAGTGAATACATGCCTAGTCTTTTCAATCTTTCCTCATATGACATTCCCACCATCCCAGGGATAAATCTCGTGAACCTACGCTGCACCGCTTCAATCACAAGGATGTCTTTCCTCAAATTATAACCTATACAACTGCAGAAGAACCTCTTTACTCCTATACTGAAATCCTCTTGTTATGAAGGCCAACATTCCATTAGCTTTCTTCACTGCCTGCTGTACCTGCACGCCAACTTTCAGTGACCGGTGTACAAGGACACCCAGTTCTCACTGTACCTCCCCCTAACCTAACCCCATTAAGATAATAATCTGCCCCCTTATTTTAAACACCAAAGTGGATAACCTCACATTTATCTATATTATACTACATCTGCCACGCATCTGCCCACACACTTAACCTGTCCAGGTCACCCTGCAACCTCCTAACATCCTCTTCACAGTTCACACTGCCACCCAGCTTTGTGTCATCCGCAAAATTGCTAGTGTTGCTCCTAATTCCCTCTACCAAATCATTAATATATAGTAAATAGTTGCGGCCCCAACACCGAGCCTTGCGGCACTCCACTCACCACTGCCTGCCATTCTGAAAAGGACCCGTTCACTCCTACTCTTTGCTTCCGGCCTGCCAACCAATTTTCTATCCATGTCAACACCCTACCCCCAATACTATGTGCACTAATTTTAGTCACCAGTCTCCCGTGTGGGACCTTATCAAAGGCTTTCTGAAAGTCTAGATACACTACATCCACTGGCACCACTTCATCCATTTTACTTGTCACATCCTCAAAAAATTCCAGAAGATTAGTCAAGCATGATTTCCCTTTCATAAATCCATGTTGACTTGGACTAATCCTTTTACTGCTATCCAAATGCCCCATTATTACCTCGTTAATAATTGTCTCCAGCATCTTTCCCACCACCGAAGTCAGGCTAACTGGTCTGTAATTCCCCGTTTTCTCTCTCGCTCCTTTCTTGAAAAGTCGGATAACATTAGCTATCCTCCAATCCACAGGAACTGATCCCGAATCGATTGACCATTGGAAAATGATCACCAATGCGTCCACTATTTCTAGAGCCACCACCCTGAGGACCCTGGGATGCAGACCGTCAGGTCCAGGGGATTTATCATCCTTCAGTCCCATTAACCTACCCAATACTATTTCTCGCCCAATGAAAATTTCTTTCAGTGCCTCTATCCCCTTAGATCCTCTGTCCTCCAGTGCATCTGGGAGATTGTTTGTGTCTTCCTTAGTGAAAACAGATCCGAAGTACCTATTCAACTCTTCTGCTATGTCCTTGTTGCCCATCGTCTTCCATATCGATCCCTATTATACTTAGCCATACGCTCCTATCCCGTTGTGAGCTTCCTTTCCAGTTAATTCTGGGGTCATTAACCATCCCTTTACTCTCTTGCCCTTTAACTCTGTCCTTGACTATCCCATTTGACACCCCCCCCCCCTTATTCAGTTTAAAACCACCCATGTAGCACTGCCAGAATGCTGGTCCCCCACCTGTTAAGATGCAATCCGTCCCTTTTGTACAGTTCCCCCTTACTCCAAAACAGATCCCAGTGATCTAAGAATCTAAATCCCTGCCCCCTGCACCAGTTCCTCAGCCACACATTCAGGTCCCGTATCTCCATGTTCCTGCTCTCGCCAGCACGAGGAACTGGAAGCAAACCGGAGATAACAACCCTGGAGGTCCTGGTTTTCAGCATTTTTCCACATAGATAGCCAATGCATTTCCGAAGAGCAAAGGAAAATAAAATAACTGTGTGCGGCTCCACCCCCACACAACTGCAACTTCTTAGAGACACTACCTTGTAAACCACATGAGACTACAGATTTATCACGTAAATGAGCAAGCTCATTCAATGACATCCTATTTCATCTGAATTATAGGATTAAGTCAACGTTCACCCACAACCGGTTCCACAAACAAGTAACAGTCTTTAAACTCACTCACTCTACACCCTCTTTTCTTTGACATTCACTCACAAATTTCCACACTTCACACAATATGCTGAATCTCAGATATTCATTCATTTAAAGCAATAAAATTCTCACTCAAGAGTAAAACACACGTCAAGGAAATCATGCAAAACACTTAAAACTTTGATACACCCCAAAATGTTCATACTTTGTTCATGAAGAACGGTCTCAACGCAAAACACACATTTACACATCCCTTATATTCCACTCGACTCCCTCTTCCCCTCTCCACCTCTCCCTCTTCCCCTCTCCACCTCTCCCTCTCTCCACCTCTCTTTCTGTTGCTGCTGCTCAACGGCGCAAGCCCCTTGTCTCCAGATCTATTTTTATGTGGCAAAACGTTACATTAATTAACTTTACATTCCCATGTCTGACAGAGCCGTTTTGCCGACTAGAATATTTGGTTCTGTGGGGACCAATGTGCAGAATTTGTAATCTGCTCTGCTGGCAGTAATGTCAGCTAGGGCGTTCCCCCGGGAGACTTTGTTGTGGCCACTTGTATGGGCATTGCACTTAATGATGGCCAGTTGGACTGGGAGGACTAAGGCGTGCAGTGGCTGGTGCAGTAGCCAGGGCTGTTTTAAGTTACGAAAGCCTTCTTGTTGTTGGAGTGAGAGAGAAGGCAGAGAGAACAGCAAAAGTAGTTTAATGTATCCTTCGTTCCATAGATGCTGCCTCACTCGCTGAGTTTCTCCAGCATTTTTGTCTACCTTCCTTATTTACTGAGGTAAATCTCCACATGATCTACACGTCTGGGGGTAAAACTGGGGTAAATTATGTTATAAACATCTCTCAGTGTCTGTCACCCCCCTGTAAATAATCATTAAATCTCCACATAAACTACAGGTCTGTGAGAAAAACTGGGGTAAATAATGTTATAAACCTTTGTCTGAGTGGATATATGAGGTGAATAATCAATAAACTGTTCCTCTCCCCTCTCCCCTCTCTCCATCTCTTCCCCACTCTTCCCCCTTGCTATACATAATCAATAAACCCCCGTCTAAGAGGGGTAATCAATAAACTCTGCGTCCACACTCCTTCTCTCCACCTCTCTCTCTCTCTCCCCCTTGACTTCTTCCTTAAGTACCCTGAGATGCAGACCATCAGACCCTGGGGAGTTATCAGCCTTCAGTCCCATCAGTCTACCTTACACCATTTGTTGCCTAATGTGAGTTTCCTTCAGTTCCTCCGTCACCATAGATCCTCTGGTCATTAGTACATCTCGGAGATTGTTTGTGAAGACAGATTCAAAGTACCTGTTCAACTCGTCTGCCATTTCCTTGTTCCCCGTAATAAATCCACCTTTTTCAGTCTTCAATTGTCCTAATTTTTAACATCCTCATTTATATTATTGGCTAGCTTACCTTCGTACCTCATCTTTTCTCCCCGTATTGTCTTTTTAATTATCTTTTATTGCTCTTTAAAAGTTACCCAATGATCTGGCTTCCCGCTCATCTTTGCTATGTTGTACTTCTTTTATTTTTATACTGTCCCTGACTGCCCTTGTCAGCCATGGTCGCCCCTTACTCCCCTTGGAATCTTTCTTCCGCTTTGGAATGAACCAATCCTGCACCTGTATTATTCGCAGAAATACCTGCCATTGTTGTTCCCCCGCCTGTTAAGGTGTAACCCATCCTTTTTGTACAATTCACCCCCCAAAGCAGATCCCAGTGGTCTAAGAATCTAAATCCCTGCTCCCTGCACCAGCTCCTCAGCCACACATTGAGATCCACTATCTCCCTGTTCCTTCCCTCACCAGCACGAGGAACTGGAAGCAAACCGGAGATAACCACCTTGGCGGTTCAGCTTTTCAGCCGCCTTCCGAGTTCTCTGACGTCACGCTGTAGAATGTCTTTCCTCTTCTTCCCGACGTCATTTGTGCCGACATGCACTACCACTTCCGGCTGCTCACCTTCACTCTTGAGGATGCTCTGCAATCGGCCCGTGACGTCCTTGATCCTGGCACCAGGGAGGCAACACACCATCCTTGACTCCCACCTGTTGCCGCAGAAACCCGTCTGTCCCCGACTACCACGGCTCTGCCTGACGTCTGTCTCTTCGGTTATGCCTCAGCGTCACCTTATGAATCGCAGACCTGTCGTTTCTCTCTTCGGGTATCTTCGGTGTAACGATCTCACTGTAGGTTCTGTCCAGGATTTTCCCGGATGATCCTGAGGTCATCCAGCTGCTTATCCAGTGCCCCAACACGGTCCTTCAGAAGCTGAACCTGGACATACTTTGCTGGAGGCAGGAAACATGTTCCCGGTGTTGGGGGAGTTCAGAACCAGGGGCCATAGTTTAAGAATAAGGGGTAAGCCATTTAGAAAGGATGTGAGGAAACACTTTTTCACACAGAGTTAGTCTGGAATTCTCTGCCTCAAAGGGCGGAGGAGACCGGTTCTCTGGATACTTTCAAGAGAGAGCTAGATAGAGCTCTTAAAGATTGCGGAGTCAGGGGATATGGTGAGAATGTAGGAACGGGGTACTGTTGGAGGATGATCAGCTATGATCACATTGAGTGGCAGTGCTGGCTCGAAGGGCCGAATGGTGTACTCCGGAACGCATTGTCTATGTTTCTTCATAAATGCTTTTCACTCCACTACATCTCTCCGTTTCACCGTCTACATCTCTCCTGCGACTCTGTCTGAGGAAGGGCCTCAACCTCGAAACGGCGCCCATTCCTTCTCTCCAGAGATGCTGCCCGTCCCGCTGAGTTACTGGAGCATTTTGTAGTCTGGCCTCCCTTGAGGTTTTATCTCAGGTTTGCAGCCTCTGCAGCTGCTCCGCCTATCTACAGTCCCACCGGCGCACCCACACCGGCGAGCGCCCCTACACCTGTGCCCAGTGCGGCATGGGCTTCATCCACTCGAGCAGCTTGCTGAAGCACCAGCGCACCTACACCGGGCGCACCTACACCGGCGAGCGCCCCTACACCTGCGCACAGTGCGGCAAGTGCTTAATCTGCTCTACCAAGCTGCTGTCCCACCAGCGGGTGCACGCCGGCAACAACCGTCCCATCCCCAGCCCAGTGTGCGGAGAGCGCTTTGCCATGGCTTCGCAAGCCCTGTCTCACCAGCATGTGCGCACCAGTGACCAGCCTACGACTGCCCGTACTGCCGGCGAGCAGCTGCTCCCACTGTGACAAGAGAGCATGGGGGCTGCGGGAGCACCAGCGGATACACACCAGACAGAGACCCTTTGTGTGCGCTGAGTGTGGCAAGGGTTTCACCTGCATGTACAGCCTGTGGCAGCACCGGCGTACCCGCAGCGGCGAGTGTCCCATCCCCTGACCGTGCTGTGGTAAGTGCTTCACCCGCCTTGACCACCTGCTGGAGCACCGGAGAGTCCACACTGTCAGCGCCCCTTCATCTGCCCGCTCTGTGGCAAGGCCTTTGCGCGCTCCTCCAGCGTGCTGGCACACCGCCACGTGGATAGGCGCTGTTTAGGTAAACACAAAATGCTGGAAGGAATGGGTAATGTTTCTGTTCGAGACCATCCTCAGTCTTGGCCCGAAATGTCACCCATTACTTCCCTCCAGAGATGCTGCCTGTCCCGCTGAGTTAGTCCAGCACTTTGTGTCCTTTTTTGTAAACCAGCATGTGCGGTTCCTTGTTTTTCAACCATTCTGGTTAACCATCCTTGCACCTTCCCCAAAGCCTCCACATCAGTCGTGTATTGGAGTGACCAGACCTGTATGCAATACTCCAAATGCTACCTGACCAATGTCCCTTAAAGCTGCACATATACATTCCTCTCTCCTTATCTCACATCCTTTTATCTCGCCTCTGTCACTTACTTCACTCAACGGCCGATCATCCCCTCATCTGTTCACATAGTGTCCCTCTGAAGAAGGGTCCCGACCTTAAATGTCACCTACAGTGGCTTGCAAAATTTTCATACCCCTTGAACTTTTCCACATTTTGTCGCGTTACAACCACTAACGTAAATGTATTTTATTGGGATTTTATGTGATAGACCAACACAAAGTGGTGCATAATTGTGAAGTGGAAGGAAAATGATACATGGTTTTCAAATTTTTTTACAAATAAAAAACTGAAAAGTGTGGCGTGCAAAAGTATTCAGCCCCCCTGAGTCAATACTTTGTAGAACCACTTTTCGCTGCAATTACAGCTGCAAGTCTTTGGGGTATGTCTCTACCAGCTTTGCACATCTAGAGACTGAAATTTTTGCCCATTCTTCCTTGCAAAATAGCTCAAGCTCAGTCAGATTGGATGGAGAGCGTCTGTGAACAGCAATTTTCAAGTCTTGCCAGAGATTCTCACTTGGATTTAGGTCTGGACTTTGACTGGGCCATTCTAACACATGAATATGCTTTGATCTAAACCATTCCATTGTCGCTCTGGCTGAATGTTTAGGGTTGATGTCCTGCTGGAAGGTGAACCTCCGCCCCAGTCTCAAGTCTTTTGCAGACTCTAACAGATTTTCTTCCAAGATTGCCCTGTATTTGGCTCCATCCATGTTCCCATCAACTCTGACCAGCTTCCCTGTCCCTGCTGAAGAAAAGCATCCCCACAGCATGGTGCTGCCACCACCATGTTTCACAGTGGGGATGGTGTGTTCAGGGTGATGTGCAGTGTTAGTTTTCCGCCACACATAGCGTTTTGCATTTAGGCCAAAAACTTCAATTTTGGTCTCATCTGACCAGAGCACCTTCCTCCACATGTTTGCTGTGTCCCCCACATGGCTTGTGGCAAACTGCAAACGGGACTTCTTATGGCTTTTTTCAACAATGGCTTTCACTCTTCCATAAAAGCCCAATTTGTGGAGTGCACGACTAATAGTTGTCCTGTGGACAGATTCTCCCACCTGAGCTGTGGATCTCTGCAGCTCCTCCATAGTTAACATGGGCCTCTTGGCTGCTTCTCTGATCAATGCTCTCCTTGCCCGGCCTGTCAGTTTAGGTGGACGGCCATGTCTTGGTAGGTTTGCAGTTGTGCCATACTCTTTCCATTTTCGGATGATGGATTGAACAGTGCTCCGTGAGATGTTCAAAGCTTGGGATATTTTTTTATAACCTAACCCTGCTTTAAACGTCTCCACAACTTTATCCCTGACCTGTCTGGTGTGTTCCTTGGGCTTCATGATGCTGTTTGTTCACTAATGTTCTCTAACAAACCTCTGAGGCCTTCACAGAACTGCTGTATTTATACTGAGATTAGATTACACACAAGTGGACTCTATTTATTAATTAGGTGACTTCTGAAGGCAATTGGTTGCACTGGATTTTATTTAGAGTATCAGAGTAAAGGGGGCTGAATACTTTTGCACGCCACACTTTTCAGTTTTTAATTTGTAAAAAAATTTGAAAACCATGTATCATTTTCCTTCCACTTCACAATTATGCGCCACTTTGTGTTGGTCTATCACATAAAATCCCAATAAAATACATTTACGAGTTACTGCAGCACTTTGTGTTAGAGGCACAGAGTGATACAGTGTGGAAACTGGCCCTTTGACCCAACTTGCCCACACCGACCAATATGTCCTGGCTACATTAGTCCCACCTGCCTGCGTTTGGTCCATATCCCTCCAAACTTGTCCTATCCATGTACCTGTCTATAACTGTTTCTTAAACCGACAGGATATCTGCCGCCATACACAGCAATTCTCATTCCGGGCACCAGCAGGACCTCACTTTAATTCTCCCGAAACTTCAGGCCTCACTCACCCAGACCTGCATCGGACCCCAATTCTACTTCATTCTACGGAAGATCCACGTCGTCAATCAATGGTTCCTGGCCCACCTTAACTCCACCAAGGACCTGAAACTCGCCCGCCTCCAGGCCGCTCCTGCCACCGACACTCCGCGACTCGACCGCCGGCAGACCCTGGGCCCCAACGCTAGCCCACGCCACCTGACGAGTCCATGATGAGGAGCAGCTCCAGCACTCACCAGGACGCCGCCTTCGCCGACCTCCACATCGATGCCGCCGCCGACCTTCACCTGCCTACCGATGACAACGAGCCTCGCTGCCTCACGGGTTACTTTTACTATCTCCCCCTCCCCTATTCCTCTGACTATCGCCACCATAACGCAAACGCCGAACCTCGCCGCCCACCGGGACCAAGTAAACCACGCTGCCCCACTCGGGCCTACCCAACTCGCCGCCGCGCCGGGGCCTACTCACCCCGCCGCCTAACTGCCCATCGAACATCGCCGATGCACCAGGCCCATCTAACAGTGCCGTCGCACTGGGCCCACCGAACATGGCCGCCAGACCGGGGCCCACCGAACATGGCCGCCAGACCAGGGCCCACCAAACATGGCCGCCAGACCAGGGCCCACCGAACATGGCCGACAGACCAGGGCCCACCGAACATGGCCGCCAGACCAGGGCCCACCGAGCATGGCCGACAGTTCAGGGCCCACCGAACATGGCCGCCGCACCGGGCCCACCAAACATGGCCGCCAGACCAGGGCCCACCGAACATGGCCGCCAGACCAGGGCCCACCGAACATGGCCGACAGTTCAGGGCCCACCGAACATGGCCGCCGCACCGGACCCACCGAACATGGCCGCCAGACCAGGGCCCACCGAACATGGCCGCCAGACCAGGGCCCACCAAACATGGCCGCCAGACCGGGCCCACCGAACATGGCTGACAGGCCGGACCCACTGAACATGGCCGCCAGACCGGGGCCCACCGAACATGGCCGCCACGTCCCTTGGTCCGTCTCCAACAGACTTTCTCCTCTTGGATCCCCCCTCATGGCCATCTTCCGGCTTTAGACCTTTTTATTCACGATTGCCGGCGGGACAACAACCGCCTCAACTTCTCCACTCCCCTGTCTCACTGTAACCACTCCCCCCTGAACGTACAGCCCCACTCACTCCGTAAAAACAGTTTTTACCCACACGCAATCCGAATTCTGAACACACTATGATAACAGCACATATCCTCCCCATGCATGTACTGTATATTGTATGATGTTGTGTTTTATGTTATGTTTGACGGGAATCAGCCTACCTTGTAACATCCTGTACTGAACCTGAATTCCACCACCTTGACTGTGTGGTCATTAAATAATCTAATCTAATCTAATCTAACCCAGACTGTGTTATCAAACCCGCCAACAAGGGAGGTGCCATGATAGTCTGGCGCGCTGATCTCTACAAAGCTGATGCCACGCGCCAACTCTCGGACACCTCCTCCTACTTGTCCCTGGACCATGACCCCACTGACGAGCACCAGGCCACCATCTCTAGCACCATCACTGATTTCATCAACCCTAGCCCCCTACCCTCCCAAGCCTCCAACCTCATTGTTCCCCAGCCCCGCACGGCCCGATTTTACCTTCTCTCCAAAATCCACAAACCTGACTGTCCTGGTAGACCCATTGTCTCTGCCTGTTCGTGCCCTACCGAACTTCTTTCCACATACCTCGACTCCATTCTATCCCCCCTGGTTAAATCCCTCCCGACCTATGACCAAGGCACCTCAGACACTCTCCATCATCTCCGGGCATTCCATTCTCTAGCCCCATTCCCTCATCTTCACCATGGTCGTCCAGTCACTCTACACCTCCATCCCCCACCAGGAGGGTCGCAAATCCTTCCGGTTCTTCCTCGACCGGAGAACAGCAAATCCCGGTCTGCAGATACTCTACTCCGCCTAGCGGAGCTGGTCCTTGCTCTTAATAACTTTATGTTTGACTCCCCACATTTCCTCCAAATACAAGGCGTAGCTATGGGCACGCGCATGGGCCCCAGCTATGCCTGCCGCTTTGTAGGGTACGTCGAACAATCCTTGTTCGAGACGTACCAGGCCCCATCCCTGATCTCTACCTCCGCTACATCGACGATTGCTTCGGTGCCACCTCCTGCACCCACACACAACTCACTGACTTCATCAACTTCGCCACTAACTTCCATCCGGCACTCAAATACACCTGGACCATTTCCGACACTTCCCTACCATTTCTTGACCTCACTATCTCCATCGCAGGCGATAGACTTCTGACCGACATCCACTATAAACTCACTGACTCCAATGGCTATCTGGACTACACTTCTTTCCACCCTGCTTCCAGTAAGGACTCCATATCCTACTCCCAATTCCTCCGCCGCATCTGCTCCCAGGATGAGGTGTTCCACACCAGGGCATCGGAAATGTCCTAATTCTTCAGGGAACGGGGGTTCCCCTCCCCTACTATAGATGAGGCTCTCACCAGGGTCTCTTCCATACCCCGCAACACTGCTCTCTCTCCCCATCCCCCCACTCGGAACAAGGGCAGAGTCCCCCCAGTCCTCACCTTCCAACCCATTAGCCGTCACATACAACAAATAGTCCTCCATCATTTTTGCCACCTCCAACGTGACCCCACCACTCGCCACATCTTTCCATCTCCCCCCCCCCCCCCCCCCGTCTGCTTTTCGCAAAGACCGCTCCCTCCGTAACTCCCTGGTCAATTCTTCCCTTCCCACCCTTCCCACCCCCTCCCCGGGCACTTTCCCTTGCAACCGCAGGAGTTGCTACACTTGCCGCTTTACCTTCCCCCTCGACTCCATTCAAGGACGCAAGCAGTCGTTCCAGGTGCGACAGAGGTTCACCTGCACCTCCTCCAACCTCATCTATTGCATCCGCTGCTCTAGATGTCAGTGGATCTACATCGGTGAGACCAAGCTTAGGCTTGGCGATCGTTTCGCCGAACACCTCCGCTCGGTCCGCCTTACCCACCTGATCTCCCTGTGGCTCAGCAATTCAACTCCCCCTCCTATTCCGAATCCAACCTTTCTGTCATCGGCCTCCTCCATGGCCAGAGTGAACACCACCGGAAATTGGAGGAGCAGCACCTCATATTCCGCCTGGGCAGTCGGCACCCCAGAGGCTTGAACATTGACTTTTCCAATTTCCGGTATCCCGGATTTTCCAGCATCTGCAGTTCCTTCTTGAACTGTTTCTTCAACGTTAGGATAGTGCCAGCCTCAACTATCTTCTCCGGCAGCTAGTTCCATACACCCATCACCCTCTGTTGAAAAGTTGCCCCTCAAATTCCTATTAACCCTTTTCCCCTTCACCTTGAATACATGCTGTTTGGTCCTCGAATCCCTCTCTCTAACTAAATTGTGTTCTTTTTTTAAATATTTATTTTATGAAAGCATTTGTACAAAAAAAACTTGAGTTTTACAGCTTTGTGAACAGCTTCTATTTTAACAGAGACAAGAAGAGAGAGAAAAAAGAAAAGAGGTGAGATATACCAGTGGACCCACACATACGTCCGCTCACTCAACCCTACGAGTAATTTCCAATTTGTGTTCAACTATTGTGTTGCTCGAGAAAATCAATAAAAGGTGACCATATTTCTAAAGAAAATTCCGGTTTATCATTAAAGAATATAAACATTCTCTCTAGATGTAATGTGTCTGTCATTTCTGTAATGCACATCTTCGTAGGAGGAACTGCAGCCTTTTTCCAGAATTTAAGTATGAGTTTTTTTGCTGATATTAGTCCGTAGCCAACAAAGCGTCCCTGAAAAACAGTCAATTTACTACATGCCTCTGATATTCCCAGTATTATCAGTTTTGAGTCTGGCTCTAATGTGATTTTCAATATATTGGAGAGGATGTTGAATACTTCCGTCCAAAAACATTCTATTTTTGTACAAAATACAAAACTGTGGGTTACGGTGGCTTCTTGAAACTGACACTTATCAGAAAGAGGGGAAACACTGGGGAAAATGTTGTTCAGTCTGGTTTTTGAGCAGTATAACCAGTGCAGTACTTTGAACTGTATCAGGCAGTGTCTGGCATTTAAGGGGCTAGTATGGATATGTTGTAAACTTTTGTCCCATATATCATTGGAGATTTGTTGACCCATCTCATGCTTCCATGCACGCCTGTAACCCTCAGATGATGGGATGTTGATGTTTTGAAGAACATTGTAAATGTAGGATATCAACTTCACTGTATCTGCATGTCTATTCAAACATTCATCGAGTTTATCTGGACTTGCAGTGTTGTAGTCTTGCATGGATGTTTTCACATAGTCCCTAACCTGAAGATATCTGAAAAAAATATTAGTATTCAAATCGTATTTCACCCGTAACTCTTGGAAGGAGGAAAAAGTCCCCTTCCAATATAGGTCTCCCACAGTGTTGATTCCCTTGTTCTTCGATTGGGTGAAAACACCATCTGAAGTAGAGGGTTTAAAATACGAATTGTTCGCAATAGGAAGAAGGAGAGACACGTCTCTCAATTTGAGACTGAACTTCAACTGCATTATAGGGTTATGATCGTACATTGACTTATTCAGGGATATTGGAGACAGAACAATCGAACATATGGAGACAGATTGACTCTCCTAGTGGCAGCATGCTGTAAAAGTTGCAAATTCGTTTCCTCCCTTAACTTTTAACTTCCACTTACCACTCTTTCAATGTTACTTGTGACTATTTGGCTTCAAGACACGGTCTAACTTTTCATAAAGTGTTGATAACATACACGCCTTAATCGTGAAAAGGACGGAGACACGAAGGAAAGGAGGCTCCCCAAGGAAGGAACAGGGGAAAGCAACATCCACAACCACAGCTTCTGACTCTAGTATCATAGAAGCAATATTGAAAATGAACGATGAATTGAAAAATGAACTGCAAAATGAAATGAAAACAAGATTTGGCAGTTTGGAAGAAATGGTGAAAGGAGTTTCGACCAAATTGAGGGAAATTCCAGGTAAACTGTCTATGTTACACGATGAACTTCGTGAACAAAAGGAACAAATTGATAACTTGTGAACCCTGGGCCAGGACAGAGATTTGAAGATTGAAAAACTGGAACAGAGAATGAATGAAAATACTCGAGTACTTCAGCAATACAAGAGTAAAAATATGGACCTGGAAAACAGAAGCCGTCGTTTGAATTTATGAATTGTTGGTTTGCTGGAAGGTCAAGAAGGAGATAATGTTATTAAAAATATGCTTCAAAAATGATAAAGGAAACTTTCAACATTGATCACAATGAAAATCATCCGTTTTTGGATAACACACACAGGATTGGGAAGACATCTAGTAATAAACCGAGACACTTGATTATTCGGTTTCACTTTTTGCAAATGAAGGAGAATATTCTCCAGGCAGCAAAAAAGTTGGGCGTGGTTGAATATGAAGGATGCAAGTTTCGGTTTGTTCCTGATTATAGTTACGAGCTTTTAGAAATAAGAAAGCCCTTTCATAATGTAATGTCTGATCTGTTCAAGGAAAATCTGCGCCCAGCCTTACTTTATCCAGCTAGACTGCGTATACGACTTTTCAATGCTAACACTCGATTTTTTAACAATCCTCAAGACGCTTGCAGCTTTTTGGAGAATTACGAGGGGGAAGGGGAGTAATTGATAGCTGATTAAGTTACAATTGGAGATTCATTGTTCCTATGTTGACAACATATCGTTTGGTAATGATTAAGAATTTAACTGGACGAGTTGTTTTTCTTTTATATATACTAAGTTTTAAGAATTTATTTGTTAATTTGTGTTCCCCTGCCGTTAGGCAAATTAAGGGAATGCAGTTCTTGTTTTTCATATTTTGACCTTGGATAATAATATGTAGCACTCGCTCTTCAGGGAGCGTTGAGGTTCTACTGCAGTTGTACAGGGTCTTGGTGAGACCACGCCTGGAGTATTGCGTACAGTTTTGGTCTCCAAATCTGAGGAAGGACATTATTGCCATAGAGAGAGTGCAGAGAAGGTTCACCAGACTGATTCCAGGGATGTCAGGACTTTCTTATGAAGAAAGACGGGATAGACTCGGATTGTACTCGCTAGAAGTTAGGAGATTGAGGGGGGATCTTATAGAAACTTACAAAATTCTTAAGGGGTTGGACAGGCTAGATGCAGGAAGATTTTTCCCGATGTTGGGGAAGTCCTCATGTTCCTTATTTAGTGTTCTTCATTTGTGCAAAATCTGAACTACAAAAATGTCTGAAATGTCACCTGGCCCCTTTCATGAGCTCACAATCTCCATCACAAGAAGTAGACTATTGACTGACGTATATTGCAAACCCACTGACTTCCACAACTGTCTTGACCTCACTTCTTCCCACCCTGCTTCCTGGAAAGACTCTACCCCCTACTCCCAATTTCTCCGTCGACGCCACAGCTGCGCCCAAGTTGAGGTGTTCCATACTAGAACATCCGAGGTCCTCATGCTTAAGGGAACGGGGATTCCCCTCTCCCATCATAGACGAGGCCCTCACTCGTGTCTACTGGGTACCCCATAACTCCGCCCTTGCTCCCGCTCCCTCTCGTCGCCAGAGACAGGGTCAACCAAGTCCTTACCTTCCACCCCATCAACCATCGCACACAACAAATAATCCTCAGAAATTGCCGCCAACTCCAACGGGATCCAACCAGTAGCCACGTTTTCCCCTCAACCCTTTCCGCCTTCCGCTGGGGCCTTTCCCTCCTCAACACTCCGGTTAACTCCTCCTTTCCCACCCAAACCACCCCCTCCCCAAGTACCTTCCCCTGCAGCCGCAGAAGATGCAACACCTGTCGCTATAACTCCTCCTTCGACCCTGTCCAGGTATCCCGATAGTTCTTTCAGGTTAGACAGAGGTTCGTTTGTACCTTCTCTAACCTCATCTAATGTATCCGTTGTTCAAGATGTGGACGCTTATACATTGGCGAGACCAAACGCGGACTGGGCGATCGATTGGCGGAACACCTTCGCTCAGCCCACGTGAACCAACCTGATCTCCAGGTTCAGCATCTCATATTTCGCTTGGACTGATTACAGCCCAATGGTATGAATATTGATTTCTCTCATTTCAGGTAGCCCCTGCATTCACCCTCTATCAATCCCCAGTCAAGATTCACCATGCTCCCCGGTCCCCTACTCCGCCCCACACGGCTCACCTTTCTGTGGGCACAGGGCTGGCCAGTCTGTCTTCAAAACGGATGATTAGAAATTTCAGAACGAGAGAACGAGAGAGCGAGAGAGCGAGAGAGCGAGAGAGAGAGCGAGAGCGAGAGAGAGAGCGAGAGAGAGAGCGAGAGAGAGAGAGAGAGAGAGAGAGAGAGAGAGAGAGAGCGAGAGAGAGAGAGAGAGCGAGAGAGAGAGAGAGAGAGAGAGAGAGAGATAGATAGAGAGAGACAGCAGAGAGAGTAGAGAGAGAGATGGAGTAGTAGGAGAGACGAGAGTCCGTTTTGTCCGTTGTGGTCTATTCGTGTTTCTATGCTTGATTTGCTCCGCCTCTCTGCGGGCACGTGTATGCGTCAGAGCATTCTATGTGAGTGTGGATGACCAATAATGTGTCTGAACATGACATGATTTCATTACGTGGTAATATATTTGCACTGCCCTGTATCTCTGAACCTGTGGTCAGTATATGCTGAGAATAGCTTGCTCTTCCGCGCTTTTATATTTAGCTCTGAATCGGACGCATGCGAGAGTGTGAGTGTTGAATGCGTTGTGCAGTGAGCGGTAGAGATGTTGGTGAGTCTCTTAAACGCTACCGAAAGTGAAACTTTCGTTCCGATTCAGTGACTACGTGGGGTTCCACGGGTGACCTGGATTCATATCCGTTGGTGAGAGGAGGAGGAACCCAAACCTGCAGAGTTCCATCTCACTTCCAGAGAAGGGGTCTGGTGGAAGCCTCTGATTGGTGGAAGAGGACGAGAGGAAGCAGCTAATTGGGTGCAACTCCAGGTTTACATTTCTGCTTTCAGGTTAAGGGTTCTGTGAGTTAAGGGTTCTGTGAGTTAAGCTATGTCACTGGAGATTGGCCCCGTGGTTTGCTCAGCCTGCAACATGTGGGAGATCAGGGATAGAAACATAGAAACATAGAAATTAGGTGCAGGAGTAGGCCATTCGGCCCTTCGAGCCTGCACCGCCATTCAATATGATCATGGCTGATCATCCAACTCAGTATCGCGTACCTGCCTTCTCCCCATACCCTCTGATCCCCTTAGCCACAAGGGCCACATCTAACTCCCTCTTAAATATAGCCAATGAACTGGCCTCGACTACCCTCTGTGGCAGGGAGTTCCACAGATTCACCACTCTCTGTGTGAAAAAGGTTCTTCTCATCTCGGTTTTAAAGGATTTCCCCCTTATCCTTAAGTTGTGACCCCTTGTCCTGGACTTCCCCAACATCGGGAGCAATCTTCCTGCATCTAGCCTGTCCAACCCCTTAAGAATTTTGTAAGTTTCTATAAGATCCCCTCTCAATCTCCTAAATTCTAGAGAGTATAAACCAAGTCTATCCAGTCTTTCTTCATAAGACAGTCCTGACATCCCTGGAATCAGTCTGGCGAACCTTCTCTGCACTCCCTCTATGGCAATAATGTCCTTCCTCAGATTTGGAGACCAAAACTGTACGCAATCGGTGTTCCTGGTGACTACGTTTGCAGGAAGTGGGTCCAACTGCAGCTCCTGGCAGACCGCATTGAACGATATGAGCTGCGGTTGGATTCATACTGGAGCATCCAGGATGCTGAGAAAGTCGTGAATAGCATGTACAGTGAGTTGGTCACACCGCAGGTAAAAGGTAAGAGGACAGAAAGGGAACGGGTGGCCTATAGCCAGCATAGCAGTAGGCAGGTAGTGCAGGTGTCCCCTGCGGTCATCTCCCTCCTAAACAGGTATAATATTTTGGATACTGTTGGGGGAGATGGCTCATCAGGGAAAGGCAGCAGCAGCCAAGTTCATGGCACCATGGGGGGCTCTGCGGCACAGGAGGGGAGAAAAAAGAGTGGAAGGGCAATAGTAATAGGGGATTCAATTGTAAGGGGAATAGATAGGCGTTTCTGCGGCCGCAAACGAGACTCCAGGATGGTATGTTGCCTCCCTGGTGCAACGGTCAGGGATGTCACTGAACGGCTGCAGAACATTCTGGAGGGGGAGGGTGAACAGCCAGTTGGCGTGGTGCATATTGGCACCAACGATATAGGTTAAAAAAGGGATGAGGTCCTACAAGGTGAATTTAGGGAGCTAGGAGATAAATTTAAAAGTAGAACCTCAAATGTAATAATCTCTGGATTATTACGAGTGCCACGGGCTAGTCAGAGTAGAAATAGGAGGATATTGCAGATGAATACGTGGCTTGAGAAATGGTGCAAGGGGGAGGGATTGAAATTTTTAGGGCATTGGAACCAGTTCTGGGGGAGGTAGGACCAGTACAAGCAGGATGGTCTGCACCTGGGCTGGAATGGAACCAATGTCCTTGGGGGAGTGTTTGCTAGTGCCGTCGGGGAGGATTTAAAGTAAGGTGGCAGGGGGATGAGTGCAAGAGCAGAGAGGCAGAGGGCAGTAAAATTAGGGCAGAAGCAATAGGTAGCAAGGTGAAAAGTAAAAGTGGCAGGCAGACAAATCCAGGGCAAAAATCAAAAAGGGCCACTTTTCAAAATAATTGTATAAGCGGTAAGAGTTGTAAAACAAGCCTGAAGGCTTTGTATTTTAATGCAAGGAGCATTCGTAATAAGGTGGATGAGTTGAATGTGCAGATAGTTATAAATGACTATGATATGGTTGGGATCACGGAGACATGGCTCAAGGGTGACCAAGGCTGGGAGCTGAACATACAGGGATATTCAATATTCAGGAGGGATAGACAGAAAGGAAAAGGAGTCGGGGTAGCGTTGCTGGTTAGAGAGGAGATTAACGCAATAGAAAGGAAGGGCATTAGCTTGGAGGATGTGGAATCGATATGGGTAGAGCTGCGAAACACTAAGGGGCAGAAAACGCTAGAGGGAGTTGTGTACAGGCCACCTAACAGTAGTAGTGGAGTTGGGGATGGCATGAAACAGGAAATTAGAAATGCGTGCAACAAAGGTAAAACAGTTATAATGGGTGACTTCAATCTACATATAGATTGGGTGAATCAAATTGGCAGGAATGCTGAGGATGAGGATTTCTTGGAATGTATGCGGGATAGTTTTCTAAACCAACATGTAGAGGAACCAACGAGAGAGCAGGCTATTCTAGACTGGGTATTGAGTAATGAGGAAGGGTTAGTTAGCAGTCTTGTTACCTTGGGCAAGAGTGACCATAATATGGTTGAGTTTTTCATTAGGATGGAGAGTGAAATTGTTAATTCAGAAACAAGGGCCCTGAACTTAAACAAAATGTGACTTTGAGGGTATGAGACGTGAATTGGCTAAGATAGACTGACAAATGATTCTTAAAGGGTTGACGGTAGATATGGAATGGAAGTCATTTAAAAACAAGTGTTCATCCCAGTTTGGCAAAATAATAAATCAGGGAAGGTTGTACATCCGTGGATAACAAGGGAAATCAGGGATAGTATCAAAACAAAAGATGAAGCGTACAAATTAGCCAGAACAAGCAGCCTACCAGAGGACTGGGAAAAATTCAGAGTCCAGCAGAGGAGGACAAAAGGCTTAATTAGGAAAGGGAAAATAGATTATGAAAGAAAACAGGCAGGGAACATAAAAACTGACTGCAAACGTTTTTATAGATATGTGAAGAGGAAAAGATGAGTTAAAACAAATGTAGGTTCCTTGCAGTCAGAAACAGGCGAATTGATCATGGGGACAAGGACATGGCAGACCAATTGAATAACTACTTTGGTTCTGTCTTCACTAAGGAAGACATAAATAATCTGCCGGAAATAGCAAGGTACCGGGGGTTAAATGAGATGGAGGAACTGAGTGAAATCCAGGTTAGCCGGGAAGTGGTGTTAGGTAAATTGAATGGATTAAAGGCCGATAAATCCCCAGGGCCAGGTAAGTTGCATCCCAGAGTACTTAAGGAAGTAGCCGCAGAAATAGTGGATGCATTAGTGATAATTTTTCAAAACTCTTTAGATTCTGGAGTAGTTCCTGAGGACTGGAGGGTAGCTAATGTAACCCCACTTTTTAAAAAGGGAGGGAGAGAGAAAACGGGGAATTACAGACCAGTTAGTCTAACATCGGTGGTGGGGAAAATTCTGGAGTCAGTTAGTAAAGATGGGATAGCAGCACATTTGGAAAGTGGTGAATTCATTGGACAAAGTCAGCATGGATTTATGAAAGGTAAATCATGTCTGACGAACCTTATAGAAGTTTCGAGGATGTAACTAGTAGAGTGGATAAGGGAGAACCAGTGGATGTGTTATATCTGGACTTTCAGAAGGCTTTCGACAAGGTCCCACATAAGAGATTAGTATACAAAATTAAAGCACACGGTATTGGGGGTTCAGTGTTGATGTTGATAGAGAACTGGCTGGCAGACAGGAAGCAAAGAGTAGGAGTAAACGGGTCCTTTTCACAATGGCAGGCAGTGACTAGTGGGGTACCGCAAGGCTCAGTGCTGGGACCCCAGCTATTTACAATATATATTAATGATCTGGATGAGGGAATTGAAGGGAACATCTCCAAGTTAGCGGATGACACGAAGCTGGGGGGCAGTGTTAGCAGTGAGGGTGATGCTGGGAGGCTGCAAGGTGCCTTGGATATGTTGGGTGAGTGGTCAAATGCATGGCAGATGCAGTATAATGCGGATAAATGGGAGGTTATCCACTTTGGTGGCAAAAACAGGAAAGTCGACTATTATCTGAATGGTGGCCGATTAGGAAAAGGGGAGATGCAACGAGACCTGGGTGTCATGGTACACCAGTCATTGAAAGTAGGAATGCAGGTGCAGCAGGCAGTGAAAAAAGCAAATGGTATGTTAGCAAAAGGGTTTGAGTATAAGAGCAGGGACGTTCTACTGCAGTTGTACAAGGTCTTGGTGAGAACACACCTTGAGTATTGTATACAGTTTTGGTCTCCTAATCTGAGGAAAGGCATTCTTGCCATAGAGTGAGTACAGAGAAGGTTCACCAGACTGATTCCTGGGATGACAGGACTTTCATGTGCAGAAAGACTGGATAGACTCGGCTTGTACACGCTAGAATTCAGAAGATTGAGGGGGGATCTTATAGAAACTTACAAAATTCTTAAGGGGTTGGACAGGCTAGATGCAGGAAGATTATTCCCGATGTTGGAGAAGTCCAGAACTAGGGGTCATAGTGTTTTACACAGAGAGTGGTGAATCTGTGGAATTCCCTGCCACAGAAGATAGTTGAGGCCAGTTCATTGGCTATATTTAAGAGGGAGTTAGATCTGGCCATTGTGGCTAAAGGGATCAGGGGGTTAGGAGAGAAGCCAGGGATGGGATACTGAGTTGGATGACCAGCCATGATCATATCGAATGGCGGTGCTGGCTCGAAGGGCCGAATGGCCTACTCCTGCACCTATTTTCTATGTTTGTACGTTTCTATGTTTCATATGAACCGGCCGATTAGAGAATTGTCCATTGCCGTTCCCCCCACTGTACAGATAAGCGGCAGGCTCTGGGACGGTTGATTTGAAAGCGGGAATATAAAAGCGAGTTGATGTCGGATGTGTGGACATGACCTGTGACAGTCGGAGCGGATCCAGGCTGAAATATTATTCCTGACCTAAAACCCTGGACTGCACTGCTGCAGCCTTACTCGCATGCGGCATTCAACATTGAAGTAATTGCTTCCAGCTTCACAGTAGTGTCTCGTTCCTGGCTTTGACCAGCGTGGCTGAACAACGGGCGCTCCTACGAGGAATGCGAGTGCAAAAAGCTGCAGCAGAGGAGATGAATGGAGAAGTTGAGGACAGTGATCTCTGTGAGGGCTGAATTTGAAGAGTTTTTTTTTTTTTTTATTTTTTTTTTTTTTTAATTTTATTAGAAGTTAATACAATACAAAACAGTACAGTGGCACCTAATTTTAGGTGCCAACTATGTCATACCGTAATCCATTCTATGTACAACCTCTAGTTTTATGTTATGAGTAGGCAAGACAAGAAAAAGAAAACAATAGAAAGGGGAAAGAGTGGAAAAATAGATGGTAGAGAGTAGAAAAATGTGAAGTGTGGATATAAAAAATAAAAATAAAAAAATAAAATAAAAAAGAAAAGGTGGAAAGTAGAAATAGAAGAAAAGGCCCCTTAAAAGAGAATTTTTCAAATCTATATTCGGAGATGTAGATCTATCCACGTCATGAACTGAAATCAGCAATCCTTATGGTACCGCTGCATCACATGATTCCAAATAGTCGATGAAAGGAGACCAACTCCTTAAGAATTGGTCATATTTATCTATTAGTCGGAGTCTCATTTCTTCAAGGCGTGCTATGTCCATCATATTCCTAATCCACATTTTAACAGTTGGTATGGTTGTATTTTTCCAAAATTTAAGTATCAATTTCTTTCCAATTATTAACCCATAATTAAAAAAAACATTTTGGACTTTATTTAAATTGGTATCTTCTCCTATTATTCCAAATATAATCCATTCCATTTTGGGTTCTATTCTTGACTTGAAGAGCTTTGTAAATATATCAAATATATCACTCCAAAATGTATTCAACGTTGTACATCCTACAAATGAATGTGTTAAATTAGCGTTTTGAAACAAACATTTATCGCATCTGGGAGAGACGTTTGGATAAAATGTATTCAACCTCGTTTTTGAATAATATAGTCTATGTAATAATTTGAATTGAATTAAATTATGTCTTGTATTAAAAGAACAGTTATGTGTATTCATCAAATACTTTTCCCATCTATCCTTCGAGATCTTTATCATTAGCTCATGTTCCCAAACTTCCCTTAGTGCTTCTGTTGAGGGTGATTCTCTATCTAATATATTATTATAAAAGTATGAAATTAATTTTTGTGAATCAGCCTTAATATTCATTGCTTCTTCTAAAGGGTCTAAAAATATAGTTTGAAATCTATGTATATATTTCTTCATAAAGTCACATACCTGTATATATTTAAAATATTGATTATCCTTCAATTTAAATTTTAATTTTAATTGTTGAAATGATAACAGTTTACCCAATTCATACATATCCCCTACTTTCCTAATCCCCAGTCTATCCCATTGTTGATATGTGTTGTCGATGAGAGAAGGTTTGAATGCGGGGTTGTTCAATAGTGGGGTTAGTACTGATAAATTATTTAATTTCAAGGATACTTTTATTTGTTTCCAAATTCTTATTATATTGTGAATAATTGGGTTCTTCTTGTATATTATACTATTCAATTTTATCGGTGAGAGCAGGATCGTTCCTATATCGTGCGGATAGCACTCCTCTTTCTCCATTCTTATCCACTCCAACTGCTGAGTGGCACTTTCCAGCCAGTACATTATGTTCTTAATATGCACTGCCCAGTAGTAATACATAAAGTTAGGTAATGATAAACCCCCAACTTCTTTAGATTTGCACAAATGCTTTCGTTGAATTCTATGTGTTCTGTAATCCCATATAAAATTAGTAACAGTGGAATCTAGTTTTTTGAAAAAATATTTTGGAATATATATTGGGATCGCTTGAAACAAATATATTAATTGTGGTAAGAAAGTCATTTTTATAGCGTTGATTCTGCCTATCAATGAGAGCGGAAGTGTTTTCCAAAATTTAATCATATCATTCAGTTTATTTAATAGTGGTATAAAATTGGCAATAAATAATGATTTGTGTCTTCTTGTAATTTGAATACCCAGATACTTGAATTTGACTGTTGCAATTTTGAAGGGGAATTTTAGTAAGTGTCTCGAATCCTGTGGTTTTAAAGACATAATTTCGCATTTATCCCAATTTATTCTATATCCTGAAAAAGAGCCGAATTCCTCAATTAGTGTTAATAAGGTGGGTATACTCGTTTGTGTATTAGTAATATATAAAAGAATATCATCAGCATATAGTGAAATTTTATTCTTTGAATCCTTAGTGTTATATCCGTGAATATTCGGGTGATTTCTAATCATTTCGGCCAACGGTTCTATCATAAGGGCAAATAGCAATGGTGATAAGGCACACCCTTGCCTATTACCCCTTGATAAGTAAATTTTTGGAGATAGCGTATTGTTAGTTAATATTCTTGCCGTAGGTCTATCGTAAAGTAGTTTAACCCATCTAATAAAATTCTCTCCCATATTGAATTTTTGGAGTACCTTGTATAAATACTGCCATTCTACTTGATCAAATGCCTTCTCTGCATCCAGCGTGATAACTGAAATATCTTCATTGTCCTCATTATGAGAGTACATTATATTGAAAAGCCTTCTCAAATTATTAAATGATTGTCTTTTGGGTATAAATCCCGTTTGATCCGTATTTATTAAATTGTTAATATAAATATTTAGCCTTCTAGCTAGAATCTTTGCTAAAATTTTCTGATCCGTATTTAGTAGTGAAATAGCTCTATAAGAACCCGGTTCATCTAAATCTTTATCTTTTTTTGGTATAAGTGTTATTGTTGCTTCTGCTAGGGTTTCTGGTAGTTTATTTTCGGTATAAGCCTGCGTGTATAAATTGAATAATCTTGGTATAATTGACTCCTGAAATCTTTTATAAAATTCATTACTAAAACCGTCTGGTCCTGGGGTCTTCCCATTTTTCAGTGAGTTTATTATTTGTTTTATTTCTTCACTAGTAATCCGTGCTCCTAATTGCTCTTGTTCTAAACTATCCAATTTTGGGAGCTTGCAATTATCTAAAAAATTTGTAATTTTACTTACATCTGTATTTATTTTAGATGTATATAAATTGTGATAAAATTGGGCAAACCTCTTGTTAATATCCTTAGGCAGTGTTAAAAACTCACCCTTATCCGATTTAATTTTAGTAATAGTTTTTTCCTTTTCTCGTTGCTTCAGTTGCCTCGCAAGTAGTTTATGTGGCTTATCCCCAAATTCGAAGTGTGCTTGTTTTGTAATTTGGAATAATTTTATTACTCTAGCCGATAGTATTCTATTGACTTTATATTTCAATAAAGTTATCTTATTATGTTTATTTATGGTTGGGTCAGTTGCATTGTCCAGTTCTAGTAGTTTTATTTTCTGTTCTATCCGCTGAAGTTCTCTTTTATTTTCCTTATTTTGAAAACTTTGGTAAGAAATTATGACGCCGCGAATATATGCCTTAAAGGTTTCCCATAATAGCGGTGCAGAAATACCTGGCGTGTCATTTATTTCGAAAAAAAGTTGTATTTGTTCTTTTATATACTCATAACCCTGCGGGTTATTTAATATATGTACATTGAATCTCCAAAAAGGTTTTATACTCGGCATTCCCTCAATTTTAAGTATAAAAGTCAATGGTGAATGATCAGAAATAATACTATTATGATATGATGGTTTATTCGTATACGGGATTAATTTTGTGTCCAATAAAAAATAATCAATTCGCGAATAAGTTTTGTGAACTGATGAATAAAATGAGTATTCCCTACCGCTTGGATTTGCTATTCTCCAAATATCAGCTATGTTATTATTTTTTATATAAGTATTTAAAAATTCACAGGTCTTAGTTTTAACAAGACGCTTCCCTAGCGTTATTGATTTATCTAAGTATGGATCTATAACACAGTTGAAATCTCCCCCCATTATTATATTTTGATAATTATGCTCTGCGATTAAATCTATTATTTTCCTAAAAAATTGTGGGTTATCAAAATTAGGCGCGTAAATATTTATCATAGTTAATGGTGTATTGTAAATTTCTCCCGTGACTATAACATATCTTCCCTCTTTATCAGATATAGATTTCTTTAATTTAAAAGGTATACCCTTCCGAATTATAATAGCCGTGCCTCTTGCTTTAGAGGTGAATGAGGAGTAATAGGTTTGACCTATCCAATTTGCCCTTAATCTGATCTGAGTTTGTTGTTTCAGATGTGTCTCTTGTAGGAAAGCAATATCCATATTTAATGATTTTAATTGTGCCAGAATTTTACCCCTCTTAATTGGCTCATTCGCACCTCTGATGTTCCAACTACAGAAGGTGAGACCTCCGATATTTATTTGACTATTATCTTGCATTGGCTATTATTACCAGACTGTATGATTCATGTGATGCAGCCAAGTACCTCGGAATCCCGTTTGAAGAGTTGCTGAGAAAATATTGGAACTAGGCTAGGCTGGAAATTTGTGCAGAAGCAAATCATACATATTCATTTGATGTGAATGAAATATACATCATTGATTTCATGGTGGGAACCATGTTAATGGAAATATGTTATCAAGCTGGAAAGGGTAAGATTGAAGAAAACGTTTTACGTGAATGGTGCCTGGACCAGAGGGTCTGAGGTATAGGGACAGGTTGAGCTGGCTGGGACTCTACTCATTGGAGTGCAGGAGGATGAGGTAGAGATGGATCTCATAGAGGTGTGTAAAATCATGAGAGGAATATGAATAGAATCAGAGTAGGTGAATCGCGGTCCAGAGGACATAGGGTCAAGGTGAAGGGGAAACGATTTCATATGAATCAGAGGAGTAACTTTTTCACACAAAGTGTGGTGGGTGCATGGAAATAAGCTGCCAGAGGAGTTTGTGGAGGCAGTAACTATCCCACCCTTTAAGAAACAGTCAGACAGGTACATGGAGGTTTGGTTTACTGGGATATGGGCCAAACGCGTGCAGTTGGGACTAGTGTAGCTGGGACATGTTGGTCGTCGGAGCAAGGTTGGGCCGAACGGCCTGTTTCCATGCTGAATCCCTCTATGAATCTATGACTCCATGATACGGGCCCTTTGGTCAAACAAGTCCTCGCCGGCCATCGGTCACCCATTCGTAAGTTTCATGTTATCCTACTTTCCCCATCCACATCCGGTACACTAGGGGCAATTTACAGAGCTTAATTGACCAATAAATCCTTATGTCCATGGAATGTCGGGGAAACCCGGAGCATTCGGACAAAACGTACACGGTCAAAAGGAGAACTTGCAAACGCCACACACAGAAATATCTGGGATCGGGATCAAATGCATGTTACTAGCTCGGTGAGGCAGCAGCTCTTCCGGCTACGGCATTGTGTCGCCATAGTCTTCTCTGAGTACACGTGATTCTTAATCCTGCATTATTTATTTATCCATACACTAATCTCAAAGCACTTAACATGTAACTATCGTTCTTTGAGGCGTTGAAGTAATTTTCCAGCTGTGTTGTGCTGGAAATGTTTGTTGCAACAATATGTGGGGAAATATATTCTTTATCAACCCTCATTTGAAGGAGGAATAAGGTAAAATGTATTCGCATTCCGTCACAGTGAGGAGTAGGATGGATGCTGCCTGCGTTGGTGGGGACTGGGAGGGATTGGCGTGAATGCGTGGTCTCGGTGCTGCGGGGACGTCATAACACGGGAGCGTCCTGGAGTCTGGTGCGGGTGCGGACGGCTTTCTGACAAAGAGAGCGACACACGATGGGTGCAACTCTGGTCACATCACGGCGGAGCGTGTGTGTGGCCCGGACATTAGACTGACGGCTGTGGCTCTCCGTCTATGCTGTTTGCCTTAGGATTCCCGCACGCCGCTGTGGCGGCTCTTTATGTCTACGTTTTTATGTAACTTTGTATCTTGTTGCTTTTTTTGTATGATTCTATGGTAACATCAAATTTCACTGTATCTCAGTGTACACGAGACAATAAAGGACTATCAAACTATTGACCTATTAAACTATTTTACCACATCTAGAATATTCACCAAGATACAACGGAAAGCTTGTTGTATGAGCTTCAGTCTCTGTTTTAAGTAATAATATAATAAATGCCAGGACAGATGCATCAATCGAACTCATTACTTCTGTATCATTGGCCTGCACGAAACCACGAGATTCCCTGAACTTCAAGGACAGAATGTACCCAATGTCTGTGTCACAGCAGGTTTGTGGGAGAATATCTACTACTTTTATCCCTTCAACTGAGGACATTCTTCCCATCTCTCCTGACCATCTGAACGCTGAATCCCAGACTGTGTTCCATTGATGTAGAGCCCAGAGTCATTAGGTTCCATAGCCATCCACAGTTCGATCGACCTCGCTGCTTCTGTATTAAACGTGCGTGTTGAGACAGTCCACAGAATCGTGTACTATTTTACACCGCTACTGCATAGACTTTGGTGGTGCATGATGGGACGGTGTAGAAGCAGTAATCTGGCTCTAATTCTGGATTTCACTTTACAGTTTCTGCTCTAGAGAGTCGTATAATACCGAATTATATTCTACCCACGGTGTCTGCGTCTGCCATGAAATCACTGCCTATGCGGATTCAATTTCAAACATATGACACGAAGCCTTTCCGCGCTCCCCTCACAAACTAATAAACCCCTCGACAAATCCACCAGCCACCACGTTTATCCATGACAAGAATAGCAGTATCAACTCACTTCCACTATAAACACCAAGCGCTGGTCAACAGTAGCAAATTGTTAATGTGTCGTTCAATGTGACATTGTGATCTGTATTATTGGGAACTGTATCACAGCGGATGATGTACAGCTCACTGCACCCAGAGTGTTGACTGAACGCCCACTGAAGTTTGTTAATTACCCGTTTTTCTGTGCAGTTTATTTATTGGAGATTTGATGATGCAACACACCTTGTTATGTACAGCTTGAGAGGAAAGATATTTTGTTTTCTAAAACCAATGTCCGACCATCTATTTCCAGGACCACACAGATCTCCCGACAAACAAGGTTTTTTAATTAAGTTGTGTGCATGTATGATTACGAATTATCCCGTGACCATCAGCTCGCTCAGTATCTAACCCAGTCTAAATCTGCCGACTTGTTCACTAAAGCAAAATGTAGAAATCTTCAGGATATTTTGGATGTTGCACTGAGATAGGTCAGATATACACGAGAATATTTCTGGCATAGATGAAACGGAAGAGACAATGCTGCTGTGATTTATTTATTATAGTTTCTACATTAGATTCCTTCCTTAACACATTTAGACATTATTCTCGGCAGATATGTCATCCCGGTCTTCAGTTCCTCTCTGAATTTAGACTGAGTTACCGCGTAAATACCCGTGTTTGTGCAGCAACTCAACAGCAGGAGCATGTAGCTGGTTTCGTCCGCGATAACCAACGGGTCACTGAAACCGGTAAAATAAAACCGCGTTGTTATCTGTGTCCAGAGGAAATATATAAAATACGTCATCCAAAGCATAATGAAGTTGCCGGAAATTGCAAAGAGCAAGATGATTGACTTCCTTCTGCTTTCCAGCTCGGCATCATTCTGATTCGCACCATTCTTGCTGCCTCTCAGATTCTTGCGGACTTGACTGGCCATTAAAATGTGCCCGACTGTTAGAGCGTTGAGCAGTAATATCAGGAACATTGGGAGCAGAGGGGTGAAACATCGGTGAATCCATGTGAACAATATCCATGTGGGTTCAATGAAGCATTCCTGTTTTACATGGCAGCCCCATGCTACATTATGTACTGATATAATAGGATCAAATGCAAAGTACCAGGGGATGTTTTTGCAGCAGAACAGCGGACACACAGTTGCTATAACCCTGGCTGCAGTTTTCTCGGTGCAAAATCTGGATCTCAGCTTGTGGCAACAAATCATCAAATATCGATCAAATGTGAACGAGAGTGTTAACCACACGGAAATGTCTGTGACTGCGTGGTTGAGGGCCTTGTGGAAGGAACAGACTTGAGTAATGAAGAGAAAAGTTGTGGGGAAATATAGATGATTGATACGATAAAGTAAAACGTCAATGACAGCAACCAACAGATCCGCCGCAGCCATGGCCACAAGATAGCGTGATACACATTTGGAGAGACCGCACTTTCCCCGGGACAGGATCACAATCGATATCACATTACCTGTGTTACGGGAAGAATCAAAAATCGACAAAGTGCATTAACAGTGTATGTTACAGGGTGCCCCACATAACACGCGATTTCACATTAAGATTAGAGTTTAGCATAGGCATTCATGACAGGGCGAGCGGCCACCGCACAAACTTCTTAAAGGTTGGGCGACGAGAAAGAAAAAACATTTCCACTGTTAGGACTGTCGCCAGTGTTGACGGGCGAATGGAATCGCAATATATGCGTGAACGAAAATAACGATGATTTTACAATGAATTTACAAGGAATGGTATTTTATCAGGTCGGATAAACATGGTGTTCGCGGCAGGGGCAGTATCAGACTACAAATCTGTGATCTGAAAATGAAGCGAGACGCCACGGCGTTTTAATTGTGGCAGATAGTGAAATCAAATGCCATCTGATAACTCATAATGAATGTCTGAAAATTTAGCCGTGATTTTCTACGTCTTTAACACATTTACGCTTCGTTTCATTAACGTGACATGCTAACAGTAAACGATGCAGTTATTTGCATCGAATTACATCGTGCTGTATCGATGCAGTTAATTACAGTTATTTTAATCATTTTCTGTTTGACTGAAACTTCCCGCAGTAAATCAATAAGATCAATTATTTTCACTTTATCATTTCAATTCATCAGTCAGTCACCGCTCTTGTCCTATCACTCTCGGTAACATCTCGCCAGTTATAAATTGTATAAATGTATCATTTTCCCTATTGCTGTTTACAGACACATTGAGAGAATATCGGATCCGCCACACACACATACCTGAGATTCCGACCAGTGTCTTCAGCCGTTTACTTCCTTCAGCCGTTTACTCGGTGCAATGGATTCCCTGCGGCAGCGATGTTGCTGCTGTCACAGATGCTACAGAAGGCAACTGCTTCTCACGCGCAAGGACAGAACAATGCGTAGAGAATGAAACATTGAGCTTCCCCTTGAGTAGACTATGTTTGGTCCTGTCAAGAGTGGATATCAATCAATCAATCAATCAATCAATCAACCTTTATTGTCATCTTGCAAGCAACAGTTGTACAGTGCAAAATGAAAAGACGTTTCCCAGGGAATAGCGGAGCATCGCACATGAAATTTAAAACATTTCACACATAATAACACTAAAAACAATCCAGTCCCTGATGGAACAGTATAAATAGTTAAAAGCAGGTAAAACACAACGTTAAAATACAATAAACCAATCATAAAAATGTCCGGGGCAGCTGATTTGAGTGGCCAGTGCCAGTTATTAAACTGGCCAGTGCCAGTTATTAAAGTGTCCGTGCCAAGCCGCAGAATCAAGTGACTGTGAGTACAGAGTGACTGTTTAGCAGCCTCACAGCCTGTGGTAGGAAGCTGTTTAGCAGTCTTGTAGTCCGGGCTTTGATGTTGCGATATCTCTTGCCTGATGGCAGGAGATCCAGGTGTATGTGGAGGGGGTGCAGTTTGTCCTTAGCAATTCTCTGAGATTTTTACAGACAGCGGCTCTGGAACAGTTCTTGTACCGAGGGTAGGGAGTCGCCAATGATCCTCTCTGCTCCCCTCACTACCCTCTGCAGAGCCTTCCTGTCCGAGCAGTTGCAGGTGGAGTACCACGTATTTATGCAGTACGTGAGTACAGACTCCACCGTACCCCTGTAGAAAGTCGTGAGGATGTTGGTGGGGAGTGAGGCCTGTTTTAGTTTCCTCAGGAAGTGCAGTCGCTGATGGGCCCGTTTGACGCTCCTAGTGGTGTTCCTGGACCAGATGAGGCTGTCTGTAATTTGCACACCGAGGAACTTTATGCTCTCCACTCTCTCCACTGTAGTGCCACTGATGTTGAGGGGTGTATGCTTTGGCTGCGCCCTCCTGAAGTCGACAACCATCTCCTTCGTTTTGTCGACATTTAATTCTAGATTATTTTTGCCGCACCAGTCCACTAGTTGTTTTACTTCCTCCCTGTACATTGATTCGTCATCTCCGCTGATGAGTCCCACCACTGTTGTGTCATCCGCGAATTTTATGATCTTATTGTCCCTGAATCTGGCAGCACAGTCATGTGTGAGCAATGTGAACAACAGCGGGCAACAATGTGAACAACATCCACCCATGGCAGGCATTGCAATGATGAATACTATCCCTCACCTGTGTGTAAAGCAGTGGAGACATTACGGCCAACGGCAACGCAGCCGGGGTCATGTTTGCTCAGAAACCAGAGTGTATCTCTGGAACCGAACGGCTCACGATATATGTGTGCACAGAGGCGACGAGGAAGCGCGGTTTGTTGCACCTGTAAATGACGAGACGTTATCTGGTGTCACCGGATAGGAGGGGTGTCTAACTGATGAATGGAAACAATAAAGTAAACAAAAAATATTTTATTGACTGCAGGAAGATTCAGTCAAACAGATCATTAATGAATGCCATTAAATCATTTCAAACAACTGCAGCATTTGCGATTGAAAATGAACATTTCAGGTGACCGAAACGAGGTATTACTGAGTTCGCCCTTCAGAAACGCGGCTATAATGGATTGGAGGGCAAGGAAATGTAAACACCACATATCTACCAAGAATTGAGTAGAAAAAATGTTTTTATTGACGATGCGTAACATAGATCCAATTACTTACCAAGAATCCCAAGCACTGCTATAATCGGGTAATAAATCATTTCTGCCTGGAAAATGGGAAGCAGCAGAAAAAACGGATAATCGGTGAATATGATTTTCATCCTGGAGAGAAGCTCGTTGTTCGATGCTGGAATGCAACTGACAGCGCGTTGCAGAGAAGGGCTTCATATCTACTTGAGATAGTCTTCCCCTGGGATCAGGAAGACACAAACAAGTACATTAACATCACTTCATGGTATCTGAACATCGTATCAACAATATTCACAGCTATGATTTCACCACATGATATATAACCACTAATGATGTTTTAATCTAAGTGGAAGTACCTGAATTTGAGATTATATATTAACGTAATTTCCCTCTAATTCTGATATAAATGTCGGAATTTGAATGCTATACTGTAACACGTTCAACATATGCGGCCTCGCTTCTCATCTTCTGTAAAACGGTTCTTCTCTGCCGAAGCTCAAATTGAATTCAACAAGCTGTAACAATCTTTCAAAGTTTCGCTAGACTCGCAGTGATACAACAGGATTCGAATCAATATGAGTTTCTACTCGCGAAAGGATATTAGAACAACGGTGCATTTAAAGCCGGGATATTATTGCGAGTTCAGTAAATAACAATATTGGGAGAGGATGGCAGCAAATGTAGTCATAGAGTCATCGAGTCATACATTGTGAAAACAGGGCCTTCGCCCCAACTCTCCCACACCTTCCAACATGTCTTACGTACATGTCTTCTGCATGTATTTTGCAAAGACATGCGAGTGTTGGAGTTGCTAGGACACTGCGAGTGTCATGCATCTCCCGGTGCGGATGGCGACGCGGGGATAGGCGAGGAGGGGGCACGGGTTTGCTCCTGAGCGGGGGCACTGTAGTGCAAGGCACTTTGCGGCTAACCTATATGAATAAGCCTCAGTTGTCACAGACCTCGTCAGCAAGTGTATTGGGGATCGTGCACCAAAAACGGCGATAGTTGGTTCCATAACAGAATCTACGGATAAAGCGCGAGCTCGACTCCCACGTGATGTTCATGTCTGCAACGTTCATGTCAAATGATCCTGAGCGATACAAGATGTCTACTTACGATCTTCGCTGAGTTATTAAGGGTACCCCGAGGGATGTGCGGACAAGGATGAAGTCCCGAGACAACTGCACGAATGTCAGTGGTTTGCGGCAAGACTTGCACGGGATACAATACAATACAATACAATTCAATACAATACAATTCAATTTATTGTCATTTGGACCCCTTGAGGTCCAAACGAAATGTCGTTTCTGCAGCCATACATTACAAAACAAAAAGACCCGAGACACAACACAGTTTACACAAACATCCATCACATCGTTGTAATGGAAGGCAAAAAAAAACTTATCTCTCCACTGCACTCCCCCCCCCCCCCCGATGTCAGAGTCAGAGTCAAAGTCAAAGCCCCCGGCTGGCGATGGCGATTGTCCCGCGGCCATTAAAGCCACGCCGGGTGATGCAAGGTCGCGCACCGGGTCTAGTTGTTAGAGCCCCCGGCGGGCGCTCGCAAAGTCCCGCGGCCATTGCAAGCCGCGCGGGGCGGTGCTGTAAGGCGCCGCTCCAGGTGCTCTTCAACCCCGCAACTCGGGCGGGAGAAGTCGCCGTTGCGGAAGCCCCGAAAAGCGGTCACCCAGCAGGGACCCGCGGGCTCCCGGTGCCGCCGTCCGCCAAACCCGCAGTTGCAGCCTCCGAAACTCCGGAGGTCGGGTGGCAGCAGCGCTCCACCACAGCTCCACACACTCCGGACTCGGCCAGCCCCGTGACGGTGAGTAGTCGGCAGCTCCGCAGCTGGAACCCCAGGTCGTTCCTGTTGGAGGCCGCTCCACGTTGCAGCCCCAACGACAACGGAGACCCGACAAAGAAAAGGTCGGGTCTCCCGTGCAGGGGAAAGATTTTAATGTTACCCCCTCCCCTCCCACCCCACCCCCCCCCCCCCACGCACATACCCCAACGAAAAAAAGAACAAAAACTACATAAAAACGAGACAAAAAATAATAAAACACAGACGGACTGCAGAGGCCGCTGCTGACGAGAGTCGCGCCGCCCACCTTTATTCCTACTACCAGAATGCACAACTCCGCACTTTGCTACACGATATTCCATCTGCCACTTCTCTGCCCACTCTCCCAACATGTCCAAGTCCTTCTGCAAAGTCCCTGCTTTCTCTACACACACACACACTCACACCTATTTTCGTATCATCCGCAAACTTAGCCTCAAAGCCTTCAAACCCCTCGTCCAAATCATGAATATACAACGTGAAGAGTAGCGGCCCCAGCACCGAGCCCCACTAATCACTGGTAGTCAACCCGGAAAAGCCCCCTTTATTGCTACTCTTTGTCTTCTATCATCCTGCCAACCTGCTGTCCATGCTAGTATCCGGGATAGAAAGGCGGGGGGAAAGGAGGGGGAGAGAGTGAGGGGGGAGAGGGAGGGGGGGAGATGGAGGGGGAGAAGGAAGGGGGAGAGGGAAGGGGGAGAGTGAAGGGGGGAGGGAAGGGGGAGATGGGGGGGGGGAGATGGAAGGAGGAAGAGAGAAAGGGAATGAGGGGGAGGAGGAGAGGGTAGCAGGAAGGCGGAGCAGGGGGGGGGGGATGAGACACAGGACGTGAGGAGGGGGGGGGGGCTGAGGAGGTGAAGAGGAGTGGGGAGAAGGATGGGGGGGAGCAAGATAATGGAGGAGACTGATGAATGATTGGGAGGGTGGTAAAGATGGGGGGAAATTACGGGAGGGTAAACAGAGAGAAAGCAGCGGAGAAAGGTTTGGGAGGGGAGGGGTAGAAAGGAGTGAAGTAATTATAGGGGAGATTGGGACGGTCACATATTTGTGATCAAATTTGCAATGATCCGAGCTGGAGGGAGTCTGGAATTGACAGGTGTTTATTGAGCTCTGCAAATATTAGTCATATAAACATAGAAACATAGAAATTAGGTGCAGGAGTAGGCCATTCGGCCCTTCGAGCCTGCACCGCCATTCAATATGATCATGGCTGATCATTTAGTCATCTAGACATCCACTAACTTTCAATTTTTTTTACTATCATTAACTATTTACATTTGATTTACAGATGATAAAGCAGTAACAGACATTGCTGTGTGAATGAACAGTTTGAACAATGTTGCTGTTGTTGTCACCATCAATCCACAGCAGGAGCTGATAAAGTCACATCCGGGATCGTGCAGTTCCCCTCTCCCCCACTGGAGGGCAGCAATGGATATCCGGCATCAGCGGCAGCGCCTCGTACCCGGCTCACGTGACAGCAGGCAGAGTCGCCTCTGACGTCACAGCCCGGCCGGCCCGGGAAGCGTTGGGGTTTAAAGGGGAGGGCGGCCGTTTAAAGGGGAGGGTGGAGAATTGGCCAACAATATTCCCGTCCCAAGGGCGGTGACGTTTACACCCTGAGATGTTCACACGTCCACTCTCAGTCCGGGTCTGGATTCCTGCAGCGACCTCAGTTCCTTCTCCCCGGTTGAACTGAACTTATTCTCCCCCAGCCTGAAACAAGTCGAGGAATAAAGAGGAAATAAACAGATGAAACAACAGTGTCAATAACAGGGACTGGGGTTAATATTTCAACATCACTTACAGAACAAAATCACAGGAGAAGCTGATATTTTATCGCATGAAACATTAACACACACACTCACCAGATCCGCTCCAGTCTCAGGTGGTTCAGTGTGAGGTCGCGGAGAGCGGGGCCAAATCGGTCTGTGAGGGAGTTTTGTCCCAGCCACAGATACACAAGTGAGGGGTTTGTACTGAGAGCGGAGACGAGATCCTCGGCTCCAGAATCTGTGAGACCGACACTGTACAGCCTGGAGATGAGAGAGAGTGAGGTTGAGGGACACAGAGAGGCAGGAGACGGTGCACATCCCCAGTGTTTATCAGTGACACAATTACTGATCATATTAATGTTCAGTGTCAGACACCCAGTGACTGTAAACACAATCTCTCACAGTTTGGGACTTACCCCAGTGTCTGTATTTTACAGTCCGGGTTCCTCAGAGCCGCAGACACCAGTTTCACTCCTGAATCTCCCAATGGAGAAATACTGCTGTATTCCAGTCTAAACACAAACGGACAGAGTAAGAAACAAGCTGATACAAATCCCGGGGCTGAGAAAACTTCTCCCAAACTGATATTTCTTGAAACACCTCCGCAAATTATTGAATAAATCTCTGTGGTTGTGGTGTTTAGTGACTCACCATTTATTCTCATTCCCCGACTGGGAAATGTTCCTCGTGCAGAGAACGGCGGCAGGGCAGCAGGCAACACGCGCGACCCGGGGGAAGGGGACGACCGCCAGTGACCCAGGGGAGGTGGGTAAAATAGGAGGGGTGCCCCCCATGCACAGTGACAGCCGCTCGGCCCCATAGATGTGGTGATGAACGGAATAACAAAATAGTGAAACAATTTTACAGTTCAGTGTTTGCGTCAAACGGACAGTTACCTCAAGTGCTGACACTTGTGCAGAGCCGGTCCCAGCCGCTGGAGACCTTCACACTGAAAGCGGCAGTTCCACAGATTGAGGTGTTTGATTGTATCACAGAGCCTGATGGCATGAGACAAGACCGCACAGTCAATCGGGGTCTGTCCCAAGTCACTGAATGAAAGCGTCTCCACAGATCCCAGTGTCTGCTGAGCCAGTGCAGGATTCTGAGACTCAAACAGGTAGTGTAGCGTGTTCAGGAAGCTCCGTTTACCAGCTTCACTCCTTATGTTTCCAGCCCGGCATTTAACCTCCTCCTTCACCCAGTCAATCACTCGGGAGATTGTTTGATGAGAGAATTGACCCAGAAACTCCTTCAGGATCCAAACTGTCCATGGGGAGGAGAGACCAGCGACAAAATGGAGAAATACTTCATATCGCCCGTCTGTCGTGCCATGGGCTTCAATGAGGAGTGTCTTGATATCCCTACGATCTGGAGTCGCCATGAATTGTGCAAATGCGGCTACAAACTCTTGGATGGTGAGGTGCGGGAAGGTGTACACCACGCTCCGGGCTGAACCCTCTCTCTCCAAAAGTTCCATCAGGAACCCGGACAGGAACTGGGGAGGCTGCAGATTGTATTTGATCAAAACTTCATCTGTGAACACAATGTTCTTCTCAGCCACTCCAGTGAAGGCCATCTGACCAACCCTCAGTAACACATCACAGGGGCTCTCAATCTCACGACCGTGGTTTTTCAGGATGTTGTAAATAAAGTAGCAATATAGTTGTGTGATAGTCTTGGGAACTCGCTGCGGGTCCCAGTGTGTTTGTGTGAAGAAGGGGCCCAGTGTCAGGCTGAGGATCCAGCAGTAGGAGGGGTTGTAGCTCATGGTGTACAGGATCTCGTTCTCCTTCGCGTGTTGCAAAACAGCTGCTGCTACCGACTGATCTTCAAAATACCTGGTGAAATATTCCTTCCGTTCCTCACCAACAAATCCCAGGATTTCAGCCGAGTCACTGATCTCCGCCTTTCCCAGTAAATGTAACGCAGTGGGGCGGGTGGTCACTAGCACTGAACACCCTGGGAGCAGTTTGTGCTGGATTAAACTGTACACAATGCCAGACACTTCACACCGGGATTCGGGATCTGGGCACTGGTGCTGAGGTTCTGTGTATCTCTGACTGTCAGCAAAATCGATTCTGCCCTTGAATTCATCCAGACCGTCGAATATAAACAACAATCCCTCTGGGTTCTTCCAGACCTCTCCTAGCATATTCCCAAATTAAGGATACTGATCCAGATTCAGTTCCCTCAGGGTTACTCTGCAGTTAATAGTGTTCAAATCCCGGAATTTGAAACTGAAGACAAACTGGAAATGTTGGTATATTTTCCTCGTGGCCCAGTCATGAACAATCTTTTGCACCATTGTTGTTTTTCCGATCCCCGGGACTCCGGCCATTGATGCTGAACTCCCAGATCCGGTATTACTCTGGGAAAAGCTGCCGTGGAACAATTGTTCAGTCCTGATTTTTTCCAGGTTTCTCCAGATATGTTTCTCTTGCCATTCCTCAAGATCCCGGCATCTTGCCAGCAGCTCATGTTCCACCAGTGTCCAATCTCGAACAGTGGAGATGATTGTGAGCTCAGCGTATCGATCAAGCAGCTGGAAAACCTTAACCTTCTCGTTCATCAGGATGGTGTTCACGCTCAGTGTTTCAGTCTGTGCTCGCAGAGTCTCCCTGTGTTTCTGTTGAACATCTTGCACGGGAACAAGCAGATAATGGACACGATGTTAGGTGGCTCAACTCAAAACTCAACTTTAAAAACTACAAGAATGAGTTCAATGTCCTTCAATTAAATCAATTCACTGACTCTTTGGTTATCTACCTCTTTGGTTACACTCGGACTATCCTTGATCGGACTTTCCTCGTTTTACCTTGCACTAAACGTTATTCCCTCATAGTTTATCTATACTGTAAATGGCTCGATTATAATCACATATTGTCTTTCTGCTGACTGGATAACATGCAACAAAAGCTGTTCACCGTATCTCGGTACATATGACAATACACTAAACTAAGCTAAACCTGAATCTAAAGACAAAGAAGCAATCCATAGTGAATCCTCGTGTCAGTCTAACAATTTCTTAGCCTTTAATCTTCTGATTTCCCATTCTGCAAAGCTCTGAACAGTTTCAGTATTACATCAATTCTAACAAGTCATTGGTGTGAACTATATTTCAACACTCACCTTCCATATGAGAGGATGATTCAGTTAAACCTCTGGTGATGTTCATGTATTCTTGTGGATCAGGTCCTGTTCAAATCAACGAGCATTCATTAAACCAGACTTGAATAACATTGTTAACTCCAGTGTTTCAATGTGATATTCAGTTCAGTGTGTTGATTTACCGTACCGAGCTCCTGGATTTCTTTCAATATTTTGTCCAGCTTTGGTAATTCATTCTGCATTTTCACAAAGGATTCCCACATCACCCGCCGGGCACGGTTACCCTTCTCCATCACCAGACTGAGGAAGAGTGTGGAACTGTCTCTGCGGTTTCCCTTTACCAAGAGCTCAGCGACACTCTGTGAAGAACAACAATGAATATATTGAGAAGTGACTGAGACAATGCTAATGGGGAGGGAATTAACTGTTCAGTGATGGGATATTCTGGTAGTTTGAGTATAGTGACAGGCATTGGATTGCATCTTCATGCACCCATGACACTGTGCTGACAAACTGTGTACTCCCAGAGTCCTGACAGCGTGAATCTCGCTTCACACCTGGCAGTGTCCGTGAACACAGCAGAGCTCAGCACGGGAACAGGCCGTTCAGGCCAACGACGGCTGTGTTGAAATTGATGTGAAATTAATCCAATTCCTTTTGGCCTCACATGGACTGCATCTCACTAGGAATGGACGCGTCCAGTCCAACCTGCATTTCTTCCCGCTCTGCATTTTGAAGCTATTATGTTCTTTCATCTACATCCTTACCCTCTGTGAGCTGGCATTCACTAATTGACTTATTTATTTCTATACCTACCCCCAGTTTTACACAATCAAAGACATTCCTCTCTTGTGCATTTCCTGCAGCTCGTCCCCTCCTTTCACTACACATTAACTCGGCTTCTCTTCCCACTGATGCATAAATAACTGACCTGCTGAATATTTTGTTTATATTGTAGACTATACTAAGTGGGACCCGTTGGGTCCCATGTTCACACGGGAGGGCTAGCCCCCAATGCAATATTCCAGCTCAGTCACTCAGGCCTGGTGGGCTTGCAGTTCAGTCAATCGGGTCTGGTGGGCTGGCAGCTCAGTCACTGAGGCCTGGTGGGCTGGCAGCTCAGTCACTGAGGCCTGGTGGGCTGGCAGCTCAGTCACTCAGGACTGGTGGGCTGGCAGCTCAGTCACTCGGGCCTGGTGCGCTGGCAGCTCAGAAATTGCCAGAAATTCTGCCCGAAACAGGTGAGAGACTCTGTGAGAGAGAAGGGGGAGAGGGTGGAGAATCAATTTTAGAAATGTTTTCATCTTTTTCTGCAGATCACAGCAATGAAGGAGGAAAGTCTATCCTGGCGTGGATCTCACGGGGAGCCGATGAAGGGAGGGACAAATATACGGGGATGAGGGTTAATACTTGCAGGGGGATTATTTACTGATGGGCCGAAGGGACTCCTCCTGGGCTAGTACAGGCCTAATAGGCTGAAGGGACTCTTTGTTTAAAAAAAGAGTGAAATCTCAGTGAAAGGCACTTTACCTGGCCTGGCACCGGTCTTTTGGCCCAAAATGCTCCTCCTGGGCCAATACGGGTATTTTGGCCAAAAGTGACTGGTTTATCGGCTAATAGGAGCCTTGTGGACCGAAATGAGTGGTTATAGGCAGGCCAAACAAATCAAATCAAATTTTATTTTATTTCGTCACATACACCTTTCGGTGTAGTGAAATTCTTTTTGCCATGCAGCACATAAAAAAAAGAATACAACATAACAGTAATAGATAGTTTCAGATAGATACATCACAGAAAGGCACAAAGTCCAGTCCCATCCCCATGTCCACCCATAGTCGGGCCTCCTTACTCGAGACCCGTAGCTCCGCCGCCGCCGATGCCGAGCCGGCACCGCTGCCGCTGCCGCCGCTGCTGAGCCGGTGCCGCCGCCGGTGCTGAGCCGGTGCCGCCGCCGGTGCTGAGCCGGTGCCGTCGCTAGTGCTGAGCCGGTGCCGTCGCCGGTGCTGAGCCGGTGCCGTCGCCAGTGCTGAGCCGGTGCCGTCGCCGGTGCTGAGCCGGTGCCGCCGCCGCCGATGGGCCGGTGCCGCCGCCGCCGCTGAGCCGGTGCTGAGCCGGTGCCGCCGCCGCCGCCGCTGAGCCGGTGCCGTCGCCGGTGCTGAGCCGGTACCACCGTCGCCGCGGAGCCGGTGCCGCCGCCTCCGCTGCTGAGCCGGTGCCGCCGCCGCCGCCGATGCCGAAGCTCCAGGCGGTCCCCTCAGGAGACGCAGCTCCAGGCCCGCTGGTAGGCCGCTGGGACGAGTCGAAGCTCAATGCATTTTAAATTTATTCATTTCCAGTTCTATTGCAGTGTCCAGCACAGGGCAGGCCAAACAACTCATTGCATTTTCATTTCAATTCATCTCCATTTCCATTGTAGTTTCAATCACAGGGCAGGCCAAACAACTCATTGCATTTTCATTAAGGGCTAACAAATCATTTATTGCAAGTACATTGCAGACTCACAGTTCAGTTGACTCACAGCTTAGAAACACAGTTGTGGACTCTCCCTCACGATCTTCCAAAGTGACTGACTGGCATCCGAGGCCTTATACCCCTGCTCCCCCCACCCCCCCCCGGAAGGGGGGCATTACCTACATCATGGTGATTGACAGGCGACAGGTCCAATCAGCTGATCTCACGATTTTCTAAACATTCTTAATTTATTTATGATTTCACCGATCGGAAAAATACTTGGGGCTGCTGCAGCGGAGGAGGACTGTGAGTATGATGGCCAAAAATCATAGCGATATAGGGTAGCGTTTTTTCTAAAATCAATTAACAACGTAGGCAGGAAGTGGTCAAGATGAGGCTTTTAGTAATATAGATTTTAGCATATGTACTTTTGTCTATTTTATTTGTCAATTGAATGATAAGTGAATAGTTTAATGTCTTAGAGTAATCCAGCAGGTCAGACAGCTTCTCTAAATACTAGTGTAGCACATTGTGTGTTGATTGCCACTTTGGTGGCATAAAACAGGAAAGTGGACTTATATCTGAATGGTGGTCGATTAGGAAAAGGGGAGATGCAACGAGACCTGGGTGTCATGGTACACCAGTCATTGAAAGAATGCATGCAGGTGCAGCAGCCAGTGAAGAAAGCGAATGTTATGTTAGCATTCATAGCAAAAGGATTTGAGTAAAGGAGCAGGGAGGTTCTACTGCAGTTGTACAGGGTCTTGGTGAGACCACACCTGGAGTATTGTGTACAGTTTCGGTCTCCTAATCTGAGGAAAGACATTCTTTCCATAGAGGGAGTACAGAGAAGGTTCACCAGACTGATTCCTGGGATGTCAGGACTTTCATATGGACAATTCTCAGAAATCAACAAGTCACAGGTTTTATTCCTGATACCAGATCTACAGGACGCAAACTGATCAGAGATCAGTGCCTCCTTTCAGTGTGAGGTGAGCGGACTGCCAAAGTTTGTTTCTTCAAAAGCAGATAGAAACATAGAAAATAGGTGCAGGGGTAGGCCATTCGGCCCTTCGAGCCTGCACCGCCATTCAATATGATCATGGCTGATCATCCAACTCAGTATCCTGTACCTGCCTTCTCTCCATACCCCCTGATCCCTTTAGCCACAAGGGCCGCATCTAACTCCCTCTTAAATATAGCCAATGAACTGGCCTCAACTACCCTCTGTGGCAGGGAATTCCACAGATTCACCACTCTCTGTGTAAAAAATGATTTTCTCGTCTCGGTCATAAAAGACTTCCCTCTTATCCTTAAACTGTGACCCCTTGTTCTGGACTTCCCCAACATCGGGAACAATCTTCCTGCATCTAGCCTGTCCAACCCCTTAAGAATTTTGTACGTTTCTATAAGATCCCCCCTCAACCTTCTAAATTCTAGCGAGTACAAACCGAGTCTATCCAGTCTTTCATATGAAAGTCCTGACATCCCAGGAATCAGTCTGGTGAACCTTCTCTGTACTCCCTCTATGGCAAAAATGTATTTCCTCAGATTAGGAGACCAAAACTGTACGCAATACTCCAGGTGTGGTCTCACCAAGACCCTGTACAACTGCAGTAGAACCTCCCAGCTCCTATACTCAAATCCTTTTGCTATGAATGCTAACATACCATTCGCCTTCTTCACTGCCTGCTGCACCTGCATGCCTACTTTTAATGACTGGTGTACCATGACACCCAGGTCTCGTTGCATCTCCCCCTTTCCTAATCAGCCACCATTCAGATAATAATCTACTTTCCTGTTTTTGCCACCTAAGTGGATAACCTCACATTTATCCACATTATACTGCATCTGCCATGCATTTGCCCACTCACCCAGCCTATCCAAGTCACCTTGCAGCCTCCCAGCATCCTCCTCACAGCTAACACTGCCCCCCAGCTTCGTGTCATCCGCAAACTTGGAGATGTTGCATTCAATTCCCTCGTCCAAATCATTAATATATATCGTAAATAGCTGGGGTCCCAGAACTGAGCCTTGCGGTACCCCACTAGTCACTGCCTGCCATTGTGAAAAGGACCCGTTTACTCCTGCTCTTTGCTTCCTGTCTGCCAGCCAGTTCTCTATCCATATCAATACTGAACCCCCAATACCGTGTGCTTTAAGTTTGTATACTAATCTCTTAAGTGGGAGCTTGTCGAAAGCCTTCTGAAAGTCCACATATAACACATCCACTGGTTCTCCCTTATCCACTCTACTAGTTAAATCCTCGAAAAATTCTATAAGATTCGTCAGACATGATTTACCCTTCATAAATCCATGCTGACTTTGTCCAATGATTTCACCACTTTCCAAATGTGCTGCTATCCCATCTTTAATAACTGATTCTAGCAGTTTCCCCACTACCGACGTTAGACTAACTGGTCTGTAATTCCCCGTTTTCTCTCTCCCTCCCTTTTTAAAAAGTGGTGTTACATTAGCTACCCTCCAATCCTCAGGAACTACTCCAGAATCTAAAGAGTTTTGAAAAATTATCACTAATGCATCCACTATTTCTGGGGCTACTTCCTTAAGTACTCTGGGATGCAGCCTATCTGGCCCTGGGGATTTATCGGCCTTTAATCCATTCAATTTACCTAACACCACTTCCCGGCTAACCTGGATTTCACTCAGTTCCTCCATCTCATTTGACCCCCGGTCCCCTGCTATTTCCGGCAGATTATTTATGTCTTCCTTAGTGAAGACAGAACCAAAGTAGTTATTCAATTGGTCTACCATGTCCTTGTTCCCCATGATCAATTCGCCCGTTTCTGACTGCAAGGGACCTACATTTGTTTTAACAACTCTTTTTCTCTATTCACATATCTATAAAAGCTTTTGCAGTCAGTTTTTATGTTCCCTGCCAGTTTTCTTTCATAATCTATATTCCCTTTCCTAATTAAGCCCTTTGTCCTCCTCTGCTGGTCTCTGAATTTCTCCCAGTCCTCTGGTAGGCTGCTTTTTCTGGCTAATTTGTACGCTTCATCTTTTGTTTTGATACTTTCCCTGATTTCCCTTGTTATCCACGGATGCACTACATTCCCTGATTTATTTTTTTGCCAAACTGGGAGGAACAATTGTTGTAGTTCATCCATGCAGTCTTTAAATGCCTTCCATTGCATATCCACCGTCAACCCATTAAAAATCAATCGCCAGTCTCTTGGCCAGTTCACGTCTCATACCCTCAAAGTTATCTTTCTTTAAGTTCAGGACCCTTGTTTCTGAATTAACGATGTCACTCTCCATCCTTATGAAGATAGCAACAAAAACTGTTAAAGGTAAACCATTGGAATCTTTAATTGATTCGTCAGACGGGAGTGGCAAAGATCTACAATGAGCACAAACGAGCTCAGTGCTTCTCGGGCTCCACTCACAGAACAAAGGGAAGTTAGCACAATGATACATTCATCTTATCAGTAAAACACTCCTACCAAGTCTGAATATGGCATGACTGAAACATTCTGCAGCCTTTCAGAATATAGGAAAAGCTGGGTCCAAATCAAGCTCATCCAAAAACAAGTTATTACTTATCTATGGAGCGTCAGCTGTTTTTTTCAATCTTGGCTTCTTCATGGCCATAAAGAAGCACATGTTATTACTGCAGGGTTCCATCTTAATTTATTTATTGAAAAGGCAATCTGTCCTCCATATTGTGTTCCATGTAAATTTTCAACGTCATTCAGACTTGGCACCGAGCCATTCTTTTGTTCTACTAGTCCATGCTTTTGTAGAAGAACGACTCCATTTTGGAATTGATTCTTCCCCCTAATGCCGTCAGTTCTGTGACAGGAAACAGATGTCACTGTGTTCCTTCCAGCCTACTCATGGATAATGGAAGCGCCTTGCAATTGCTCTCCTTCAACCAGGTCTGTACCACCCATCACCATCGCTCTACTCTCTGTGGTCTCATGCTCCCTGGCTTCAATGATACTTTGTCATGTGTACCCAAGTTCAGTGATCATCCTCCTATACACGAGGATCAGGAGAGGAATGGATACACTATCTATTATATTCTTGACTGTAGGACCCGTTGGGTCCCAGCTTCACACGGGAGGGCTGGTCCCCAATGCAATATTCCACTTCTCCACCAATTCCAATATTGGCCGCCAGTGGGGGGGGGGGGGGGGGGGGAGGACCGCTTTCTGGAGCACTAGTATGGGTGTTGTGGGCTGAAGGGACTGGTTTCCAGAGGGCTAGTATAGGCATTGCGGGCCAAATGGATTATTCGGCTGGTTGCTCAGTCACTCAAGCCTGGTGTGTTGGCAGCTCACTCACTCAAGGCTGGTGGTCTGGCAGTTGACTCACGGCTATTCCTTGAAATGCCACTTCAAGCAGGGTGCAAGGCCACCAAATTCAAGTGGTGTCATTGCACTGCAAGCAGGGTGCAAGGCCACCAAATTCAAGTGCAGTTTCCTGCCACTTCAAGCAGGGTGCAAGGCCACCAAATTCATTTCTTTTTCATCGATGGGAAAAATCATCGGCACCTGATGAGCGGAGGGGGACTCTGAGTAAGATGGCCAAAAATCACAGCCGTACATGGTAGCGTTTCCCCTAAAATCAATATACAGCGCAAGCAGGGTCACGATTAAGCTTTTAATTATATAGAAGGTGAGGCAACTTGAGCATTCACAAACAAACTTTTCAATTAGGCAACTGAGGCAACTCCACACTTGTGGGTTTTATAGTCCTACCCCCTCCCACCATAAGGGGCATGGTATTCATGGCGTGATTGACAGGAGAGAGAATCTCAACATTTTTTAAACATTAATGTCTTTTATTTTTTATCGATGGGAAAAATCCTCGTCCTGGGCAGCGGAGGGCGACTCTGAGTAAGATGGCCAACAATCACAGCCGTAAGTGGTAGCATTTTTTGTAAAATCAATATGCAGTGCAACCAGGAAGTTGTCAAGATCAGAGTTTTAATAATTTAGATAATAGATTAATGCACAGTCTTTTACCCAGAGGAGGAGAATCAAGAAACAATGATATAGGTTTCAGGTGGGGTTGGGGATTTGATGGTGAAATCGGTACATGGATTGGATAGGTTTAGAGGGACATGGGCCTTACGCAGGCTTGTGGGACTATAGTAGATCGGCCATGCTGTGTAACATGTCTAAGGTGGGCCGAAGAGCCTTGTTCCATGCCGTGTGCCTCTATGACACTGAGGCACAACTTGAACCATAATAACTCCAACAGTGCAGATTACACAGAGTCCAAACACAAGAGTCGCCACGTTTTACGCGCCCTTATACTCTTCACTTTCTCAGAAAGTCTCTCCCCAGTCACTACATTAATGCACATCTGAATCTTCAATGAGGATGATCCATCACCTCTACGATCACTCCCTCTGACCTTTCAACTAAAGCCTGCAGGTTCACAGATCAGGAAGGTTTAGAAGGGTATGGACCAAATGCAGACAGGTGGGGCATCTTGGGCCGAGGAGCCTGTTTCCTTGCTGTACGAGTCTAAGACTTTATGATTTGGATTAATGAAGCCAAACCTGGAGATGATACATAGAACATTGAATAGTGCAGCACAGGAACTAGCCCTTCAGATCCCCCATATCTACACCAACAATATCGTGCTAATTTGATCTAATCCCATCTACCTGCTCATGGACTGGATCCTCTGTTCCCTGACTGTCAGTCATGTGTCAGTCTAAACAGCGTTTCCACCACCTCCTCGTGCAGGACCTTTCAGGAACCGAGCAAAGTCTGTGTAAAAATGTAGTCCAGCCTGTCCCCTTTAAACATTCCTCTCTCCAGTCAGAGACATCCCCACCCTGGGAACAAGACTGACTATATCTATGCCCCTTATATTCTATACTTCTATTACATGGCCGTCCGAAGGGGAGGTGCGTTGGATGCAACCGCACCTCCTTTTTTTTCCCAGAGTAAGAAAAAACACCGAGGGGGAAAGAGAAACAAAACAAATAAATCTGAACAAAAAAAAATCTGGCCAGCGGGATAATGGAGTGCCCATTTCTCCGGGCCCGGGGGGGGTGCGGTGTCTGCCCGCACGGTCCAGCGTCTCCATCCGCGGCGTCGGGACCTCACCAACGGCTTGCCTGGCGACCAGGAGACCGTAATCCCGTCGCCGGGCGGGAGTGGCTGAATCTGAACCCAGCGGCTGTAACCCCAACACCAGACGCCGCTGCGGTGGGGCCCGCTCCCCTCGCCTTCCCCCGCCACCGGGATCCAAGCCATCTTCCCCCCACGCCACCCCCGCTGGGCCAACGCCACCCCTGCTGGCCCACGCCACCCCCGCTGGGCCAACGCCACCCCGCTAGGCCCACGCCACCCCCGCTGGGCTAACGCCACCCCGCTGACCCCACGCCACCCCCGCTTGGCCCAAGCCACCCCCGCTGGTCCCACGCCACCCCCTCTGGACCCAGGCCACCCCCACTAGGCCCAGGCCACCCCCACTGGGCCCACACCACCCCCGCTGACCCCCACTGGGCACACGCCACCCCCGCTGAACCCCACTGGGCCCATGCCACCCCCGCTGGGCCCACGCTAGACCCATGCCACCTTCATCTTCGTCCCCCCCGCCAGAAAGAGGGGGGGATGTGGGAGGGGGAGAGAGAGAGGAAAAGGGAGGGGAGAGAGAGATGGGGGAGGGAAGAGGGAAAGGGGGATTATCTTTAGTGAGATAGCAAAATTAAGGTAGGTTTTATATTTTCTCTTCCATATGAATAATTTTAAACAATATCAAATTATATCAAACAATTGGAACTGCTTGCTTTTCTTTGATATCAAAACTGAAAAATATGAATTCCATAGTTTGTGACATAAATATACATTTTAATGGGATCATTATATACAGATGTAGCATTACAATTTCGAGATCGGGGGAGGGGGGCGAAGGGCAAAAATGCGTCAAGCCGATAGCCTAATCGGTAAAGAGTTAAAAGATAGCCTAATCGATAAGGAGCTGAGAAGAGGAATCAGAGCTGCCAAGGAAAGGTACTCTGAGAAGTTGAGGAGCAGGTTCTCAGCTAGTGACTCTTCTTCAGTTTGGAAGGGCATGCAAGAAATTTCCAGCTATAAGAGGAAAGCCCCCCGCTCTTTGGACAATCGTCAGCTGACAAACTACCTGAATGAGTTTTACTGCAGGATTGAAAATCAGAAACGTAACCCTGGTACCCCCTCCCCAACAAACACAGCCAGACCCTAATCTGAAAAGAATGGACCCTGCACCCTCTACTTCCCATTCACCACTTCACACCTACTTAAGGCAAGACTCCAGTAATGAAAAGAGTGGACCCTTTCCCACCGCCACCAACACATCACACCCAATTACTCATTTTTAACCAGTGCCTGCAAAGATGCACTGTCCCTGCCTGCTTCAAAGTCTCCACTATTGTCCCTGTACCCAAAAAGGTAAGGATTACTGGTCTTAATGACTACAGGCTTGTCGCACTGACCTCTGTAGTCATGAAGACCGTTGAAAGGCTTGTGCTGACCAAGCTGAAAAATATCACAATCCTTCTGCTGGACCCTCTGCATTGTGCATATTGGGCAATAGATCTGTGGATGACGCAGTCAATCTGCGCCTGCATTTCATCCTCCAGCACCTAGACCGCCAGGGGACCTATGCAAGGATTTTGTTTGTATATTTTAGCTCTGCATTCAACACCATTGTGCCAGAGTTACTACGCTCCAAACTTTCTGAGTTGACGGTGCCTGAACCCCTCTGTCGGTGGATCACCAGCTTTCTGACTGACAGGAAGCAGCATGTGAGGTGGGAAAGCATATCTCGGACCTGCAAACGCTCAGCATAGGAGCACCGCAGGATGCGTACTCTCCCCTCTCCTCTACTCTCGCCACATCAATGACTGCACCTCCACAGACACCTCTGTCAAGCTTCTCAAGTTTGCGGACGACACAACCATGATTGGACTGATCCAGGATGGGGATCTCTGTACTCTTTTCAATTTGACATCTTTCCTATAACATGGTGCCAGAACTGAACACAATATTCTAAATGCGCTCACCAACGTCTTATACAACTGCAACATGACCTCACAACTTCTAAATACTCTGACTGATGAAGGCCAAAGTGCCAAAATACGTTTTGACCACCTGATATACCTGCGACACGACCTTCATGGACAAGGGGTCACAGCTTAATGATAGAGGGGAAATCTTTTAGGACCGAGATGAGAAAATCATTTTTCACACAGAGTGTGGTGAATCTCTGGAACTCTCTGCCACAGAAGGTAGTTGAGGCCAGTTCATTGGCTATATTTAAGAGGGAGCTAGATGTGGCCCTTGTGGCTAAAGGGATCAGGGGGTATGGAGAGAAGGCAGGTACGGAATACTGAGTTGGATGATCAGCCATGATCATATTGAATGGCGGTGCAGGCTCGAAAGGCCGAATGGCGTACTCCTGCACCTATTTTTCTATGTTTCTATGTTTCAAGGAACCATGCAACCATCAACCATTCCTCTGCCCACCTGGCTAATTGATCCAGAACCTGCTGCAATCTTTCACAACCATCTTCACTATATGCAAAATCACTCACTTCTGTATCATCAGCAAACTTGCTAATCTTGCCCTGTTCTGTGGCGTTCAAAAAGTGCTGGAGTAACTCAGCGGGTCAGGCTGAGTATGGAGGTTGGGAGGTCATGTTGCAGTTGCATAAGAAGGTGGTGAGGCCGCATTCAGAGCATTGTATTCAGTTCTGGGCACCATGTTATAGGAAATATGTTATCAAACTGGAAAGGATACAGTGAAGATTTACGAGGATGTTGCCAGCACTAGAGGGCCAGAGCCATAGGGAGAGGTTGAGTAGGCTGGGACTCTATTTCATGGGACACAGGATGATGAGGAATGATCTAATCTATATTACTAAAACTCTGTTCTTGACCGCTTTTCCCGATCTGTGCTGCGATTTCCGAGAGAACCCCGCCACCTACGGCCGTCATTTTTGGCTACCTCCCTCAGAGCCCCACTCTGCCGCATGTGTGTCGAGGGTTTTTCCCGTCGATGAAATATGACCGAGATATTAATGTTTTTACATAATTCCCCAATCTCTCTGCTGCCCCCGCTGGCGGCAGGGGAGGGAGGGACTATAAAACCCGGAAGCGTTCCGCTTCAATCACTTTCTTCCCGACCACGAAGTGAAAGGGTCACGGCTCTCTGAGCTGCAGCTCTGCTCCGAGGTGAGTCCCCTGCATGTGCTTTTTCAGCCGATTGATATGTATGTTGTTCACCATTCACCATGGTCTGAAGTTTCTTGGCATTTTGTTGGAAAGAGTTTGTATATTTGTCTATCTATATTGTCTTTTGAAATGTGTATCGAACATGAAATGCATTTGCAAATTTGTCTATATTGTCTTTTGAAATGTGTATCGAACATGAAATGCATTTGCAAATTTGTCTATCTATATTGTCTTTTGAAATGTGTATCGAACATGAAATGCATTTGTATATTTGTCTATCTATATTGTGTTTGAACTGTGCATTGAACATAAAAACTATTTGCAAATTTGTCTATCTATATTGTCTTTTGAACTGTGAATTGAAAATAAAAACCATTTGCAAATTTGTCTATCTATATTGTGTTTGAACTGTGAATTGAAAATAAAAAGCATTTGCAAATTTGTCTATCTATATTGTCTTTTGAAATGTGAATTGAAAATAAAAATTATTTGTAAATTTGTTTATCTATATTGTCTTTTGTAATGTGAATTGAAAATAAAAAACATTTGTATATTTGTCTATCTACATTGTATTTGAAATGTGAATTGAAAATAAAAACCATTTGTATATTTGTCTATCTATATTGTGTTTGAAATGTGAATTGAAAATAAAAACCATTTGTTATTGTTATAAAGCGTTTGCAAATTTGTTTCTCTTGGGTTTTAAAATGGTTGCACCGGTTTTCAGGTAACTAAAGCATGATGTCTATTGTGTTCGAAATGGTTCTGTAAATTGAAATGCATTTGTTGCAACGTTTTCAGGCGAGTAATGCACGAATGAAGCTTTTTATTTCGACCAGAACTGTCTTTAAATTTAAAATTGGCGCGCATTTTGTGATTTTGTCGGTTGCAAGATGGCGGCGATGACGTCATTTCCGGCGATCAGGAAGCCGGCGGCGATGACGTCGTTTCCGGTCGGAGGCAAGGCGGCGGCGATGACGTCATTTCAGGTGGGAGGCAAGATGGCGGCTGCCTGCTGAAGACGGAGTGCACGAGGTGTTGGATAATACTACAGAACTGGTAAGTGTGTGTTTGTTGCAGCCACAGCGGCAATTGTGTTTCAGCAAAAGCTGCAATTGTGTTGCAGCCAAAGCTGCATGGCCTTTCAGCCACAGACTACAATAGGATTTGAAGATTCGTTCAAATATTCGGCTGCTTTCTCTATGGTAAGTCTGTGTTTGTTGGACGTTATTTAAAAGCAGCATTTTGTTTCAGCAAAAGCCTGTACAGCAGGATTTGAATATTCGTTTTGCACAGTGTATTTTAGTGTTGTGTGTGTGAATGTGTGTGTGTGAATATATATATGTGTGTGTGAATGTATATATGTGTGTGAGTGTGTGTGACTATGTGTGTGTGTGAATATATATGTGTGTGAATATATATGTGTGTGTGTGTGTGGTTGTGTGTCTGTGTGAGTGTGTATATGTGTGTGTGTGTGAATATGTGTGTGTGTGTGTGTGAATATGTGTGTGTGTGTGTGTGAATATATATGTGTGTGTGTGTGAATATATATGTGTGTGTGTGTGAATATATATATGTGTGTGAATATATATATGTGTGTGTGTGAATATATATGTGTGTGAATATATATGTGTGTGTGTGTGTGAATATATATGTGTGTGTGTGTGAATGTGTGTGTGTGTGAATATATATATGTGTGAGTGAATATATATGTGTGTGTGTGTGAATATATATGTGTGTGTGTGTGTGAATATATATATGTGTGTGTGTGAATATATATGTGTGTGTTAATATATATATATATATATATATATGTGTGTGTGTGAATATATATATGTGTGTGTGTGAATATATATGAATGTGTGTGTATATGTGTGTGTGTGTGTGAATAGGGGGTTGCACGTAAGGTCACAAGGTCATAGGACTTGACGCACGGAGCCGCTCAATCCATCTGGAAGACATCCGCCACTTCCAGTATATGTTATTAATGCAAGAAACGCGTACTTTCCTATCTGTTAAAAACCGCCAAAATTTTGAATTTGTGCTCTGAAAAAAATGGTGGAAGTTGGGGTAAGTGTGAGAGACATGTACCCAACATTAGAATTCCAAACGTGAAATGAAATGTAGGTAAAGAGAAGCGAGAATTGAAGGGACAACAGCAGCTAAAGTGCTTGGTAAACATTGGCTGTGCAGATATCGTAATTGAAAATATTGGAATTATCGTGTTTGCTCACTGCATTTCATCAACAGTAAGGCATTATTCGTGTTTTTTCTTGATTCCTTTGGTATCTAAAAATTCTCAGAAGTGATAAATCTGGCTGTAAATTTTTCTTCAGATGGGTATTCAGTTTGTACGTAAAAACCCACTTGAGAACCATGGGCGATTAAAAAAAAAAATACAGCCAGATTTATCACTTCTGAAACTTTTTAGATGCCAAAGGAATCAACAAAAAACACAAATAATGCTTTAGTGTTGATGAAATGTAGTGAGCAAACGGCCAATGTTCGCTAAGCACTCTGTCTGTTGTCCCTTCAGCTCTCACTTATATCGACCGTCATTTCTCCTCACTTTTGGAATTCTGAAGTAGGCTAAATGTCTCACATGCTCATCCCGATTTCCATAATTATTTGCAGGGCAAAAATGGACATTTTCGGCGGGTTTTAACGGACCCGCTACGTTCAGATTCAGATTCAACTTTAATTGTCGTTGTCAGTGTACAGTACAGAGACAACGAAATGCGGTTAGCATCTCCCTGGAAGATGGAGTTGGAAACAATGGTAAGTGCCTACCTGCAGTACATCGCGTGTAATCCATTTGGTGTAGCGTAGCAACAGTACGGGTCATGGGTCGTGACCCGACTGCCGTGAAACCTCCCTATATGTGCGTATGTGTGTGTGTGTGTGTGAATATATATGTGTGCGTATATGTGTGTGTATGTGTGAATATGTGTGTGTGTACATGTGTGTGTCTGAATATGTGTGAGTGAATATGCGTGTGTGTGAATATGTACGTGTGTGTATATGTGTGTGTGCGAGTGAATATGTGCGTGTGTGAATATGTGTGTGTGTGTGAATATGTGCGTGTGTCTATATGTATGTGTGAATATGTGTGTGTGTGTAAATGTGTGTGTCTGAATATGTGTGTGAGTGAATATGTGAGTGTGTGTGTGTGATTATATGTGTGTGTGTGTGAATATGAGTGTGTGTGCATATGCGTGTGAGTGCATGTGAATATATATATGTGTGTGTGAAATAATATAGTATTTCGTAGTTCAGAGCTTATTTGTTATGTTTAATAGTGTGATGGCTGTCAGGAAGAAGCTGTTCCTCAATGTAGATGTAGTTTTCAGTTTACAAAAGTCGGACGTGACTCCAGAAGTCGGGCATCAGTCAGTCCACAAGCTGTGAGAGTTGGTCCAAAGGCCATGAGTTAATCCCAAGGCAGTGAGTGAGTCCACAGGTGATGAGTAAATCGCTCACTGCCCCCTCTCCTCCACTGACATCCCCCACCTCAAGATGCTGTCCTCCGCCATTCTATAGGATACACCCCCTACTGAAGCCGTCCACATCCCCTGCATGAGGACACTCCCCCCTTCTCATCAGTTCACGACAACCCCCGCCTGAAGCTGCCCTTGGCTGCACGACATTTACCACCCATAGGGCAGCGTCTTGAGGTGGGGGATGAGTCTGTGTGTGTGTGTGGGTGTGTGATTGAGTCTGTGTGTGCGTGTGTGTGAGTGAGTCCGTCTGTGTGTGTGTATGAGTCTATGTGTGTATGAGTCTATGTGTGTGTGTGTGTGTGTGTGTGTGGGTCTTTTTGTGACTGTGTGTGTCATTGAGTTTGTGTGTGCGTGAATGAGTCTGTTTGTGAATATGTGTATGAGAATGTGTGTGAGTGTGCTTCGTTGAATGATGACTTCTGAGATATTCTCAGATTTTCCTTCTTAAAATTTGACCGCTGACTTTCTCTATATTAAAATTGTCTCTTTTTATCAACAGGAAATACTCATCAAGAGGCAGTGAGCAGCAGAACACAACAAGACAAAACAAGTAAAAACTTAATAAATCTCATCTTTAAAATGTAAATTGTTCTTATATTTTAAGTGTCATTCACATTTTAAACTTTAATAAAACATTTTTGCACTTTTAATGCTGTGTGTTCTTCATCACAATAGAACCTAATAGGCAGGAATGGCTGCTCTGTGGGAGAGCCACTAAGAGTGCATGGGGGGGAGGTTGTTTGGAGATGCACTGAATGTGTGGGTGGGAGGGGAATGGCAAGGAGCAGAGTGGGGGGGGGGGGTGAAGGTAGGCGGGGTGACTGAGTGAACTGCCAGCGTACAAGGCGTGAGTGACTTCACTGCCAGCTCACGAGCCGTGAGTTAGTGAGCTGCCAGCCCACCAGCTGTAAGTGACTGAACTGCCAGCCCAATAATCCATTCAGTCCACCCTCTTCCCCCTTCTCTGTAAGTCTGCCACCTGTTTTGGGCAGAATTTCTGGCAGTTTCTCAGCCGCCAGCCTGCCAGGTCCGAGTGATTGTATTGCCAGCCCTCAGTGACTGAGCTGTCAGCCCTCAGTGACTGTGCTGCCAGCCCAAAAACCCATTTGGCCCACAAATTCCATACTAGCCCTCTGGAAATCAGTACCTTCGGCCCCCAACACTCATACTAGCGCAACAGAAAGCCCCCCCCCCCCCCACACTGGTCAGCAATATTGGAATTGGTGGAGAGGTGGAATATTGTGTTGGGTGTCCAGCCCTCCCGTGTGATGTCGGCACCCAACGGGTCCCACTTAGTCTAGTAGTGAATAAAATCATGATTTGAATAGATATGGTTGAGTCTTTTGCCCAGAGTAGGTGAATCGAGGAGCAGAGGTGAATGGCAAAAGATTTAATAGGAATCTGAGGGGTATGTTTTTCACACAAAGGGTGGTAGGTGTATGGAACACGCTGCCAGAGGAGGTAGTTGAGGCGGGGACTATTGCAACATTTAAGACAGTTAGTTAGGTACATGGATAGGACAGGTTCGGAGGGATATGGATCAAACGTGGGCCGGTGGGACTAGTACAGATGGGACATGCTGGGCCGAAGGGCCTGTTTCCACACTGTATCACTCTATGACTCTATCTACCTTTCCCTCTCAAACCCATTCTCCTGCCTTCTCCCCATTACCTCTGACACCCGTATCAATCAAGAATCTATCAATCTCCTCCTGAAAAATGTCCATTGACTTGACCTCCACAGCTGTCTGTGGCAATGAATTCCACAGTTCACCACCCTCTGACTTTAAGAAATTCCTGCTCATCTCCTTCCTAAAGGAATGTCTTTTAATTCTGAGGCTGTGGCCACTGGTCCTAGACTCTCCCACTAGTGGAAACATCCTCTCCACATCCACCCATCCAGGTTTTTACCAGGCTGGGACAGACTGCAACAGCTTCACACCATGTCCCAAAGCTCGTGTCCTGTCCTGCATCACCCAAGGCAGCAAAGACGTTATAGGAGAGGGCAAGCACCGTAACAAAGTAGCTCACGATGGTTTGGGTAACATTCAGGAATGTTGCTACATCATGAATATTACTGAAGAACGGTCTTGACCTGAAATATAATCTCCAGAGATGCAGCCTGGCTCACTCAGTTACTCCAGCACTCTGTGACATGTCATCTATCCATGTTCTCCAGAGATGCTGCCTGACCCGCTGAGTTACTCCAGCACTCTGTGAAACGTCGCCTATTCATATTCTCCGCAGATGCTGCCTGACCCGCTGAGTTACTCCAGCACTCTGTGATATGTCACCTATTCATATTCTCCGCAGATGCTGCCTGACCCGCTGAGTTACTCCAGCACTTTGTGTCTATTTTCCCTTCACCCATCTGCGCAAGCCCACTCTCCCCCCTCCTTTCCTATGTTCCTTTCCACCCATAAACCTCTCACTGCCTTTACATTTCACTCCTCTTTCAAATCTGCTCTACTTATCTACCTTCATTTTTCTTCTTAACTTTTTAGTCATAGAATGATGCAGTGTGGAAACAGGCCCTTCAGCTGAACTTGCCCACACCGACCAACATGTGCCAACTAAACTAGTCCCACTCACACCCGATTGGCCCATATCCATCTAAATCTGTCCTATCCATGTACATGTCCAAATGTCTCAAACATTAGGATAGTCCCAGCCTTAACTACCTCCTCTGGCAGCTCGTTCCATACACCCAGCACCCTTTGTGTGAAAAAGCTACCACTCAGATTCCTGTTAATTTCTGAAATATTGGTCATAATTTGGTGCATAAATGCTCCAAAATAAGGCTCAGAATGCATCAGAGCATCTAAAACCCCTTAAGCGGGCCCTGGACCCTGGCATCGAGGGACTTCATGCTTCGCGCTCATGATGTGCGCAGCGCGCACACTATTTCACATTCATTTTTTTGTAATCCTGTCATGCCACCCCCCTTTTTGGAAAGCTTCATACGGGCCTGTATTAGGCCTCCACTCAGCCTTCATTACTCAGAGAAAGCAATCCAATCTTTGTCTGCCTTAACTCAGACCATATTTCCAAATGATGTGTATTCTAGTGGATCATTTAGATTAGATTAGATTATTTAATGACCACACAGTCAAGCTGGTGGAATTCAGGTTCAGTACAGGATGTTACAAGGTAGGCTGATTCCCGTCAAACATAACATAAAACACAACATCATACAATATACAGTACATGCATGGGGAGGATATGTGCTGTTATCATAGTGTGTTCAGAATTCAGATTGCGTGTGGGTAAAAACTGTTTTTAAATCGAGATGTCTTGGCGGACAGTGAGCTGTAGCGCCTTCCTGATGGCAGCAGGTGGAAGATGTGGTGAGCTGGGTGGGAGGGATCAGAGATGATTTTCTTCACCCTTGACACAGACCGTTTGTGATGGAGTGATTCTATTGATGGAAGGGGAGTGCTGATGATTTTGGATGCTTTGTTAACTATGCGTTGTAATTTATTACGGGAGTGAGTGTCTAAACTGCTGAACCAGACTGTAATTGATGAAGTGAGCATGCTTTGGATGATGGCTGTGTAGAATTTGATTAGGAGGTGTTTCCTTACTCTAAACTTCTTGAGCTGGCGGAGGAAGAAGAGTCTCTGGTTGGCTTTTTTGTAAATGTGATTTGAATTGATTTTCCATTTGAGGTTATTGCTTATGTGAGTGCCAAGAAATTTGTATGAGTCAGTGGAGTCATGAGTCATGATCCACAATTCTGCAAATAGTTCTATCGTTTTTCAACTTACTAACTCGACCACCTATGTTTTTGTCCAAATCATGGACATGTTTAGAAATTGCAGCGGTTCCAGAACTGATCCTTGCAGAATATTATTGGTCACAAACCTAGTCAGAATAACACTCCTCCACCACTATTCCTCTCTCCTGTTTCCCCTCACTCTAAGCCCTTTGCTTTTTTTCCCTGTCCCTACAGTCTTCACCATTCTGCAGCATCCACTCCCCTCCCACTTCACTCACCTGCTCCTTGAATGAGACGCGATGATTCCTTGTTTGATGAATCTCGGTCATGATGGATTTCGCCACTTGGATCAATTCCAGGGCCGTGAACCACATCTCCTATTCCTCTCCCTCTGGACGGACATTGTTCCCCTTCCTCTTCAGCGGTTTCACATTCCATTGAGGCTCCGCTCTTAATCCCCCTTTGCTTTTCTGTCATTGTTCCTGTGTTCTGACCATCTTTCTTTGATGAGGTGCCTGACCAAAGACTTTTGAGGAAATTGCCCACTTGAGTAAATATCACACCTGAAAAAAAAACATTAATTGCAGGTTGCAGAGAAATTTCTAATTGAGAAAAGCACAGGTTTGGAATAGCCGACAGCAATCTGAGCTGACATTCTGGGGCAGGGGTAGGGAATCTTTTCATGTTGGAATGCTGTATTAAGTTAGCTGTAATCTAATAAGGCCGCATCAAAGAAACTTCAATTAGATATAATGCACATTTTTTGTAAAAATCTGACTACTATGGACTAACTTCAAGAAAATGATGCAATGTTGTTCATTCTAAAGTGAATTAACCTTTTAATGACTTTGTTGTGACTGCTTTTTGTGGGAATGCATTTGAATGTTTGGTTGCAACATGGAGGTACACAGTTTCAGCTGATCCTCGAGATGGGTATCCGTCATTTGTGACCTTAAGGGCATCTTGATTTGGGTTAGTTAGGAGAATGTAGAATCGCAGCAATAACTGGTTGAAAAGCAAGAAAGCATTTTTCGTGCGGTGAGGATTATTTTGTTGAATCTTCTTTTACTCTTTAGTATTTTAAATAATAAAAGTCTAACAAAAACATATTAATAAAAATAAAAAGATTTGTTCTACAAAATTTGGATTCATTCAAAAGGCCGCTGTTAATGGCCTAGAAGGCCGCATGTGGCCTTAAGGCCGCAGGTTCCCCACCCCTGGATAAGAACATGGAAGAAGTTGTCCTTGAATCTGGTGCTATGTAATCTCCATTTATCTAATATAAAATATGGATGCTTGTTACTTTGAGATAATCTGATAATTTTGTTCCAAGTACTCCTGATTGTAGCCTTGCAGTTATCTGCCAAAATACTGATCACGACCAAGCATTTCTACCGCCGCAACTGGATTTGAACCAGTATTTGTAGATGATTAGTCAACATGTTAGACGGAGAAGTAACATTTCAAGTTTAATCCTGATAAGTGCACGTTGACACATGGTGGAGGGATAAATATAACCAGCATATTCACCATGAATGACAAGGGCCTCGAGACCACTGAGAAAGACCCATACAAATCCAAGCGCAGGCTTGGCGATCGCTTCGCCCAACACCTCCGCTCGGTTCGCAACAACCATCCTGATCTCCCGGTGGCTCAGCACTTCAACTCCCCCTCCCATTCCCAATCCGACCTTTCTGTCCTGGGCCTCCTCCATGGCCAGAGTGAGGCCCACCGTAAATTGGAGGAGCAGCAGCTCATATTTCGCTTGGGCAGTTTACACCCAAGCGGTATGAACATTGACTTCTCCAATTTCAGGTAGTCCCTGCTTTCTCCTCCCCTTCCCAGCTCTCCGTCAGCCCACTGTCTCCACCTCTTCCTTTCTTCTTCCCGCCCCCCCCCCCCACCCTCACATTAGTCTGACGAAGGGTCTCGACCTGAAACGCTGCCATTTCCTTCGCTCCATAGATGCTGCCTCACCCGCTGGGCTTCTCCAGCATTTTTGTCTACATACAAATCCATAGATCCCTAAAGTCAGCAGCACACACAAAGATAACATTTAACATTCTTGTCATTAGCTGCAGCATAGAATGCAAGTGAAGGGAGGCCTTGATACAGGGAGTTGATTAAGCCTTAAGTTGGAGGAGAGTGTGCAATTCTGATCTCCATACTGGGGGAACGATATAGGTAAAAAAAGGGATGAGGTCCTACAAGATGAATTTAGGGAGCTAGGAGATAAACTTAAAAGTAGGACCTCAAAGGTAATAATCTCTGGATTACTACCAGTACCACGGGCCAGTCAGAGTAGAAATAGGAGGATATTGCAGATGAATACGTGGCTTGAAAAATGCTGCAAGGGGGAGGGATTCAAATTTTTAGGGCATTGGAACCAGTTCTGGGGGAGGTGGGACCAGTACAAACAGGACGGTCTGCACCTGGGCTGGAATGGAACCAATGTCCTTGGGGGAGTGTTTGCTAGTGCTGTCGGGGAGGATTTAAACTAATGTGGCAGGTGGATGGGAACAAGAGCAGAGAGGCAGGGGGGTGTAAAATGAGGGTAGAAGCAATAGGTAGCAAAGTGAAAAGTAAAAGTGGCAGGCCGACAAAACCAGGGCAAAAATCAAAAAGGGCCACTTTTCAACATAATTCTATAAGGGGTAAGAACATTGTAAAAACAAGCCTGAAGGCTTTGTGTCTCAATGCAAGGCGTATTCGTAATAAAGTGGATGAGTTGAACGGGCAGATAGCCATTAATGATTATGATATAGTTGGGATCACGGAGACATGGCTCCAGGGTGACCAAGGCTGGGAGCTGAACATCCAGGGATATTCAATATTCAGGAGGGATAGAGAGAAAGGAAAAGGAGGTGGGGTAGCGTTGCTGGTTAGAGAGGAGATTAACGCAATAGAAAGGAAGGACATTAGTTTGGAGGATGTGGAATCGGTATGGGTAGAGCTGCGAAACACTAAGGGGCAGAAAACGCTGGTGGGTTGTGTACAGGCCACCTAACAGTAGTAGTGAAGTTGGAGATGGTATCAAACAGGAAATTAGAAATGCGTGCGACAAAGGCAAAACAGTTATAATGGGTGACTTCAATCTACATATAGATTGGGTGAATCAAATTGGCAGGGGTGCTGAGGAAGAGGATTTCTTGGAATGTATGCGGGGTAGTTATCTAAATCAACATGTAGAGGAACCAACGAGAGAGCAGGCTATTTTAGACTGGGTATTGAGTAATGAGGAAGGGTTAGTTAGCAGCTAGTGTTGTACGTGCCCCCTTGGGCAAGAGTGACCATAATATGGTTGAGTTCTTCATTAGGATGGAGAGTGACATTGTTAATTCAGAAACAATGGTTCTGAACTTAAAGAAAGGTAACTTTGAGGGTATGAGACGTGAATTGGCCAAGATTGACTGGCAATTAATTCTAAAAGGGTTGACGGTGGAAATGCAATGGAAGACATTTAAAGACTGCATGGATGAACTACAAAAATTGTTCATCCCAGTTTGGCAAAAGAATAAATCAGGGAAGGTAGTGCATCCGTGGATAACAAGGAAAATCAGGGATAGTATCAAAGCCAAGGATGATGCGTACAAGTTAGCCAGAAAAAGCAGCATACCAGAGGACTGGGAGAAATTCAGAGACCAGCAGAGGAGGACAAAGGGCTTAATTAGGAAAGGAAAAATAGATTATGAAAGAAAACTGGCAGGGAACATAAAAACTGACTGCAAATGTTTTTATAGATATGTGAAAAGAAAGAGATTAGTTAAAACAAATGTAGGTCCCTTGCAGTCAGAAACAGGTGAGTTGATCATGGGGAACAAGGATATGGCGGACCAATTGAATAACTACTTTGGTTCCGTCTTCACTAAGGAAGACATAAATAATCTGCCGGAAATAGCAGGGGACCCCGGGTCAAAGGAGTTGGAGGAATTGAGTGAAATCCAGGTTAGTCGGGAGGTGGTGTTGGGTAAATTGAATGGATTAAAGGCCGATAAATCCCCAGGGCCAGATAAGCTGCATCCCAGAGTATTTAAGGAAGTAGCTCCAGAAATAGTGGATGCATTAGTAATAATCTTTTAAAACTCTTTAGATTCTGGAGTAGATCCTGAGGATTGGCGGGTAGCAAACGTAACCCCACTTTTTAAGAAGGGAGGGAGAGAGAAAACGGGGAATTACAGACCAGTTAGTCTAACATCGGTAGTGGGGAAACTGCTAGAGTCAGTTATTAAAGATGGGATAGCAGCACATTTGGAAAGTGGTGAAATCATTGGACAAAGTCAGCATGGATTTACGAAAGGTAAATCATGTCTGACGAATCTTATAGAATTTTTCGAGGATGTAACTGGTAGCGTGGATAGGGGAGAACCAGTGGATGTGGTGTATCTAGACTTCCAGAAGGCTTTCGACATGGTCCCACATAAGAGATTAGTATACAAACTTAAAGCACACGGCATTGGGGGTTCAGTATTGATGTGGATAGAGAACTGACTGGCAAACAGGAAGCAAAGAGTAGGAGTAAACGGGTCCTTTTCACAATGGCGGGCAGTGACTAGTGGGGTACCGCAAGGCTCAGTGCTGGGACCCCAGCTATTTACGATATATATTAATGATTTGGACGAGGGAATTGAATGCAACATCTCCAAGTTTGCGGATGACACTAAGCTGGGGGGCAGTGTTAGCTGTGAGGAGGATGCTAGGAGACTGCAAGGTGACTTGGATAGGCTGGGTGAGTGGGCAAATGTTTGGCAGATGCAGTATAATGTGGATAAATTTGAGGTTATCCATTTTGGTGGCAAAAACAGGAAAGCAGACTATTATCTAAATGGTGGCCGATTAGGAAAAGGGGAGGTGCAGCAAGACCTGGGTGTCATGGTACACCAGTCATTGAAAGTAGGCATGCAGGTGCAGCAGGCAGTGAAGAAAGCGAATGGTATGTTAGCTTTCATAGCAAAAGGATTTGAGTATAGGAGCAGGGAGGTTCTACTGCAGTTGTACAGGGTCTTGGTGAGACCACACCTGGAGTATTGCGTACAGTTTTGGTCTCCAAATCTGAGGAAGGACATTATTGCCATAGAGGGAGTGCAGAGAAGGTTCACCAGACTGATTCCTGGGATGTCAGGACTGTCTTATGAAGAAAGACTGGATAGACTTGGTTTATACTCTCTAGAATTTAGGAGATTGAGAGGGAATCTTATAGAAACTTACAAAATTCTTAAGGGGTTGGACAGGCTAGATGCAGGAAGATTGTTCCCAATGTTGGGGAAGTCCAGGACAAGGGGTCACAGCTTAAGGATAAGGGGGAAATCCTTTAAAACCGAGATGAGAAAAACATTTTTCACACAGAGAGTGGTGAATCTCTGGAACTCTCTGCCACAGAGTGTAGTTGAGGCCAGTTCATTTTCTATATTTAAGAGGGAGTTAGATGTGGTCCTTGTGGCTAAGGGGATCAGAGGGTATGGAGAGAAGGCAGCTACGGGTTACTGAGTTGGATGATCAGCCATGATCATATTGAATGGCGGTGCAGGCTCGAAGGGCCGAATGGCCTACTCCTGCACCTAATTTCTATCTTTCTATGTAAGGATGCCTTTGCACTGGAGATGATGCAGAGGAGATTCATCAGGATATTGCTCAGAAATTAATATTTCAATTATCAGCAGAGACTGGACTGATTTAAGTCGTCTTCCTTGAAAAAGAGGGCTCATTTATCAGACAATTCCTGCATCCGCCCACCTGTGACTGTGATGGCCCTGTAGATGTCAACTCTCTGTGCTCAACCCCTTCCCTATTCCCGCTTCCGTATGAACATCATTTCTTGCATCAGCTCTACGCCCACTGTCAGGGCATCATACATATGTCACAGAAGGCACACAAACCTTTTTGTTTCTTTGATGTAGAGGCCACTGAATTACCTCCCCAGTCGCCACCTTCAGCCATGATGTCGACAGGAGTTCACAAACTCTGTAGCTCTGGAATAAACAATATTAACAAAACAATCAGGTGACAATTGAATGTGATAGAAAACATTGCCTTGTGAACCATCAAACAGCATTACAGTGCAGCGGAGATGTGGAAAACACCCCTTCCAAATAATAGACAATGTGTGCAGGTGTAGGCCATTCGGCCCTTTGAGTCAGCACCGCCATTCAATGTGATCATGTCTGATCATCCACAATCAGTACCCCGTTCCTGCCTTCTCCCCATATCCCCTGACTCCATTAACTCTAAGAGACCTATCTAGCTCTCTCTTGAAAGCATCTAGAGAACCGGCCTCCACCGTCCTCTGAGGCAGAGACAGCCACAGATTCACAACTCTGTGTGATAACAAGATAACAAATTAATAAACAAGAAAAGCAGGTGTAGACCACCTAGCTCTTCATGTCTGCCCTGTCATCCATAAGACTTTGTCTGATCTATACAAGGCAGCAATTCATCATCTGTGCCAGATCCCTGAAACATAGAAAATAGATGCAGGAGTAGGCCATTCTGCCCTTCGAGCCTGCACCATCATTCAATATGATTATGGCTGATCATCCAACTCAGTATCCTGTACCTGCCTTCTCTCCATACCCCCTGACCCCTTTAGCCACAAGGGCCACATCTTACTCCCTCTTAAATATAGCCAATGAACTGGCCTTCTGTGGCAGAGAATTCCACAGATTCACCACTCTCTGTGTGAAAAATGTTTTTCTCATCTCGGTCCTAAAAGACTTCCCCCTTATCCTTAAACTGTGACCCCTTGTTCTGGACTTCCCCAACAGCGGGAATAATCTTCCTGCATCTAGCCTGTCCAACCCCTTAAGAATTTTGTACGTTTCTATAAGATCCCCCCTCAATCTTCAAAATTCTAGCGAGTACAAGCCGAGTCTATCCAGTCTTTCTTCATATGAAAGTCCTGCCAACCCAGGAATCAGTCTGGTGAACCTTCTCTGTACTCTCTATGGCAAGAATGTCTTTCCTCAGACTCTCTGCAGAGCCTTCTTGTCGTGGACAGAGCAGTTCCCAAACCAAATCGTGATGTTTCCGGACAAGATGCTTTCCACAGCCGCTGAGTAGAAGCACTGGAGGATCCTCAGAGACACTCTGAATTTCCTCAATTGCCTGAGGTGGTAAAGGCCCTGCCTTGCCTTTCTCACCAGTGCTGCAGCGTGTGATGTCCATGTCAGATCCTCTGAGATGTGGACTCCCAGGTATTTAAAGCAGCTCACCCTATCCACAGTATCCCCATTTATCTTCAATGATGTGCCCTCCTAAAGTCCACGATCAGCTCCGTAGTTTTTTTTGGTATTCAAGAGGCGGCTGTATGTCCTGACACCAGAGTGCCAGATCAGCCTCCTCCTCCCGGTAGGCCTTCTCATCTATATCGGAGATCAGGCCCACCACCACAGTGTCATCAGCAAACTTGATTATAGAGTTAGAGCTGAACCTAGCCACACAGTCATGTGTGTACAGGGAGTACAGTAAGGGGCTGAGGACGCAACCCTGGGGCGATCCTGTGCTCAGGGTGAGGGACTTCAATGTATTCCCTCCCATCTTGACTACCTGGGGCCTGGCAGTGAGAAAGTCCAGGGCCCAGGCACACAGGGGGTGTTGAGCCCCAATTCCAGCAGCTTCTCGGCCAGTCTAGAGGGGACTATCGTGTTGAAGGCTGAACTGAAGTCTATGAACAGCATCCTCACATAGCCCCTCTTCTGGCTGTCAAGGTGAGAGAGAGCGGTGTGCAGAACCTGGGAGACCTCATCGTCCGTGGATCTGTTCGGACGGTATGCGAATTGTAGCAGGTTCATGTTGCGAGGGAGGAAGGCACAGATGTGTTTCTTGACCAGCCTCACAAACCATTTCATGACTACCGAGGTGAGGGCCACCGGACGGTAGTCATTCAGACAAGCTGACGGAGGCATTTTTAGGTACAGATACAATGATGGATCTTTTGAAGCAGGCAGGGACTGCGGACTTGGCCAGGGAGAGGTTGAATATTGTAGTGAGCACCGGAGCTAGCTGCGTAGCACAAGACTTAAGTACTCACCCCGAGATGCCATCTGGGCCTACAGCATTCCTCGTGTTCACACGTGTCAGAGCCCTCCACACGTCATGCTCGGACAACGAGAATGTGTGCACATCCCCAGCGATGGACCTTCAGCTTCGACAGCCAGCACGCTGGCGGTGTTGTCGTTAGTCGGCAGACCTGGGGTAATGATGCCCATCTCGAAACGAGCGCAGAAGGAGTTCAGGTCATCAGCTAGAGAGGTGCCGGCCGTTCCGGTTGAGGAGGGGCTGCTCCAGTAGTTGGTTACAGTCCGTAGCCCCTCCCACAGGCGCCTGGTGTCCTGCGGCTCCATCTGTGACTCCATCTGGTCTCTGCACCTCCTTTTTGCGTCCTTCACCCCCCTTCGCAGTCGGTACACGTCCATATTTCCGGATTCCAGGCCCAAGTTGTAGGAAGCAGTGCGAGCATACAAGGCAACACGAACGGACCTGTCCACCCAGGGTTTTTGATTCGGAAAGGTGCTAACCTTTACCGTGGGGACAATGTATTTGTTTATGTGTGTGTGATCTGGCCAAGTACAAATTACTACCATTTGTTACCAGTGTAATAACGTCAATGTGTATTCACTTTATTGATTAAAATAGTGCATGCAGAAAACAATGGAAGTGTAATGGTTGATGGTTCATTATCAGAACTGGGACTGTAATCAAATGCTGCTCAAACTGCTGAGTGTGTCCAGCATGTTTCTCTTTTTCATTCAGATCTTCTGGAATAAAAAAATTCCATACCAAAAAAACGGTTACGAAAGTCACACGTCATCCTACAGTGGTCAATAGATTTGTGCAAATTTCATATTTCCACTCACATACCCAATAGTCCCAACTCATTTGAATAATGAAATAACTGACATGTACAAAACACATTCTGTGTTGCAAATCCGAAATCCTCAAAAGTATCCTTTCCTTTCACTATCATTCTGCTGCAACTTCTCCTGGGATCACTGTCCCTCGGCCTCTTCAAAATAAACGTTCACGCATGTGGTACATCCGTCAAAGAGAATGCTGACAAGTCCTTGGTCAGGCTCAAATTGGAGCATTGTGGAGCCGTATGGGATCCTTTCAACAACAACAAGATCATCCAGGAGAAAGTATAATGCCGAGCAGCCCGCTTTGTATGTAACGACCTAAAGCGCAAATCAAGCATTAATAATACGCTGACTTCACTTGGATGGGATACCCTGGAGCTCCGCAGAATCAGGCTAAGACTTATTGCAATTTACAAGGAGATTCACAAATTCACGCCATCAAATCTCCGGTCATCCCAGAGCACCAACTGCCATTAAACAAGACAAAATAATGGTCCCTACATGATCAACTCGCTAAATTTCAATAAACTTTGCTACCAATATTCCCTTTACCCAAGGACGATAAGGGAATGGAATGTTACCACACAACACATATGCTGCTCCCGACGTTGTCATTTAAAAAGGCGATTGAGCACCAGGATCTCCTCAACTTGGTCAAAAAGGCCCACTTCAAAATGTAATCACTACTATACTCACTCTGACCTGCGCCCGATAACCACTGATGAGCTGTTTGCACAGTAATCAACTAGAACCAGAACCACTTATCTGTGACCACAGGGCAAAAAAAATGTGCAACTCTCCTTACAGAAGGCCCAGAAAGGCCTTTACTCTGGTAATTGAGGAAGTTTTATCAGCAACTATATCTGAAACCGGAAATAACAAGCTGACGGTTTCATTATGAAATAGTTCCCTGAACATTGAGCCATTTAGTAAGTGTAAAACAAACTGGGACATTTGCTTTGACTCCAGCAAACTGCTCAGCTCATTCAATACATCAAGTGTTGGTTGCAACTTTATACAAGTGTGTGTGTGATGGATGTGCAGCATGAATCTACAGCAACACATCCAATGACAAAACGCAGCAGCTGTTGCTCAACATGACTTTTCTGCTTCAAACTATCACTGGGACACATTTACACAACAATAAATTCAATGTGCTGCTGACAGACAAGAGAAAATCACATTCAATGGGGGAATTTAACCCAAGTCTCTCCTCAAGATTACAGCCGTCCACTGGGGAGCGGCGGACAAAATACGGATGGATGGATGGATGGATGGATGGATGGCAATCTGCTGTCCTCGCTCCCCTGCCCTGAGCCTCCCAGCCCGCCCGGACAGCAGGGCCCCGCTCCCCCGGCCTGCACAGTGGAGTCCCTCGCCTCTTCCCGCTCCCCCAGCCGGTGGACTCCCTCTCTTCTCTTCTCTCCTCTCCCCCGCCGCGGCCACAACCCGTCGCCGCTGCAACAGGTCGGTCGGCAGGAAGGAAGGAAGCGCCGCACATCCGGTGACTTGCCAGACTGTGCACATGCGCACTGCGTCATCGTGGCAGGAAGGAAATTAAACAAACCCGCAGATGCTGCAGGTCTGAAATCAAACTCACAGATGCTGCAGGTTTGAAATCAAACCGGAAAACACAACCTCAAGTTCCCATTTACGTTGCACACCACCTCGACTTTAAAATATCGATGAGTCCAAATGCTGAACTCTCTCCCCCAACAGATCCTGTCATATGTCATGGGTGGAATTGGCTGCTCACAACTACTGCTCAAATAAAACAAATGCTGTTCTGACACGTAAACACAACTCAAACATTTACCACACATTTCTAATTCCAAGTAAAGTTACAATTGGCAAAGTCACGGGCTGTTAGGTGGCTAATTGGAATAAGTTTGGAAATTATTAACTGTATTTGGAACTTTGATAAATCATTGGAAAGGCTAAATTTCACAAGAGCATCAATTGAGGTGTATAGAGTAATGAGATGAGGGATGAAAGGAGGAGGACCAGGTTAGCACGGTATACAGGAATTAGCTGAAAGATTGTAGACCTGGTGAAACGCTTCTCCCACCACTGGATCAGTACAGATCTGGAACTCAGCTAAAATCACCTTTGAAAAAACTTATACACTAAAATGTGTGCTTGAAGACTGGTTACCAGAAGGTGGGATTTGACCGATGAACTTTTGCACAACCGGCAAAGACATTGTGGGTCGAATAGTTGGCTTCCTCTGTCCTCAATGTATTGAAACCGCAAATGACCAACGGTAGCTGGGGGGTGGAGGTACCACTGGTAGACAGAGTGATGAAGACAAGAACCCCAAGCACATTTACACTGGGTGGAGCTGGGCAGCCATTGTTCCACTGCTCCTCAGAGTCAGAAACAAGCCACCCCAGAAACACACCGACCACCGAGTCACAGATTCTGACCCTGGATCTGGACTCTTCACTCAGGGGAATAACCAGGAGTCAAGAGTGTTAAATTCTCACATGTACAATGGAATAATTAAATACTTACATGCAGCATAACATAACATAACACCGGGCATACATCCAATCTATGGACATTTCATTCAGGTCACCCCTCATTCCACTAAACACTAAAGAACAGAGGCTGAGCATCGGTCTCGCTACATACGGCAACACCCAGTCTGATGAAACTTGTTGCAATATTATTCCTTATTTATGTAAATAAATGTTATCTAATACTCTTGGTGCTGCTGCAGCAAGGCACCATGTTAATTGTATAATAGTACAAAAAACATTCACAGAATACAGCATTGCTGCTTCATTGTCTGCTGGCGAGGATGGCCTCACATTCCCCACAGTCACCCCATCTGGCACCATGCTGTCACACACACACCCTGTCCCCACCCTGCCGAGCCCTCTCGATACCCTCCACACACCATCCTCCCCTCCTGAACCCTCTCCTCACCCTCCACACCCCATCCTTCCCTTCCTGAGCCCTCTCTTCGCCCTCCACATCCCATCCTCACCCTCCTGAACCCTCTCTTCACCCTCCACACCCAATCCGCACCCTACTGAACGCTCTCTACGTCCACCACATACCACCCCCTCTCCCAAACCCTCTGTGTACCATCCACATCCCTTCTGAACCCTCTCCCAAACCCTCTCTCAAACCCTCTCTGCACCCTACAAACCCCACCCCCATCCTGATGAACCCTCTCTGCACCCTCCGCGCCCCATCAAATAGTGAAAGGCCTGGACAGAGTTGATGTGGAGAGAATGCTTCCACCAATGGGAGAGTCTAGGACCAGTGGGCACAGAATTAAAGGATGTACCTTTAGAATGGAGATGAGGAATTTCTTGAGCTGGAGGGTGGTGAATCCGTGGGATTCATTGCCGCAGATGGCTGCCATTAGGTATTTTTCAGGCGGAGATTGACAGCTTCTTCATTCGTACGGGTGTCAGGGCTATGGGGAGGCAGGAGAATGGGGTTGAGAGGGAGAGATAGATCAGCCATGATTGAGTCTAAGAAAAAAATCAACGTCTATATCTCTCGTTTCCATTATCCGTAACCAGACTGAAGACGGGTCTCGACCCGAAACGTCACCCATTCCTTCTCTCCAGAGATACTGCCTGTCCCGCTGAGTTACTCCAGCTTTTTGTGTCTAACCATGATTGAATGGCGGAGTAGACTAGATGGGCCGACTGGCCTAAATCTGCTGCTCCAAGTATGACCATCCCCACGGCAGACCCCTCTCTGCCCGGTGATGCATAAACTGGGGGCGTCACTGGGCAGTTGCGGCTGCAGGAACCCCTTCACTGATGTGCAGGGACCCGGTTGACAAACGGCGCCACTCTCACCGGGGATTCACAGTGGCGCAGCGGCAGAGTTGCTGCCTTACAGCAAAATGCAGCGCCGGAGACCCGGGTTCGATCCCGACTATGGGCGCTGTCTGTGCGGAGTTTGCACGTTCTCCCGTGACCTGCGTGGGTTTTCTCCGAGGTCTCCGCTTTCCTCCCACATTCCAAAGAAGTACAGGTTTGCAGGTTAATTGGCTTGGTGAATGTAAACATTGTCCCTAGTGGGTGTAGGATACGTTAGTGACCTATTTCCTTCACTCCATAGATGCTGCAGCATCCGCTGAGTTTCTCCAGCATTTTTGTGTACCTACGTTAGTGACAACCAGTGAACAGAAAGAGCTCCAATTGGTATCCAGTGTTGAGTGGTACACCTCAGGGCACAGTACTTGACCCACATCTATTTTTGCTTTACATAAATGACATCCATGAAAAAGTCGCAAGTACGACCAGACTATTCGCTGATGATTGTTTGCTGTACCGTCCAATTAAGTCAGCTGATGATGAAGATGCTCTCCAAAAGGATCTCGATACTATGGTTGAGTGGTCACAACAATGGGACATGCAGTTCAAACCTTCCAAATGTGAAACCATGCGTGTCACCAGAAAGAGGAATCCAGGCTAAACAACTTACAACATACTTGGTGCCACCCTTGAAGAATCCAAACAAACCAAGTATCTTGGCATCAAATTGCAGAATGATCTGCGTTGGAATGGTCAGACTCATGCAACGGTGAAAGCAACAGGTGTCCTAAACTTTCTGAGGCGCAACTTTCATCATTGTTCAACTTCTGTCAAGGAGTAGCTATACTTCACCCTCGTTAGACCTCATTTGGACCACGTTGCAGCATGGGACCCATACGCAAATAAAAACATTTCTTCCATCGAACGTGTCCAAAGACAGGCAGCTCGATTTGTTACTAACACCTATGAGAGAGAAGCGATTGTCACCAAACTTCTGAATTCTCTGGGGTGGAACCCTCTCCAAGACAGACAGACGTCAAGCTCACCGTTTGACCTGTTTTTACAAAATGTTAAATGGTCAGCTTGACATAGATTACAAGACCTACACCAAACCCAAACCAATTAGGAGCAGACGAGGGCATTCGATCCAATTTGTGATCCCAGCTACAAAGACAGATGTGTACAGCAATTCGTTCTTCCCCCGCACAATTAAAGCATGGAATAATCTCCACCCTACTATAGTTACCCAACCAGATGCAACTACATTTAAAGTAGCTCTTTCTTCCCAATAACCCTTTCTGGTTTAATCCCTCCTTTCACCACCTCCAGTTTAAATTCCAGTTGGAATATTTTGGACCAAGTAACCAAGAACCAAGATGGTGATTATAGTCATAGATACAGAGCAACGGAGACGCACTGCGCCTGCGCGTGGGATTGCACCCGCGTGTCCGGGGGGCGGGACCTGTGGGAGACCCGCCCACTAGACGGGTTCGCCAGCACCATTGGCTGAGACCAGTGACGGACTCCGGCGGCAGCCAATGGGAAATGAGGGGCGGGCGCGACTTGCGCTGACGGTTGGGGGGTCAGGTGACCGGTGGCGGCGCGCGCGCGGCCGTTAAACCGTCACCGCGCGACAAATCCGGGCCGCGCCTGCGTGACGCGCACGCGCAAAAGGCGCACCTCCGGGCGGTGACGTGGCAGGAGGAGGAGAGCGATGACGAACCTGCCCGGTGATTGCCAACGGATGGGGGCGGGGCCCATACGCGCGGCACCGCCCTGAATCTCCAGCACCCTGAATCCGCTCAGCTCAGCCGGTGCCCGCGTCACCTAGTGTGGCAGGTTCAATCCCCACCCCGACCCCTCCCCTCTCACACAGTGTGGCAGGTTCAATCCCCAGCCCTGACCCCACCCACCTCACCCAGTGCAGCAGGTTCAATCCCCACCCCCGACCACTCCCCTCTCACCCAGTGCGGCAGGTTCAACGGAGACGAGGAAACACTTTTTCTCACAGAGAGGGGTGAGTCAGTGGAATTCTCTGCCGAAGTGGAGGCCGGTTCTCTGGATGCTTTCAAGAGAGAGCTAGATAGGGCTCTTAAAGATAGCGGAGTCAGGGGATATGGGCAGAAGGCAGGAACGGGGTACTGATTGGGGATGATCAGCTATGATCACATTGAATGGCGGTGCTGGCTCGAAGGGCCGAATGTATTGATGTATTGATTCAGTATTGATGTGGATAGAGAACTGGCTGGCAAATAGGAAGCAAAGAGTAGGAGTAAACGGGTCCTTTTCACAATGGCGGGCAGTGACTAGTGGGGTACCGCAAGGCTCAGTGCTGGGACCCCAGCTATTTACAATATATATTAATGATCTGGATGAGGGAATTGAATGCAACATCTCCAAGTTTGCGGATGACACTAAGCTGGGGGGCAGTGTTAGCTGTGAGGAGGATGCTAGGAGACTGCAAGGTGACTTGGATAGGCAGGGTGAGTGGGCAAATGTTTGGCAGATGCAGTATAATGTGGATAAATGTGAGGTTATCCATTTTGGTGGCAAAAACAGGAAAGCAGACTATTATCTAAATGGTGGCCGACTAGGAAAAGGGGACATGCAGCGAGACCTGGGTGTCATGGTACACCAGTCATTGAAAGTGGGCATGCAGGTGCAGCAGGCAGTGAAGAAAGCGAATGGTATGTTAGCTTTCATAGCAAAAGGATTTGAGTATAGGAGCAGGGAGGTTCTACTGCAGTTGTACAGGGTCTTGGTGAGACCACACCTGGAGTATTTCGTACAGTTTTGGTCTCCAAATCTGAGGAAGGACATTATTGCCATAGAGGGAGTGCAGAGAAGGTTCACCAGACTGATTCCTGGGATGTCAGGACTGTCTTATGAAGAAAGACTGGATAGACTTGGTTTATACTCTCTAGAATTTAGGAGATTGAGAGGGGATCTTATAGAAACTTACAAAATTCTTAAGGGGTTGAACAGGCTAGATGCAGGAAGATTGCTCCCGATGTTGGGGAAGTCCAGGACAAGGGGTCACAGCTTAAGGATAAGGGGGAAATCCTTTAAAACCGAGATGAGAAGAACTTTTTTCACACAGAGAGTGGTGAATCTCTGGAACTCCCTGCCACAGAGGGTAGACGAGGCCAGTTCATTGGCTATATTTAAGAGGGAGTTAGATGTGGCCCTTGTGGCTAAGGGGATCAGAGGGTATGGAGAGAAGGCAGGTACGGGACACTGAGTTGGATGATCAGCCATGATCATATTGGTGCAGGCTCGAGGGGCCGAATGGCCTACTCCTGCACCTAATTTCTATGTTTCTATGTTTCTATGTAATGGCCTACTCCTGCACCTATATTGTCTATAGTCTATTGTCTATTACAGTTCACCGTGAACTTCTAAGCACTCGTAACCTCATCCTTTATCGTGGACTCTACAATCTGACCAACCACCAGTCAGACAAATCGGCCTATAGGGGGGGTTGCACGTAAGGTCACTGGGTCATAGGGCTTGACGCACGGACCCGCTCAATCCATCTGGAGGACATCCGTAACTTCTGGTATATGTTATTAATGCAAGAAACGCGTACTTTCCTACCTGTTAAAAAACGCCAAAATGTTGAATTTTTGCGCTGTAAAAAATTGTGGAAGTCGGGGTAAGTGTGAGAGAATTCCAAAAGTGAAGCAAAATGAAGGTAAAGAGAAGTGAGAGCTGAAGGGACAACACCAGCTAAAGAGCTTGGTGAACATTGGCTGTGCAGATATCGGAATTGAAAATATTGGGAATTATCGCGTTTGCTCACTGCATTTCATCAACAGTAAGGCATTATTTGTGTTTTTTCTTGATTCCTTTGGTATCTAAAAAGTCTCAGAAGTGATAAATCTGGCTGTAAATTTTTCTTCAGATGCGTTTTCTTTTTGTACGTAAAAACCCACTTGAGAACCATGGGCGATTTAAAAACTTTACAGCCAGATTTATCACTTCTGAAACTTTTTAGATGCTAAAGGAATCAAGAAAAAACATAAATAATGCCTTAGTTGACGAAATGCAGTGAGCAAACGGCCAATGTTCGCTAAGCACTCTGGCTGTTGTTATCCTTTCAGCTCTCGCTTCTATCTACCGTCATTTCTTCTAACTTTTGGAATTCTGAAGTAGGCTAAATGTCTCACACGCTTATCTCAATTTCCATAATTATTTACAGCGCAAAAATTGACAATTTCAGCGGGTTTTAACGGGCCCGCTACGCTGGAAACAATGGTAAGTGCTTACCTGCAGTTCATCGCGTGTACTCCAGTTGGCGTAGCGTAGCAACAGTACGGGTCATGGGTCATGGGTCATGACCCGACTGCCGTATACCTCCCTATAGTTCCCACTGCCTTGCTGCCTTCTTGTGCAGCGGGGCAATATTGGCAATTTTTCAATCATCTGGCACCACTCCTGACTCCAATGAATCTTGAAATCTCACCATCAATGCCCCAACACTCTCTAATGCCACCTCTAGCATAACCCTAGGGTATAGTCCATCCTGTCCAGGTCACTTCTCCGCCTCCTCCTTAGTAACAGCCACTCCAGTAACGTCCACCCCCTGACTCTCTTGAAGGTCGGGCACATTGCTGGTGTCTCGCATTGTGAAGACTGATGCAAATAATCAGAATCAGAATCAGATTTTACTCGCCAAGTATGTTTTACAACATACGAGGTATTTCACTGGCCAGGTCAGTCATACTATTAAAAGCAACAGATCACTCAAAACACATTTTAACATGAACATCCACCACAGTGACTCCTACCCATACCTCACTGTGATGGAAGGCGAAATAAAGTTCAAGTCCTTTCCCTTAGTTCTTCCTCGGACGTGGGCCTCGAGCCCCCGTTGACGGGACGGTCTTGACTTCCGTAGCCGAGGCGATCCGCTCCAGCATTGAGGCGATGTCAGCTTCCCCGCGCCGGGCGATCGAACCTCGCATCCGGGCTGGATGAACGTGCTGCTGCGTTGGAGCTCCCGACTAGCCTCACCTGAGATTGTGAGCCCTTGGTGTTGATTCCGCGGTGTTTGCGGTGGGATTGATCCCAGGCAAGGGGTCAACTCCGATGGTAAGTCCGCGCCCTGCGGTGGGGCTCACGACAGCCCACTGCACCAGTCCTTCAGCCACGCATTTATCCTCCACCTCGCTCCATTCCTACTCTCACTGTCGCGTGGCACAGGCAGTAATCCTGAGATTGTTATTTTTTGGTCCTTCTTAACTCTCCTCCCAACTCCCTAAATTCTCCCTTCAGGACCTCTTCTCTTTTTTTACCTATGTCATTGGTACCTATATGTACCACGACCTCAGGCTCCTCTCCCTCTGATTTCAGGATATCTTGGACACGTTCAGACACATCCCAGACCCTGGCACCAGGGAGGCAAACTACCATCCGGGTCTCCTGACTGCGTCCACAGAATCGCCTATCTGACCCCCTAACTTAAGAGTCCCCAATTACTAGTGTCCTCTTCTTTTCCATACCTTTCTGAGCAACAGGTCCGGTCTCTGTGCCGGAGGCCCGGCCGCTGTCGCTACCCCCAGGCAGGCTGTCCCCCCCAAACGTACACAAACAGGAGTACTTATTTTCAAGGTGTACAGACACTGAGGTACTCACTAGTCCCTGCCTCTGCCCCTTGCCCTTCTTAACCGTGAAGTTCCCAACTCGGCCCTTCTAGTCCGTGCCGAACACTTATTCTCCCCTAGTCCCATCTACCTGCACTCAGACCATAACCCTCCATTCCTTTCCCGTCCATATACCTATCCAATTCATTTTTAAATGATAAAATCGAACCTGCCTCCACCACCTTCACTGGAAGCTCATTCCACACAGCTACCACTCTCTGAGTAAAGAAGTTCCCCCTCATGTTACCCCTAAACTTCTGTCCCTTAATTCTCAAGTCATGTCCCCTTGTTTGAATCTTCCCTACTCTCAATGGATAAAGCTTATCCAGGTAAACTCTGTCTATCCCTCTCATCATTTTAAAGACCTCTATCAAGTCCCCCCTTAACCTTCTGCGCTCCAAAGAATAAAGACCTAACTTGTTCAACCTTTCTCTGTAAATTAGTTGCTGAAACCCAGGCAACATTCTAGTAAATCTCCTCTGTACTCTCTCTATTTTGTTGACATCCTTCCTATAATTAGGCTTCCAAAATTGTACACCATACTCCAGAATTGGTCTCACCAATGCCTTGTACAATTTTAACATTACATCCCAACTTCTATACTCAATGCTCTGATTTATAAAGGCCAGCACACCAAAAGCTTATTCCTAGATCCCTCTATTCAACTGCATTCCTCAATTCGCTACCATTTACCATGTACGTCCTATTTTGATTTGTCCTGCCAAGATGTAGCACCTCACACTTATCAGCATTAAACTCCATCTGCCATCTTTCAACCCACTCTTCCAAATGGCCTAAATCTCTCTGTAGACTCTGAAAATCTACTTCATTATCCACAACACCACCTATCTTAGTATCATCTGCATACTTACTAATCCAATTTACTACACCATCATCCAGATCATTGATGTACATGACAAACAACAGTGGACCCAACACAGATCCCTGAGGCACCCCACTGGTCACCGGCCTCCAACCTGACAAACAGCCATCCATCATTACTCTCTGGCATCTCCCATTCAGCCACTGTTGAATCCATCTTGCTACTCCACCATTAATACCCAACAATTGAACCGTCTTAACCAACCTTCCATGAGGAACCTTGTCAAAGGCCTTACTGAAGTCCATATAGACAACATCCACAGCTTTACCCTCATCAATTTCCCGAGTAACCTCTTCAAAAAATTCAAGAAGATTAGTCAAACATGACCTTCCAGGCACAAATCCATGTTGACTGTTCTTAATCAGATCCTGTTTATCCAGATGCTTATATATCTTATCTCTAAGTATCCTTTCAATTAATTTGCCCACCACAGACGTCAAACTAACAGGTCTATAATTGCTAGGTTTACTCTTAGAACCCTTTTTAAACAATGGAACAACATGCGCAGTACGCCAATCCACGGACACTATTCCCATTTCTAATGACATTTGAAATACTTCTGTCATAGCCCCTGCTATTTCTACACAAACTTCCCTCAACTTCCTAGGGAATATCCTGTCAGGACCTGGAGACTTATCCACTTTTATATTTTTCAAAAGTCTCAGTACTTCCGCTTCTTTGAATCTCATAGTTTCCATAGCTACTCTACTTGTTTCCCTTACCTCACATAATTCAATATCCTTCTCCTTGGTGAATACCGAAGAAAAGAAATTGTTCAATATCTCCGCAATCTCTTTTGGCTCTGCAGATAGCTGTCCACTCTGACTCTCTAATGGACCAATTTTATCCCTTGTTATCCTTTTGTTATTAATATAGCTGTAGAAACCCTTTGGATTTACTTTCGCCTTACTTTTCTTAAGATTCTTTTTACATTCTTTATACTCCTCAAGCATCTCATTTACTCCATGCTGCCTATAATTGTTGTAGATCTCTCTCTTTTTCCGAACCAAGTGTCCAATTGCCAGTCTATCTTGGCCAATTCACGTTTGATACCCTCAAGGTTACCTTTCTTTAAGTTCAGAACCCTTGTTTCTGAATTAATTGTGTCACTCTCCATCCTAATGAAGAACTCAACCATATTATGGTCACTCTTGCCCAAGGGGCCACGCACAACAAGACTGTTAACTAACCCTTACTCATTACTCAATACCCAGTCTAGAATAGCCTGCTCTTTCGTTGGTTCCTCTACATGTTGGTTTAGACAACTATCCTGCATACATTCCAATAAATCCTCTTCCTCAGCACCCCAGCCAATTTGATTCACCCAATTTATATGTAGATTAAAGTCACCCATTATAACTGTTTTACCTTTATTGCACGTATTTCTAATTTCCTGTTTGATGCCATCCCCAACTCCACTACTACTGTTAGGTGGCCTGTACACAACTCCCACTAGCTTTTTCTGCCCCTTAGTGTTTCACAGCTCTACCCATATCGATTCCACATCCTCCAAGCTAATGTCCTTCCTTTCTATTGCGTTAATCCCCTCTCTAACCAGCAACACTTCACCACCTCCTTTTCCTTTCTGTCTATCCCTCCTGAATATTGAATATCCCTGGATGTTCAGCTCCCAGCCTTGGTCACCCTGGAGCCATGTCTCCGTGATCCCAACTATATCATATTCATTAATAAGTATCTGCACATTCAACTCATCCACCTTATTATGAATGCTCCTTGCATTGAGACATAAAGCCTTCAGACTTGTTTTTACAACACTCTTACGCCTTATACAATTATGTTGAAAAGTGGCCCTTTTTGATTTTTGCCCTGGATTTGCTGCCTGCCACTTTTACTTTTCACGTTGCTACCTATTGCTTCTCCCCTCATTTTACACCCCTCTGTCTCTCTGCTCACACATTTAAGAAACCCACCACTTATTCTCTGTTTATTATATTTTTCTTCTTTCTCCCCTACATGTTGGGTCTGAGTGCTTCCCTTCTCTGCCTCCTGCCTCACACACTGTCTACTAGCTTCCTCTATTTGAATCTCTCCCCCAACCGTTCTAGTTAAAAGTCTTCCCAGTAGCCTTTGCAAATCTCCCCGCCAGGATATTAGTCCCCCTTGGGTTCAAGTGCAACACGTCCTTTTTGTACAGGTCACACCTTCCCCAAAAGAGGTCCCAATGATCCAGAAACTTGAATCCCTGCCCTCTGCACCAGTCCTTCAGCCACGCATTTATTCTCCAGCTCGCTCCATTCCCCCTCTCACTGTCGCGTGGCACAGGCAGTAATCCTGAGATTGTTATCTTCGCGGACCTTCTTAACTCTCCTCTTAACTCCCTAATTTCTCCTTTCAGGACCTCTTCAGGACCTTTATCATATATGATAAAGAGTAAGGAATGAAAGAGTTTAAAGATTTAGAAGTTACAAAATGGATTCTGCTGTAGATTTAGAAGCAATAAAATGAATGCTTAACCTTTCTCCTCCAACACTAGCAAGAGTACAGCTCAATAACGATTTTTTTGCCGTTCTTCTGCAACACTAGTGAGATTACAGCACAATAACATGAATGTTTTTGCTCTATGATATAAACGATCAGAATGATGTTCAGACAACTCGTTCTCACCCTTTAAGCCACAGATTGTAATGTACAATTAATCAACAAGGTCAAAAAACAAGTGGTTGAATCTGCAAAAATAGCTCCTTCAGCATAACTTCATATGGGCAAATCTTTCCTCTATTGGAAGAACCAATCAATCCCTTGATTTTAACCATATATGAACAGACAAGAGGCTGTACAAAGCTCTGTAAGATAAAGAATTGCTGATTATTAGGGTATAAATATATCTGATTGAACATTATCTCTGTGTGTGGAGAAAGAGAGACTGTGTAGTCTGTATTTTACATACTATGAGAGATGACTCCCACACCCGCCTGGCGAAATAAAGACGTTATTGTATTACTAACTTTTGTGTTGTCATCTGTTTGAAGCAAATTGAACCTTAACACTAGGACTCAGTACATGGGAGGGGCAACCCCAGAAAGGGAGGGACATCAACCTACCCTTTAAAACCCCTTACCGGCTAGAAGTAGATCTCTTTCCCTGATGAAGCGACAGCGATAGCGAAACTGGAAAATCGTTGCCCAGTCGGGAAGAGTTCGACAAGTGGTCTCCACAAGCTGGAAAAAACAAAGACTTGGTGAGCACCGTGGTGTTAACCCTACTACGCTACAGATAATTGGTGCTATAGTTTACTGCATTAGTACTGCAGTATAGTTTACTACTAACTCAGCCAGAAATTAGTAATAACATCAAAGTCAAAGTCAAAGTAAACTTTATTGTCAATTCAAATAATGCAACAAGTAGTTACACAGAGGATTGAAATTGCGTTTCCCCATTCTCCAAATGTGCAAGTAATATTTATAACACAGACAGACTATATACCAATAAAGATAGACAATGGACATACATTATATAAAATATACACAGTGTGCCAGAGTGTAGTAAAATTTTGAGGTATGTTATTAAGGTGCAATAATAAAAGGTGCAATATAGAAAAGTGCAAATAGCATACTGCAGACATTGAGTTAAAGTTATTTTGACAGTCTTTGTTTGTGTAATGTTCATGGCATTTTCTTGAGTGTGTTGAGTAGAGGGGAGTGGGGATGTGGAGGGGAGTGGGGATAGAGTGATTGTTTAGCAACAGTAATAATGTGAATGGCGACCAGCACAGCAATGTGGAACAAGATGGCGGCGCGACCAGTTTGACGGTAAAGTAGTTTATGGACAGAAAAGAGCAACGGGAGGTAGCACGTTTAAGGGTCATGTTGATGCTTTGGCACCGACCGTGCAAGAGCTGGCTGCTCTTGAAAAGGAGGCGCAGTCGTCTTTCTTACAGTTTGGCTTTCTTCCCAACCAATTGTTCAAGCGCTTTTGATTGCAACATGCGCCTTAATTTAGTTCAACAAAGAAACTAAAGGTTCTTTAGTAACTTGTCAGTTTCTTTGTTGAACTAAATTAAGGCGCATGTTGCAATCAAAAGCGCTTGAACAAACCGCGACCTCTCTCAGTGGAAATTCAGTGCTTTTGCGTGTTATTGGAGCGAGTGGTGTGACTGGAGAATGTGTGTTGAGAGAGAGTATGTATGTGCGGCAGTACGAGCGACAGTTTCTGTTGGACACTCACAACAAAGCTTCTTGTTGTCACAAACATTTACGGAGCGTTCTGGGCGAGCTGGGACTCCTGCGCCGCGTAGGCCCACGGAAAGCCGCGGTTGCACCTGGAACAACATTGGTGAGGAATCACCGCATGCAGTGTAGCAGGATGCGGAAGCGGGGAAAGCGCGGAGGAGTCTACGCTACGCTAGTCTTAAATCCATATACACCAGCAGTGCCTACATTCATGTTGGCAAATGTCCGCTCCCTCGACAATAAGATGGACTACATCAGAGCGTGGAGAGCTACTCAACGTAGCGTGAAGAACTGCTGTGTCTACGTCCTTATGGAGACCTGGCTGAACCAGAACATCATGGACGCTGCGATCCAGCTTGATGGGCTAATGCTACACAGAGCTGACAGAGTAGCTTCGCTAGCTGGTAAGTCAAGGGGAGGCAGCCTGACTGTGTACGTTAACAGATCGTGGTGTCGGGATGCCGTGGTGGTTTCCACTTACCGCTCACCCCACGTAGAGCTAATGACTGTGAAATGCCGACCCTTCTACTTACCGAGGGAGCTGACGGCAGTCTTCATAACGGCCGTCTATGTACCACCGAGCGCGGACGTGAAGGATGCTATGACAGAACTCTACAACAACATCAGTGAGCAGCAGAGGGAACATCCCGATGCTTTCTTCATGGCAGCTGGGGATTTCAACCAGGCAAGTCTTACATCTGTTCTGCCTAAATTCTACCAGTATGTGAACATTGCAACCAGGGGAAAGAACAAACTAGACCTGGTGTACACAAACATTAAAGATGCATATAAAGCAGCCCCCCTCCCCCATATCGGCAACTCTGACCACCTGGCGGCTATGCTCACACCTGCACACAGACCCAGGGTGAAACAGGACAGGCCAATGGTCAAATAAGTCAGAATATGGCCACAGGGAGCTACCGCAGCACTGCAAGACTGTTTTGAAACCACACAGTGGGCCATTTTCAGAGAGGCATCAACAGGTGACAGTGGCATTGACCTCCAAGAATATACAGAGTCCGTCATCGGATACATCAATAAATGCATTGATGATGTGACGGTGGTTAAAACCGTCAAGAGGCGTGCCAATCAGAAACCTTGGCTAACTGGGGAAGTTTGTTCTCTACTGAGAGTCCGGAATGCTGCATTTAAATCTGAGGACAACGCAGCATACAAACTGGCACGGAGTAACCTATCCCGGGGGATCAGGGAAGCGAAGAGGCGGTATGTACAAAAACTTAATAGCCACTTCACAAATGACAGACACACGTCGCTTGTGGCAGGGATTTCATACCATCACTGACTACAAGCCCCCCCCCCCCCCCCCTGCTGCGGATATGACAAAACGACCCCTCTCTACCAGATGAACTGAACGAGTTTTACGCACGGTTTGAGGTTAAAAATACCACCCAGATACAAGCACTCCTACCATCACCCAGCGACCAGTCACTCAGGCTGTCCACAGCCGGAGTTAAAAAGGCCTTTGCCAGCATCAATCCACGCAAAGCTGCAGGGCCAGATAACATCCCTGGATGCGTTTTAAGGGATTGTGCTGAGCAACTGAAAGATGTCTTTACAGACATTTTTAACATCTCACTCAGCCAGGCAGTAGTGCCCAACTGTCTTAAAAGTGCCACCATCGTTCCTGTCCTGAAGAAGCCCAACCCAGCCTGTCTCAATGACTTTCGTCCAGTGGCTCTCACACCCATATTAATGAAGTGTTTTGAGCGGCTGGTTATGCAGCATATTAAAAATTGTCTCCCTGCTGACCTAGACCCACTGCAGTTCGCTTATAGAGCCAACCGGTCCACAGAGGATGCAGTCTCCACAACACTCAACCTCGCACTGTCACACCTCGACCGGAAAAATACCTATGCCAGGATCCTCTTTATAGACTTCAGCTCCGCTTTTAATACAATCATCCCACAGCAGCTGGTGGAGAAGCTGAAGCTGTTAAAGGTGGATACTGGCACTTGCAACTGGGTCCTTAACTTTTTATCACAACGGCAGCAGTCAGGGTGGGCAGTCGGACATCAAGAACCATCGCCGTGAGCACTGGCTCACCCCAAGGCTGAGTCCTAAGCCCCCTGCTGTTTAGTCTGCTGACTCATGACTGTACTGCTAGACTCAGTAACAACTATATCAACAAGTTCGCTTATGACACAACAGTGGTGGGTCTCATCAGCGACAATAATGAGTCGGCGTACAGGATGGAGGTGGAGCTGCTCACAGGATGGTGCAGATCCCACAACCTCACTCTTAATGTGGAAAAAACTAAGGAAATGGTGATCGACTTCAGGCGGGCGAGAAAACAACATCACACTCCGCTGCATATTGATGGAGCTGCTGTGGAGAGGGTCAGCAGTGTGAAGTTCCTAGGACTCCACCTAGCGGATGACATGACCTCTGCGACCAACACCACAGCAGTGGTCAAAAGAGCCCAGCAGCGACTCCACCCTCTCCGGAGACTAAGGAAAGCAGGTCTCCCTACTGCCCATCTAAGAACCTTCTACAGGGGCACAATCGAAAGCATACTGACCTACGGCATCACTTCCTGGTTCGGGAGCTGCAAGGCTTACGAACAATATCAACTCAGCAGGATAGTGAAGACCGCCAGCAGGATTATTGGTGCCCCACTCCTTTTCCTGTTGGAGATATACAAGAAGCGGAGCATCAGTAGAGCCATCTCCATCATCCAGGAGCCCTGCCACCCATCACACCACATCTTTTCCATTCTGCCATCTGGGAAGAGGTACAGGAGCATCAGCTGCAAAACCAGCAGGATGCTCCACAGTTCTTCCCACAGGCAATTAGACTGATTAACGGAATTTGTCCCCTCCCCAAATATCGCTCACCAACACATTCAACCTCGTCCATACTTTGACAGTTAGGCACCTGTCAAAGTAAAGCCACTGTAAAACCACTGTCGGTCGGAATGTCTGTTTTTATTCTATTGTAAATTTTAGGCCTACTTTCTGTTTTTAGACATGGTAATTTTAATTTGTTTTTAAAGCTCTATGTATTTATCCTTTTTTATTATCTACACCGAATGGAAACTGATCGAGCAACGTTTTTTCGTTTCCTCTGTGTATGCGAGTACTCAGTGAAAATGCTGAATACTGAATACAGGAATCAACCGAGGCCAAGAGATTCCTTTGCAGTCGCTGTTAGGAGTTATTTGTAAAATAGACCAGACTCTGCACCATCTGAGGGTTCTGCAAGAGCGGAGCCTACCAACAGGATATCACAAGGCAGGAAAAGATATTAACACACTTTGTAAAAGCTGCAAATCCCACCCAGGAAACATTACAAAAATTGGCCTCTAATGTTGAAACCTGGGCAAAGCAAACATGATAAATCTTGATTCAAAATTACCAAAACAGCCTGTAAAATCTGGATGAGGTGAACCTGGAGGTTGAACCAACTGATCGTGTGCAGGAGGAAGTTGCCAAAGCCTTAATTCCGAAGAAGAAAAATTTGGGTGATAAATTTAAAATGAGAATGGAGGATCTTAGAGAAGGAGTTTTGAACCTGACCTCAGAGACTGGCTGGAACAGCGAAGCACCCAGCGGGAGCCACAGCCCCACAGACGGGCCCCGCCTCAACGTCCAATGTAGCTGTGTACATCCCACAGACGGAGAGACAGAGACAGAGAGAGACAGAGAGAGAGACAGGGGGAGATACAGAGAGAGAAAGACAGAGAGAGACAGACAGAGACAGAGAGAGAGAGAGATACAGAGAGAGGGAGAGAGATGTAGGGAAAGACAGAGAGAGAGGGAAAGACAGAGAGAGAGAGAGAGAGAGAGAGAGTGTGTTGTCGATGCGGAGGTCCTGAAGCTAGAATTACTAACATCTTTGAGACAGGACATTGCAGATATTTTTAAAACCGAACTACAAGCAGCATTGGGTGATGATTGTCCACAATCAGAGTTGACCTTCAGGCCGTGAAAACACCACTTGTGAACGATAAGGTTGCTACGGACACTGAGTTGGCCATACTCCAAGGTACTGTGGGGTTAATGGAGGAGTCACTTTCTGCCTGTACGGACGAGATTGCTGAGCTGAAGATTCACATCAAGCGAAGGGAGGGAGGGAGGGAGGGGGGCGAGAGGCTGGGGCTTGGAAAAAGGGTTGAAGTGAGTAGTGGGGGGAGCAGGGAGCAAAGGGAGGGGGCAGGGATTCAAGGGGGAGTGGGTTTGGTGCCGAGGGTGATGAATGGGGGGGCAGGGAACGAGAGGGGGGAGGGGTCAAGTGAGTCAAGGAAGGGGGTGGGGAGCCTGGTGGGGTTCGCACTGTTTGGAGGTGGGGAGGTGGGGGAGGGAGTAAAGGGGGGTAAGAAGCAGGAGGCGGCAGCAGGGGTAAGGGGCAGAGAGCCACAGGGAGGAGGTCACATTGTTTGGGGGTGGGGAGGGTGTTGCAGTTTAGGAAGTCAAACCAGGGCAGGATCTTCACTGTGAATGGCGGGAAGCTGGGGGAATGTGTGGAGCCGAGGGATCTAGGAGTGTGGGTACGAGTTGGGCCGAAGGGCCTCTTTCCAACGCTGTATCACTCTGCCTATGACAAAGTGCTGGAGTGACTCAGCGGGTTAGGCAACATCTGTGGAGAAGATAGATACAAAAAGTGCTGGAGTAACTCAGCGGGTCAGGCAGCATCTGTGGAGAAGATAGAAACAGTGCTGGAGTAACACAGCGGGTCAGGCAGCATCTGTGGAGAGAAGGATCGGGTGACGTTTTGGGTTGTCATCCTTCCTTGGTTTAGTTTAGTTGAGAGATGCAGCGTGGAAACAACAGGTCTTATGGCACATGGAGTCCGCGCTGACCAGCGATCACCCCGTACACTAGCGCTATCCTACGCAGATTCAGGATAATTTAGCAATTTTGTGGAGGCCAATTAATCTACAACCCCAAACGTCTTTGAAATGTTGGAGGAAACAGGAGCACCCAGAGTAAAAACCCCATGTAGGTCAAGGGGAGAACGTATAAACTCAGCACAGAGAGCACCAGTAGTCAGGATCGAGCCCGGGTCTCTGGCGGTGAGGCAACAACTGTACCACTGCACCTGTTTGCCGCGCAGAATGATATAACGGTTTCCTCCACCATAAACGCACCCAGTATGTGTTAGTAATGTCCTGTTTGCCAACTAGTTGACCTTCTGTGTTCCCCTCCTGCAGGGTTTAGGAGAGTTGCTGTGGACGGAGCGACGGGGACGTGAGCAGCCATTATGGATGGCCAGGGTGCCTGTGAGCCCCCCCTCCCACCCCTCCCCATCTTCTCTGTGTGCAGGTTGAGCTTCGAGGGGGGAAGCACATGACGGGGTACAACAAGGAGAAGTATTATCAGTGCGACGAGTGGCAAGGCCTGCCGGAGCCCGAGCCAGCTGGAGACCCACCGGCGGGTGCACATGGGAGAACTTCCCTTCGACTGCTCGGAGTGCGGCAAGAGCTTCACCCGCTACAGCAGCCTGCTGCGGCACAACCGCGTGCACTCCAGTGAGAGGCCCTTCACCTGCTCCGACTGCGGCAAGAGCTTCAAGGGGGCGAATGGCCTCATGATCCACCAGCGACGCACACCGGGGTGCAGCCCTACACGTGCAGCGACAGTGGCAAGGGCTTCTCCCTCTCCAGCAGCCTGCTGGCGCACCAGTGCACCCACACCGGCGAGCACCCCTGCACCTGTGCCGAGTGCGGCAAGGGCTTCACCCAGTCCAACAACCTGCTGGTGCACCAGCGCACCCACACCGGCGAGCACCCCTACACCTGTGTCCAGTGCGGCAAGGGCTTCACCCACTCCACCAGGCTGCTGTCCCACCAGTGGGTGCACATCGGTGACCGTCCCGTCCCCAGCCCGGTGTGTGGAGAGCGCTATGCCATGGCCTCCCACCACCTGTCTCACCAGCGCGTGCACACCAGTGGCCCGCTCTACGACTGCCCGTAATGCGGTGAGGCGTTTGACAGCTCTCGGGGGTTGCGACAGCACCGGCGGGCCCACGCCGACGAGCAACTGCTCCCACTGTGACAAGAGAGCACGGGGGCTGCAGGAGCACCAGCAGATACACACCAGACAGAGACCCTTTGTGTGCGCTGAGTGTATCAAGGGTTTCACCCACATGTCCAGCCTGTGGCAGCACCGTTGTAAACAGCGGTGAGCGTCCCTTCCCCTGCCCGTCCTGTGGTAAGGGCTTCACCCGCCTTGACCACCTGCTGGAGCACCGGCGAGTCCACACTGGCCAGCGCCCCTTCTCCTGTCTGCTCTGTGGCAAGGCCTTTGCCCGCTCCTCCATCCTGCTGGCACGCCGCCACGTGGATAGGCGCTCGTTAGGTCAACACAAAATGCTGGAAGGAATGGGTCACGTTTCTGGTCGAGACCCTCCTCAGTCTGAACCCGAAATGTCACCCAGTCCTTCTCTCCAGAGATGTTGCCTGTCCCACTGAGTTACTCCAGCACTTTGTGTCCATCTTTGTAAACCAGCATCTGCAGTTCCTTGTATCCAGACTAGGCCGCATCTGTACTGGGAAGGGAATCTAAGGTAACCACTCCCACCTCTCGTTTCCAACTTTCTCCGCCCCCACACCAAGCAGTCTGAAGAATGGTCTTGACCTAGAATGTTGCCCGTCCATGCTCTCCACAGGTGCAAGTTACTCCAGGAGATTGTGTCTCTGTTTGTAAACCAGCATCTGCAGTTCCTTGTATCTAGACTAGGCGTGCATTTCACCCTACACTTGCGCTTGGTCTGCCAAGACCTGCTGCATCTCCCGGTTGCAACCATTCCCTCTCCCCTCCCACACTGGTCTTTCTGTCCTGGGCCTCCTCCATTGCCAGAGTGAGGTGACACGCAAACTGGAGGTGGCTGCAGCACAACACAATATAGTAGGCATGAATACAGAACAGTCAGTGTCCATATACCATTATATAAATATATACACACATATATACCATTATATAAATATACTAAACTAAGTGGGACCCGTTGGGTCCCATGTTCACATGGGAGGGCTGGTCCCCGACGCAATATTCCACCTCTCCACCAATTCCAATATTGGTGGCCAGTGGGGGGGCTTTCTGGAGCGCTGGTATGGGTTCTTGGGGTGGCAGCTCAGTCCCTCAAGCCCGATCTGCTGGCACCTCACTCACAGCTGGTGGGCTGGCAGTTGACTCATGGCTATTCCTTGAAATTCCATTTCAAGCAGGGTGCAAGACCACCAAATTCAAATCCATCAAGGATCCATCAATCAAGGCCACCAAATTCAAGTGCAGTTTCATACCACTTTCAGCAGGGTGCAAGGCCACCAAATTCAGTGCAGTGCAAGGCCACCAAATTCAGCACTACCCTGGACCTCCCTCGCTGCGGACATTTTCGAAAGGCACTGCAAGCACTACCTAATTCTAGTCGATTCCTATTCACATTTTTCTGCATTTGGTGTACCGGTCAAACTGCATACTGACACCGGAAGACAATTCACCAGTCAAGCTTTTAAGCTCTTTGCGACTCAATGGCACTTTCAACATGTCACCAGCTGCCCCAAATACCTCAATCCAACGGCCTCGCAGAGCATGCTGTCAGGAGCGCAAAGCAGCTGATGGAACATTCACATCTTGCCAAATCCAATGTCTACCTAGATCTGTTAAACCTTAGAAACATCTCTAGGGATAGCATCCTCAGCTCTCCCGCCTAGCGCCTGATGTCTCGCACGACAAGGCCACAGCTCCCTGTTGCCCAGCAACAGCTGAACCCACGGGTGCTCAAACCAGCTGCGGTCCATGAAGCATATTCAGGACAAACATGATGTCCAGAAGCGCTCCTATGAAACTGCTGCTGCAAGGTCAAGTGGTTCGCCTGCAGACGGCAGTTGGACAAACCAGACTGGGTTTCGTTGAGGAACTTTCCGAGGAACCTTGTTCCTACCTTGTCAACGTCGATGGTGTTCTGTACCGACGCAGCCGCCACCATCTTCTGCCCGTGACTGAGCCGAGACCAGCTACTCCCGGTCCTCATGCCCCGCCATTGGTTTTCAAGACAACTGCTGCTGTTGTCCATCCACGACCTCCTGACCCCAGTATGAATTCCCCGCGATGTTCGGCTCCACCGCTACCCAGCGCCTCTGGTCCTGCATGCTCGCCCTGCCGTTCATCTCCAGGTTCCCCGGTTGCGTTCTCATCCTCGAGTTCTCCACCTACCAGTCCTACTCACTCTTCCGGAACGGAGGGGGAGGGGTTTGTCCGCTTGCGCTCAGGTCGGGTTAGTAGACCGCGACAGATACGGCGATTATGTTTAACCGCACGTGTTCTAACAACCGACTAACAACTCTTTCCTCTACGGGGAAGGATGTAGATTGGTTATTGCATATGAACCAATCAGAGCAATGTGCTACCACTAACTCCACCCTATTGAACACTTCATATTAACACTCACTTCCTATATTACGTAGTCGCTCTAGTGGCAGAGTGGAACTAAGATATATTGTACTGTGACACTATGAATGATGATTAAAGCTGACTTATACAGTGTCCATGCACTTGTTTGCTATGTCCAAACCCTTAATAATCTTATATGTTTCAATAAGATATCCTCTCATCCTTCTATATTCCAGAGTATAGAGTATGCAGTGCAATGCGTTTGCTTATGTTCTCGGCAGATTTCAACAAGATACTGTAAATACTGGCTTTTTGAATGCAGCACTCTTTGCAGAGGACAATGGATTTGATCAACCAATTGACTGCACGGATTGCTACTAAATTGCCAACAATATTGCATGGGCATCTTTTGTCCTTGCTCTTGCTACTCAATTAAATTTAGCAATTGATGTGTCTGCATTTGAGGGAGTTCCATATACATGCCGTCTGCAGTGCAGTGTAAAACTGCTCCCAGTTTGCACAGAGCCGGTCTTCCCAGTAACGGGAGTGGGGCCTTTCTAGAGATTATAAAAGTATCAGTAAATGGCTTGCCATTCAACTCAATACAAGTGTGTTCTGATAAAGGTTCTATCATGGGGACACCAGCAACTGGAGGAGGCGCTGTCCTGAACGGCTGCCTGTCCTGCAGCTGTCCGTTTTTTCCCCCTTCTTTTTTATTATTTTTAGTACGTTGAGTGTGCAGTCAGGGGGCCTAATCTTTTTATGTGTGGGGGGTGGTGGGGGGGAAGGGGGAAACTGCTTTTCGAGTCCCTACCTGGTCGGAGGGGTTGCCTTCCTCCGAGCAGCGACTTCGACCTGTCCTTGCGGCCTACCAGCGGGTCCTGGAGCGACGTTTCCCTGAGGGGACCGGGCCAGAACATCGGCGTTGGCGGCGGCGCAGAACCTCGGCTTTGGCGGCGGCGCAGCGCTGGAGCGCTATTGCGGAGCGGGCGATGCCTTTCCTGGGTCGCCGCGCTGGAACTCCAGTATGCTGGGACCGCCGATAAGAACATTGTGGAGTCGCGGTTCTGTGGAGCGGCCAGCTGAGACGCTGAACGTTACATCTCGGAGCCTGGGATCTCTCGTTGAGATCGCCAGTGTGTGGAGCTCCGTCCGGCGCGGTCTGTTGGCTTGGAAGCCGCGGTCTCCGGTGGGAAGGCGGCCGTTCCTGGCATCCCAAGCCGCTGGGGGTTCTCCCGACGCCGGAGTACCATCACCCGGCGAGAACATCGGGCGCCGTGGCGGCGACTGTGGAGGCCTCAATAGGCCCGACTTTGGGTGGACAAGAGGATGGGGACTGGACTTTGTGCCTTCCCCCACAGTGGGAATCACTGTGGGGGGATGTTTTTGTGTTGAACTTCTTTTTGAATACTATGTTGTATTTTTATTAGTGTGCTGCAAGGACATCAGAATTTCCCCTGAATAAGGGGATTAATAAAGTTTAATCTAATCTAATCAATAGTATTAATATTTGATTGAATGACGGGGATGTCCACGGAGGGCGGCACAGATGACATAGTGGCTCCTGTATCAACCCGAAGGTCTAAATGGCAGTCGCCTATCTTGACTGCAGCCATGGGTTCTTCCATTGATTTATACAATCTGATCACAGCCGCCTGTACCACCTTACCTCCGAGACATATATTGAGGGGACACCAAAAAATTACGGGCATTGGTCATCTCCGTTATTTTTTGTTACCACATCTGCTGGCGATCCCGGTGGAACAATGGGATCTCCTACCTTTTCCAGGTGTCTTTTGGTCTTTTTTATCATATAACCATATAACAATTACAGCATGGAAACAGGCCATCTCGACCCTTCTAGTCCGTGCCGAACACATAATCTCCCCTAGTCCCATATACCTGCGCTCAGACCATAACCCTCCATTCCTTTCCCATCCATATAACTATCCAATTTATTTTTAAATGATAAAAACGAACCTGCCTCCACCACCTTCACTGGAAGCTCATTCCACACAGCTACCACTCTCTGAGTAAAGATGTTCCCCCTCATGTTACCCCTAAACTTCAGTCCCTTAATTCTCAAGTCATGTCCCCTTGTTTGAATCTTCCCTACTCTCAGTGGGAAAAGCTTTTCCACATCAACTCTGTCTATCCCTCTCATCATTTTAAAAACCTGTGGCAATGCTGTTTCTTATCTGCATCTTTCCCTCCTGGACCGCCTGTTTCTTTTCCTCAGGCCTCCCTCTATCAGTAGGATCAGATTTCTCCAATCAACCACTGTTTCCTCCCATATTCTATTCACAAGTCTGTTAAAACAAAAGTTATGTTTCCGTGGAAAATGTCTTATAATATTCGATTTACAGTTTGCACGCACTGGTTTTACCCCATCCATAAACCGCCAAGTCACCTTTCAATTTCTATAGTCAGTCACAGCACGGATGGCGCTCACAAATGATGCCCTGACATCACCGCCAATACGAGAGGGGATGCTGGCCCCGCCCCCTGCCATTGCGCAGAGTCACATGGGGGCAGCATGCATCATGGAAAGAAGGTCACACAGTGCTGGAGTCTCTCAGCGGGTCGGGCGCGTCTGTGGACAGAAGGAATGCATGACATTTCGGGTCAATACCCTTCTTCAATCTGATGGGAGGTGCAGAGATAAGGAAGTGTAAGGAGTGAAAACAGGACAAAGGGAATGTAGTTCAAGGAAAATGTAGAATCATTGTTGGATAGATCAATGGGTGGCCACCATCGACCCCACAGTCAAAAAGGCCCAACAGAGGATGTACTTCCTGCGGCAGCTGAGAAAACACAATCTGCCACAGGCAATGATGGTCCAGTTTTATACAGCCATCGTAGAGTCTGTCCTTACCTTCTCCATCGTGGTCTGTGTATCCGCTGGTGCTCCCGCATCCCCAGTGCGCTCTTGAAAAGCTTTTCACAGTTGGAGCAGCTGCTCGCCAGCATGGACCCGCCGGTGCTGCCGCAACCCCCACAAGCTGTCAAATGTCTCACCACAGTACGGGCAGTCGTAGGGCTGGCCTCTGGTGTGCACGTGCTGGTGAGACAGGGCGTGGGAGGCCATGGCAAAGCGCTCTCCACACACTGGGCTGGGGACCGGACGTTCGCCGGTGTGCACCCGCTGGTGGGACAGCAGATAGGTGGAGCAGGTGAAGCCCTTGCTGCACTGGTTACAGGTGAAGGGGCGCTCGCCGGTGTGGGTGCGCTGGTGCTCCAGCAGGTGGTTGGAGCGGGTAAAGCTTTTGCCGCAATCGCTGCAGGTGTAGGGGCGCTCGCCGGTGTGCAGGCACCTGTGTACCTTCAGATCCGGCTTCGACTTGAAGCTTTTGCTGCAGTCAGAGCAGGTGAAGGGTCGCTCACTGCTGTGCACCTGCCGGTGCCGTCGTAGCCCCGACAACTGGGCAAAGCTTTTGCCGCAGCTGGAACAGCCATAGGGCCTCTCGCCCATGTGCACACGCCGGTGGACCTTCAGCTTTTGCGCCCTCTTGAACCTCTTGCCGCAGTCGGAGCAGCCAAAGGGCCTCTCGCCGGAGTGCACCTGCAGGTGCCGCAGCAGGTTGTCGGAGCGGGTGAAGCCCTTGCCGCACTGCGTGCAGGTGTAGGGGCGCTCGCCGGTGTGGGTGCGCTGGTGCTCCAGTAGTTTGTCGATGCGGGCGAAGCCCTTGCCGCAGTCACTGCATGTGTAGGGCCGCTCCCCGGTGTGCAGGCGCCTGTGCACCTTCAGGTGTGGCGACGACTTGAAGCCTTTGCCGCAGTCGGAGCAGGTGAAGGGCCGCTCGCTGCTGTGCACCCGCTGGTGTTCCCACAGCCCCGACAACTGGGCAAAGCTCTTACCACAGATGGAGCAGCCGAATGGCCTCCCGCCGGAGTGCTCGCGGTTGTGCCGCAGCAGGTTGTCGTAGCGGGTGAAGATCTTGCCGCATTCTGAGCAGTCAAAGAGGCGTTCTCCCGTGTGCACTCGTCGGTGGATCTCCAGCTGGCTCGGGCTCTGCCAGGCCTTGCCACACACGTCACACTCACAGCGCTTCTCCTTGTGCCCCGTCATGTGGTCCTGTGTCGAAGCTAAGCCCCTTAAAGCTCAGCCCGCACACCGAGCAGATGGGGGGGGGGGGGGGGGGGGGGGGGGCTCACGGGCACCATGGCCGCCCTCAATGGTCCCTCACGTCCCCGTCTCTCCGTCCACACCAACGGCTCTTAAACACTGCAGGTGGGGAACACAGAGGGTCAACAAGCTGGTGAACAGGACATTACTAACGAGTGAACATTACTAGTGCTTGAAGGGGGGAGAGGGCAGGGGGGGCAGGGGGAGGGCAGGGAGGTGGAGGAGGGGGTGAAGGGGGGTGGTGAGGGGGAGAGATGAGGCGGTGAGGTTGAGGGAGGAGGGGCAGAAGGGGTGGGGAAGGAGGGGAGCGATGATGAGGAGGCACGGGGGAAGTGGCATGAGGACGGTGTAAGTGAGGGGAGAGGGTGAGGAGGGATGAGGAAGTAAGTGGGAGAAAAGGGGGGGCCGCACCGACCTGGGTGCGCTGAGCATCCAGGCACCATGTCGAGCCGCCCGTAGTCCCCCAGCCAGCTGCCCTGCGCCGCGAAGGCTGCCATACGCACGGTGCACACGACAAGTGCCCTGACGTCACCCCCAAAACAAGGGGGACTTCCGGCACTGCCCAGCTGGTGATTGGTGCCGAGTCACATGGGAGGCAGCATGCATCATGGGAAGAAGGTCACAGAGTGCACGAGGGGGGGGGGGGGGAGCTCCTCTGAATGGAGTCCCTTGCGAGGGAAAACATTGGGACTGACGAGGTAGAGTCACTGTGGATTGAGTTAAGGATTTGCAAAGGCAAGAAGACACTAATTGGTGTTATCTACAGAGCCCCAAATAGTAGCCCCGATGTAGGGTGTATGTTGCAGCAGGAGTTAAAACTGGCATGTAACAAAGGTAATGTCACTGTGGTGATGTGGGATTTCAATATGCAGGTAGACTGGGAAAATCAGGTTAGTTCAGGACCCCAAGAAAGAGAGTTTGTAGAGTGCCTCTGAGATGGATTCTTAGATCAGGTTGAAATGGAGCCGACCAGATAAAAGGCAATTCTGGATTTAGTGTTGTCCAATGAATCAAATTTGATAAGAGAACTCGAGGTAAAGGAACTGCTTGAAGGTAGTGATCATAATATGATTAGTTTCAATCTGCAATTTGAGAAGGAGAAGGTTGAATCGGAAGTGTCAGTGATGCAGTTGAACAAAGAGGACTATGAAGGCATGAGAGGGGAGCTGGCCAAGGTAGACTGGAAAGGGATACTGGCAGGAATGACGGTGGAACAGCAATGGCAGGAATTTCTGGGCATAATCCGGAAGACGCAGGATCATTTCATTCCAAAAAGGAAGAAAGATTCTAAGGGGAGCAGGAGACAACAGTGGCTCCGTAGGGTATCTAGACTTTCAGAAAGCCTTTGATAAGGTCCCGCACGGGAGACTGGTGACTAAATTAGAGCACATAATATTGGGGGTAGGGTGTTGACGTGGATAGAAAATTGGGTGGCAGACAGGAAGGAAAGAGTAGGAGTGAACGGGTCCTTTTCAGAATGGCAGGCAGTGGCGAGTGCTGCAAGGCTCGATGTTGGGGCCGCAACTGTTTACCATATATATTAATGATTTGGAAGAGGGAATTAGGAGCAACACTAGCAAGTTTGCGGATAACACAAAGCTGGGTGGCAGTGTGAACTGTGAAGGGGATGTTAGGAGGTTGCAGGGTGACCTGGACAGGTTGAGTGAGTGGGCAGATGCATGGCAGATGCAGTATAATATAGATATATGCGAGGTTATCCACTTTGGTGGCAAAAACAAGGGGGCAGATTATTAACTCAATGGGGTTAGGTTAGGTAAGGGGGAGGTACAGGAAGACCGGAGTGTCCTTGTCACCGGTCACGGAAAGTTGTCTTACAGGTACAGCACGCAGTGAAGACAGCTAATGGAATGTTGGCCTTCATAACAAGAGGATTTCAGTATAGGAATAGAGAGGTTCATCTGCAGTTGTATAGGGCTCTGGTAAGACCACATCTGGAGTGTTGCATCCAGTATTGGTCTCCTAATTTGAGGAAGGGCATCCTTGTGATTGAGGCAGTGCAGTGTAGGTTCACGGGATTGATCCCTGGGATGGTGGGACTGTCATATGAGGAAAGATTGAAAAGACTAGGCTTGTATTCACTGGAGTTTAGAAGGGCGAGGGGGATCTTATAGAAACATATAAAATTATAAAAGGACTGGACAAGCTAGATGCAGAAAAAATGTTCCCAATGTGGGGCGAGTCCAGAACCAGGGGCCACAGTCTTAGAATAAAAGGGAGGCCATTTAAGACTGAGGTGAGAAAATTCTTTTTCACCCAGAGAGTTGTGAATTTGTGGAATTCCCTGCCACAGAGGGCAGTGGAGGCCAAATCACTGCATGGATTTGAGTTAGTAGAGCTCTAGGGGCTAGTGGAGTCAGGGGATATGGAGAGAAGGCAGGCACGGGTTATTAGAAAAATAGAAATTAGGTGCAGGAGTAGGCCATTCGGCCCTTCGAGCCTGCACCGCCATTCAATATGATCATGGCTGATCATCCAACTCAGTATCCCGTACCTGCCTTCTCTCCATACCCTCTGATCCCCTTAGCCACAAGGGACACATCTAACTCCCTCTTAAATATAGCCAGTGAACTGGCCTCGACTACCCTCTGTGGCAGAGAGTTCCAGAGATTCACCACTCTCTGTGTGAAAAAGGTTCTTCTCATCTCGGTTTTAAAGGATTTCCCCCTTATCCTTAAGCTGTGACCCCTTGTCCTGGACTTCCCCAACATCGGGTTATTGATTGGGGACGGTCAGCCATGATCACAATGAATGACGGTGCTGGCTCGAAGGGCAGAATGGCCTCCTCCTGAACCTATGTCCTATGTTTCTGTTTCTAACTCAGGAGGAGGAGGAGCCATCTTGGTGAACGGCTGCTAGCCAGCAGCCGTCCGTTTTAAATCCGTTTTTTTATAGTTTTTAGTGAGTCCTGTTTTTTGTTTGTAGGGGATATGGTCTTTTAATGTGGGGGGCAGGTGTAAACTTAATTTCTAGGTCCCTACCTGGTCGGTGTGGCAGCCTTTTCTCCGGGCTGCCCGTTGACCCGTCCTCGTGGCCTACCTGCGGGCTTGGAGCGCCGTTTCCTGGCGGGAACCGCCCAGCACCTCGGCCTCGGCGGCGGCACAGCATTGGAGCGCTGGAGCGGAGCGGGCGATCCCTTGCCTGGGTCGCCGCGCTGGAGCGACGCGCTGGGGCTCTGGCGAGCTGGACCGCCGAGAGCAACAACTCCGGGCTGCGGGTCTGCGGAGCGGAGAGACGGCGTGCGTAGAGGCGGCAAGGCGGCAGTGCGGAGAGGCAGCGCCGACTTTGTCATTGGGAGCCTGCGAGCTCCAAACCGGCGCGGCCTTGTCGGCTTCGGCAGCCGCGGGCTCCAACCAGGAAGCGGCCGTTCCAGGTGGCCCAGCCGCCGAAAGGACTCTCCTGACGCCGGGGCAAGACCACCTGGTGAGAACGGCCAGGGACATCGGGCCTCCGTAGAGGCAATTGCGGTGGCCTCAATAGGCCTGACTTTGGGGTGAACATGGGGTGGGGACTGGACATTGTGCCTTCCTCCACAGTGCTACCCACTGTGGGGGGATGATTTTTATGTCTAATTGTAGTCTTGTAGGTCTGTGTCCAAGATGGCTGCCGTGAAGAGAGAGTGGACGCTGGCGCGCTTTGGCTGCCGCTGCTCCCTCTTCACACTGTGTTTTTGATTTTCTGTTTTTGGATTGAATCCTGTTTTTAATTTGTGTCTCTGTGATGTCTTTATTACTTGTTATATTCCGATTATATGTTATTCCGATTACTATGTAAGGTGTCCTTGAGATGTTTGAAAGGCGCCCATTAAATAAAATTTATTATTATTATTATTAACTCAGCCGGTCGGCCAGCGTCTGTGGAGGCGCTACAGTAGGAGTACGAGAAACAGTGCACCGCGGCCTCCCGCCGCCAGCGGGCGCTGCACCGGGTGGACTAGAGGCGCTGCACTGGGAGGACTAGAGGCGCTGCACTGGGAGGACTAGAGACGCTGCACTGGGAGGACTAGGAGCGCTGCACTGGGAGGACTAGAGGCGCTGCACTGGGAGGACTAGAGACGCTGCACTGGGAGGACTAGAGGCGCTGCACTGAGCCCTTCAATGGACAGGGGTCGCTGAAGACAAAGAAACAAAGACGGTGCGCCGGGGCCTCCAGCCGCCAGGTTAACACGACAGTCGGACGCAGGCCTCGGGCCGCAGGATCGCCCTCGGAAAGGGAGGAGGAGGAGGAGGAGGAGGAGGAGGAGGAGGAGGGGACGCGGGGCCGAGCGGCGGCGGCTGTTCTCACCTGTGGCTCCGCCCCGTCGACACACCGGCCCCGCCTCACGTGACCAGGTCCCGACTCCTCCCTCCCACTGACGGGCAGCGCCAGCGACCAATTGGAGCAGGTCCAGCAACCCCCGGGCCGACGTCACAAAAGACCAGGTACCACCCCCTCCTTGCGTCCGACCAATCAGAGCCCCTCCGACGGAAGCGCCCTCCGCCAATCGGAGCCGCGCATCCCGCCCTAGCAACGGTTGCCACCAAAGCTCCTCCTGCTGAGCCAGATGGACCACTCGTGCTGATGGATGCAATGTAGCAGTAGCAACTTTCATCCATTTCCGTAACCTGACCCCACTCGACTCGGCTCGACTCGCAGTGTCATCAACGTTGCGGGGGAACAGTTTGTGTTCATTAATTTAAATTCTGAAAATGAGGAGAAGATTTTTACCAAATAACTTTTATTTTTACGAGGATGTTTCTGTAACCGGCTTCCGTCACCGCACTATTATCCTACGGGATCTTTGGTGCGGAGACGGAAGCCGGTTACGGAAATGGGGCCGAAAATTACCCATGAATCTGCCCATGACCGTACTATGTCTTTTTCGCCGAGTGGACTATCTTGCTCGTTTTAGGATCTTATAGTGGCTCCTGCACCAAGGGGTGGGGGAGGGAAACAATCACAGCAGCTGCAAAGGCTGCAAACCTGAGATAAAACCTCAAGGGGGGGCCAGTCAGCTGTAACTCAGCAGGACGGGCAGCATCTCTGGACAAAAGGAATGGTCGAGACCTTTTCTCAGACTGAGAGTCGCAGGAAAGTTGTCGACGGTTATGTGGAGTGGAAAGCTTTTACATAGAAACATAGACAATAGGTGCAGGAGGAGGACATTCAGCCCTTCGATCCAGCACCGCCGTTCAAATGTGATCTTGGCTGATCATCCCCAATCAGTACCCCATTCCTGCCTTCTCCCCATATCCCCTGACTATTCTATCTTTAAGAGCCCCATCTAGCTCTCAATTGAAATCATCCAGAGAACCGGCCTCCACCGCCCTCTGAGGCAGAGAATTCCAGACTCACAACTCTCTATGTGAAAAAGTGTTTCATCATCTCCGTTCTAAATGGCTTATCCCTTATTCTTGAACAATGGCCCCTGGTTCTGAACTCCCCCAACCTTGGGAACATGTTTCCTGCCCCTAGCGTGTCCAAACCCTTAATAATCTTATATGTTTCAATAAGATATCCTCTCATCCTTCTAAATTCCAGAGTAAACAAGCCCAGCCACTCCATTCTCTCAGTATATGACAGTCCTGCCATCCCAGGAATCAACCTTGGAAATCTACGCTGCACTCCCTCAATAGCAAGAATGTTCTTCCTCAAATTTGGAGACCAAAACAGCACACAACACTCCAGGTGTGGTTTCACTAGGGCGCTTTGCTCCTATACTCAACTACTCTTGTTATGAAAGCCAACATGGCAACATGGCATGCTGTACCTGCATACCCCCAGATCCTGTTGTACTCCCCCTTTTCCCAACTTGACACCATTTAAATAATAATCTGCCTTCCGTTTTTTTGCTACAAAAGTGGATAACCTCACATTTATCTTCATTAAACTGCATCCGCCATGCATCTGCCCACTCACCCAACCTGTCCAAGTCACCCTGCATTCTCATAGAACCCTCCTCACAGTTCACACTGCCACCCAGCTATGTGTCATCTGCAAATTTGCTAATGTTACTTTTAATCCCTTCATCTAAATCATTGATGTATATTGTAAATAGTTACGGTCCCAGCACCGTGCCTTGCAGCCCCCCACTAGTCACTGCTTGCCATTATGAAAGGAACCTGTTTATCCCTATTCTTCATTTCCTGTCTGCCAACCACTTCTCTATCCATGTCAGCACTCTACCCCCAATACCATGTTTCCTAATTTTGCCCACTAATCTCCTATGTGGGACCTTATTAAATGCTTTCTGAAAGTCCAGGTACACTACATCCACTGGCTCTCCGTTGTCCATTTTCCTAGTAACATCCTCAAAACATTCCCGCAGATTAGTCAGGCATGATTTCCCCTTCGTAAATCCATGCTAAATCGGACTGATCCTGTTACTGCTATCCAAATGTCTCGCAATTTAATCTTTTATGATTGACTCACGCATCTTCTTCACAACCGATGTCAGGTTAACTGGTCCACAATTCCCCATTTTCTCTCTCCCGTCTTAAAAAGTGGGATAACATTAGCTACCCTACAATCCACAAGAACTGATCCTAAATCTATGGAACATTGGAAAATGATCACCAATGCGTCCATAATTTCTAGAGCCACTTCCTTAAGTACCCTGGGATGCAGACCATCGGGCCCTGGGGATTTATCAGCCTTCAGTCCCATCAGTCTATTCAACACCATTTCCTGCCTAATGTGGATTTCCTTCAGTTCCTCCGTCATCCCAGAGCCTCTGGCCACTAGTACAGCAGGAAGGTTGTTTGTGTCCTCCTTAGTGAAGACGGATCCAAAGTACTTGTTCAACTCATCTGCCACTTCCTTGTTCCCCATAATAAATTCACCATAATAGATTATGTTAGCCCGAAGAGCTAAATCTTACTCTCTCTTGAAAACATCCAGTGAATTGGCCTTTACTGCCTTCAGTGGGAGAGAATTTCAGATTCACAACTTTCTGGGTGAAAAGGTTTCTCCTCATCTCAGTCCTAATTGGCCGGCCACGTTATTTTTAAACTGTGACACCTGGTTCTGGACTCCCCCAACAGGGGGAACATGTTTCCTGCATCTAGTTTATTCAATCCCTTAATAATTTTATATGTATCTATAAAATAACCCTTTCATCCTTCTATATTCCAGTGAATACAAGTCCCCTCAACCCATTCTTTCATTGTAAGTCAGTCCCGCCATCTCGGGAATTAACCTGGTGAACCCAGTCTGCACTCCCTCAACAGCATGTATGTCCTTCCTCAAACAAGATCTATGGACTTGTCGACCCATTCTTTAATCATAACTCGAATACTGACGATAACTCAGGAAAACTTACAGTTGCTGGTTTGGCTATTCTGTTACGTCATTGGAGATATCACTGTTGGGGGAGAGAGAGTGGGGGAGAGAGAGAGGGGGGGGCGAGAGAGGGGGGAGGGGTAAAGAGAGAGTGGGGAAGAGGGTGGAGAGAGAGTGGGGTGAGAGAGAGGGGGAGAGAGTGGGGAAGAGGGGGGGAGGGGGAGAAGGAGAGGGGGAGAGAGAGTGGGGGAGAGAGGGGGGTAAGACAGAGGGGGAGAGAGAGGGGGAAGAGACAGAGAGAGAGTAGGAGAGAATAAGGGGGGAGAGAGAGGGGGGAAGAAAGGGAGGGGGATAGAGGGAGCGGAGAGAACGAGGGATGAGAGAGGGGGAGAGAGAGGGGCACTGAGAGAGGGTAAGAGAAAGAGAGAGAGGAAGGAGGGAGAGAGAGAGAGGGGGAGAGAGAGAGAGGGAAGAGAAAGGGAAGGAGGTAGAGGGAAGAAAGTGAGAAATAGAGGGCGGGGAGATAGAGAGGGGGACTAAGAGAGAGGGGGGGAGAGAGATTTAGAGGGGGAGAAAGTGAGAGAGAGGGGAAGTGGGAAAACAGGGGAGAGATAAATAGAGGTAGGGAGCGAGAAAGGGATGAAATAAATGAATGGGAGAGGGAAGGGGAGGAGAGGGAGCAGCATTATCTTGACGAATGTAGATTTACAGCGTGCAGCACAGTGTGGAAAGAAGGGGGAAGAGAAAGGGGGAGAGAGGGGGAGAGAGAGTAAGAAAGAGGGACAGACAGAGGGAGGGTGAGAGAGAGTGACATTTAATCATGCTTTATTTTGCTTTTATTAATGCATTTCGTCATATAATTGCTGAATTTTGGCATTAAAAGCTTCACTCTAAAACATTTAGATCCAAGTTTAAATACACAAATATATAATATCTGTCACAACGCACCCACAAAAATATCTCACAATAATGCTCTTTGGTTCAGTGGTTTGGTACTTAGGTATCAGCCTAGTGTTTTAGGTCCCAGGCCTGTGTTCCGGGCTTCGCCCGAAGTTCTGGGCTTCTGGGCCTGTGTTTTGTAGGCCTCAAAGCTGTTTTGTGAACTCTGGGCCTGTTTTGTGGGCTCAGGTCCTGTATTTTAGGCCCCAGACCTGTGTTGTGGGGTTTGGCCTAAGCTCTGGGAATTCCGAGCCTGTGTTTCATAGGCCCCAGGGCAGTATAATAGGCTCCAGGCCTGTGTTTTATGCCTTGGCTTAACCTGTGGGCATTGGTCTATGTTCTGGGGCTCCAAGCCTGTTTTGTAAGCCTCAGGGTTGTGTTGTAGGCTCCAAGCCTGTGTTATAGGCTCCAGGCCTAAATTCTGGGCTTCCGAGCCTATGTCTTGCGCCCTAGTCCTGTGTTATAGACTCTGGACCTGGACCTGATGGTATACCCGGCCGTGTTCTAAAAACCTGTGCGGACCAACTGGCGGGAGTTTTTACGGACATTTTCAACCTCTCACTTCTGAGGTCTGAGGTCCCCACCTGCTTTATAAGGGCATCAATTATACCGGTGCCCAAGAAGAGTAAGGTGACCTGCCTCAATGACTATCGACCAGTGGCACTAACGCCGGTGGTGATGAAGTGCTTTGAGAGGTTGATCATGGAGCAAATCAACTCCTACATCGACAAAAACCTGGACCCACTGCAGTTCGCATACCGCCACAACAGATCAATGGTGGATGCGATCTCGCTGGCCCCCCGCTCCACTTGGATAACAAAACTCATATGTCAGGCTGTTATTCATTGATTACAGCTCGGCATTTAACACAATCATCCCCTCCAAACTGGTTACCAAACTCGCAGAACTGGGTCTCTGCGCATCCCTCTGCAACTGGATCCTCGACTTCCTCGTCCACAGACCAGTCTGTTCGTATTGGTGGAAATGTGTCAGCCTCAATAACAATCAGCACGGGAGCACCTCAAGGCTGCGTGCTCAGCCCCCTGCTGTACTCACTCTATACCCATGACTGCGTAGCGAACCACAGTGCGAACTCCATCATCAAGTTCGCTGACGACACCACTATTGTGGGGCGTATCACTGATGGGGATGAGTCAGAGTACAGAAGAGAGATCGAGCAACTGTCCATATGGTGCCAGCGCAATAACCTGGCCCTGAACACCAGCAAAACCAAGGAACTGATTGTGGACTTTGGAAGGAGTAGGAGGGGGACCCACAGCCCCATTTATATCAACGGGTCGATGGTTGAAAGGGTCAAGAACTTCAAATTCCTGGGGGTGCACATCTCTGAAGATCTTTCCTGGTCCGAGAACACTAACGCAATTATCAAAAAAGCTCATCAGCGCCTCTACTTCCTGAGAAGATTACGGAGAGTCGGATTGTCAAGGAAGACTCTCTCTAACTTCTACAGGTGCAGTCGAGAGCATGCTGACCGGTTGCATCGTGGCTTGGTTCGGAAATTTGAGCGCCCAGGAGAGGAAAAGATTACAAAAAGTAGTAAACACTGCCCAGTCGATCATCGGCTCTGACCTTCCTTCCATCGAGGGGATTTATCGCAGTCGCTGCCTCAAAAAGGCTGGCAGTATCATCAAAGACCCACACCATCCTGGCCACACACTCATCTCCCTGCTACCTTCAGGTAGAAGGTACAGGAGCCTGAAGACTGCAACAACCAGGTTCAGGAATAGCTACTTCCCCTCAGCCATCAGGCTATTAAACCTGGCTCGGACAAAACTCTGATTATTAGCAACACTTTCTGTTATTTGCACTACCAGTTTATTTATTCATGTGTGTATATATTTATATCATGGTATATGGACACATTTATCTGTTTTGTAGTAAATGCCTACTATTTTCTGTGTGCTTAAGCAAAGCAAGAATTTCATTGTCCTATACAGGGACACATGACAATAAACTCACTTGAACTTGAACTTGTTGTGGGCTTTGGCTCTGTTCTGGACTGCAGAGCCTGTGTTTTGTAGGTCTCATGGCAATGTTACAGGCCCGGGCCTAACCTTTGGGCTGTGGCCTAAGTTATGGGCCTCGGAGCCTGTCAAGTAAAGGACTACTGGAGTCAGGGTCATGTTGCTAGAGAAGGCCTAGTCTGTTGTCAATGAAGGCCTACTACCAACAGGCTTCTGTTGCGAAGGAAGTTCTACTGGTATCAGACTCCCATTGCTAAGAAACTCCCACAGAAGTGCTCGCTCACTCCAGCACTAATAAATGAATCTTTTCACCACTTCTTCTCACAATGAATGCTTCTTGTAGTCTTAGGGTCCAAAATAGCGGACCACACACCCAAAGTATTGCCCCACACGCATACCAATATATTTTGTACAGCAGCTCTATCATGATGATATTATCATGATAAATAATAACATAAATAAATGAGGCCTACATTCTGGGCCACAGGACTGTATTATAGGCTCTCAGGGCTGTCAGATCACCTCCTCCATCAGGCTATCAACAGAGAGCAGAGGCCACCCTGATTGAAGTCCTGTCACCCCTTTACTCCACATGGAAAACAACTCCGGGCATCCATTCAGCCAACTGCGAAAAAAACACACTGGATAGCCACCAAGTGGTCACAGGAGTGGAAGGCAACCTCATCTCCATCACACAGCTACATCTCTTCACCAGATAAAAACTGTCCAAGGTCTGACCTCCCCAGAGGAGCATGGGTGAAGCTCAACAGACTTGGTACTTGAGTCGGGCGTTTCAATGCCAGCATGTGGAGATGGGAGCTCCACCAGAGCCCAGCCTGTGAAAGCGGAGCAGAACAACAGACAGCCAACCATGTCATCTCTGAGTGCCCACTCTACCACCCACCAAATGGAGCTCAGGGTCTGGCAGACATCGACGCAGACAACAACCTGGCTGCTCAACACCCGCTTGAGATCCAACTATTCCTTTGGTTTATTTATGTTTTCATCGCAGGAAGAAGGGCTTTATTGTAAACTCCGGGCCTGTGCTATAGCTATAGTCTCCGGATCTAGGTTCTGGGCTTTGGCCTAATTTCTGGCACCACGAGCCTGTGTTTTAATAATAATAATAATAATGCATTTTATTTATGTGCGCCTTTCAGGACACTCAAGGACACCTTAGTTAAAACAAGTTTACAAACAAAATTATAAGTACAACAAATTACACAATTTTTGTAGGCTCCAGGCCTGTGTTTTATGCTTTGGCCCAAGTTCTGGGCTTTGGCCTAAGCTCTGGGCCTCAGAGCCTATGTTGTAGGTCTCGGGGCTGTGTTGAAGCCTGCTTGTGGGCTTTGGCCGATGTTCTGGGCCTTCAATCCTGTGTTTTGTAGGCCTCACGGTTGTGTTGTAGGCAACGAGCCTGTGTTATAGGCTCCAGGCCTACGTTCTGGGCTTCCGAGCCTGTGTTATGGGCCCCAGGACTATGTTATCGACTCCGGGCCTGTGTTGTGGGCTTTGGCCTATGTTCTGGCCTACGTTCTACCCCCCTCTCTCTCTGCCCTCTCTACCCCCTCTCTCTCTCCACTCTCTCCATCCACTCACCCTGATCCGAAACGCCACCACAATTCCAGACAAGATCACGATCATCAAGAGAAGAACGCAGAATAAGGCGAGAATGGCGATTTTTCGAGGATACGGGGCAGCAATGGACATTTTCTCACCCTGGAAACAGGAGGCAAAAGTCGGCCATCGTGAAACAGGCCCCAAAATATCGCCCTCGCTCTTTTTCTGTTTTTTTACTTCAGAGATACAGCGTGGAAACAGACCCTTCAGCCAACCGAGTCCTCGCCGACCAGCAACTCAACTTCTCAGAGTACCTTTCCTTGGCAGCTCTGATTCCTCTTCTCAGCTTGTACTTGGCCTGCCTGTAGAGGTCTGCATCCCCGCTCCTGTATGCCTCCTCTTTAGAACGTTGGAGCTGTCTGAGTTCTGCAGTGAACCAGGGCTTGTTGGTGTTGAACCATGTCCAGGTCTTAGTTGGAAAGCAACTGTCTTCGCAAAAGCTGACATATGATGACAGTGTCCGTTACTCATCAAGGCTTATGGTTGTTTCCCTGAACACATTCCAACCCGTGCAGTTAAAGCAGGATTATATCTTGTCCACCTTTTCGTTGTTCTGACCACAGGTGTAGATTGATTATACATGTAAACCAATCACACATAGTTAGCATCATTAACTCCACCCTGCTATAACATTTATATTAACACTTGCTTCTGGTACAACTCAGTTCGAGAAGCAGTTGGCATGTTTTTATGTTCCCTGCCAGTTTTCTTTCATAATCTATTTTCCCTTTCCTAATTAAGCTCTTTGTCCCCTTCTGCTGGACTCTGATTTCTCCCAGTACTCTGGTAGGCTGCTTTTTCTGGCTAATTTGTATGCTTCATCTTTTGTTTTGATACTATCACTGATTTCCCTTGTTATCCACGGATGCACTACCTTCCCTGATTTATTATTTTGCCAAACTGGGATGAACAAATGTTGTAGTTCATCCATGCTGTCTTTAAATGTCTTCCATTGCATATCCAGTCAACCCTTTAAGAATCAATTGCCAATCTATCTTGGCCAATTCACGTCTCATACCCTCAAAGTTACCTTTCTTTAAGTTCAGAACCCTTGTTTCTGAATTAATTATGTCACTCTCCATCCTAATGAAGAACTCAATCATATTATGGTCACTCTTGCCCAAGGGTCCACGCACAACAAGACTGCTAACTAACCCTTCCTCATTACTCAATACCACTGCCAGAAGAAGACTGCGACCATGATTGTCTGTTGCTTGTAGAAGCCGCTGCCAGTCATCCGATTGATAATCCTGATCTGTTCCCATTTACCGATGGCTCTACACACCGACCTAGCGATGACAGATTATTGGCAGGGTATGCAGTGGTCACACCACACCAAGAGCTGGAGGCGTACGCTTTACCATCCTGAGCTGTTTGCCCTGACTCATGCTGCATTTTGGCTAAAAATACAAGTGCTAATATCTACAGCGATTCTTACTATGCGTTTGGGGTTGTACATGACTTTGGGCAGTTATGGAGAAATAGAGGATTCATCACATCAACAGGAAAGATTATTAAGCATGATAAACTGATCTTAAATTTATTAAAATCCTTAAATGTAGACATATTCATATTAACTATCTTTGTAATATAAAATACATGAATATACTAATTGTGTGGGATGAGAGAGAATACGAGGGTGAAGTGAGCCATCTAGATAGGCATCTAAACAGGAGGAAGGTAGAAGTTGGAGTTTGAAATCCAACGAAGAAGTAAACAAGCTTCCTTATCTGATTAGAATGTTGGGCTTGTGCCCATATTCCTTCGCATGCACAAGGAGGTGTCTCTTAGCTTTCTCCAACCAAGATTATAATCGGACCTGTATGGCTCCATTTTTGCAACTGATTAATGAGAGAAAATATTAATATCCTTTCTTACACTGTGTTGATCAACAAGGAGCTAACTGTGGAAGAAAAATTAATATCCTTCCTTATTTAATTTTGATTGGAATTGAACAAGGTAACGAAATGGTGTATTGGATGTGACAATTGGCAGCATCACTGGAGAACATGGATAGGTGATGTTTCACACAGTGCTGGAGTAACTCAGCGGATCAGACAGCATCTGTGGAGACCATGGATAGGTGACGTTTTACAGAGTACTGGAGTAACTTGGCAGGTCAGGCAACATCTATGGAGAACATGGATAGATGACATTTCGGGTCAGGACCCTTCTTCAGACTGACACTATGTTAACAAATGGGGTAATTGGCAGATGGGTGAAGTAAATGACAGAGGCGAGGGAATATAAGGAGATAAAACGGTGTGCAATAAGTAGAGAGGAATGTATATGTGCAGCTTTAAGGGACATTGGTCAGGTAGCATTTGAAGTAATACATAAAGTTCTGGTCACCATTACAGGACTGATGTGGAGGCTTTGGGGAAGATGCAGAGATGGTTAACAAGGATGGTTTAAAAACAAGGAACTGCAGATGCTGGTTTACAAAAATGGACACACATTGCTGGAGTAACTCAGCCGGAAAGGCAGCATCTCTGGAGAGAAGGAATGGGGGACATTTCGTGTTGAGAAAGGCGGGTGAAGCTCTTACCACAGGACAGGCGGGGGAAGGGACGCTCACCGCTGTGGGTACGCCGGTGCTGCCACAGGCTGGACATGCGGGTGAAACCCTTGTCACACTCAGCGCACACAAAGGGGTTTTCTCTGGTGTGTATCCGCTGGTGCTCCCGCAGCCCCCATGATTCGCTTGTCATAGTGGGAGCAGCTGCTCGCCGGCATGAGCCCGTCGGTGCTGCAGCAACCCCTGCAAGCTGTCAAATGCCTCACCACAGTACGGGCAGTCGTTGGGCTGGCCACTGGTGTGCAAGTGCTGGTGAGACAGGGCGTGAGAGGCAATGGCAAAGCGCTCTCCACACACTGGGCTGGCGACGGGACGGTCACCGGCGTGCACCCGCTGGTGGGACAGCAGACTGGTGGAGCGGGTGAAGCCCTTGCCGCACTGGACGCAGGTGTAGGGACGCTCGCCGGTGTGGGTGCGCTGATGCTGTAGCAGGTTGTTGGACTTGGTGAAGCCTTTGTCGCACTGGGCGCAGGTGTAGGGACGCTCGCCAGTGTGGGTGCGCTGGTGCTCCAGCAGGCTAGTGGAGCAGGTGAAGCCCTTGCCGCACTGGACGCAGGTGTAGGGTCGATCCCCGGTGTGGGTGCGCTGGTGCTCCAGCAGCCTGGTGGAGCGGGTGAAGCCCTTGCCGCACTGGGCACAAGTGTAGGGGCGGTCGCCGGTGTGGGTGCGCTGGTGCACCAGCAGGCTGCTGGAGCTGTTGAAACCCTTGCCGCACTGGGCGCAGGTGTAGGGACGCTCGCCGGTGTGGGTGCGCTGGTGCTCCAGCAGGTTGCTGGAGCGTGTGAAGCCCTTGCCGCAGTCACTGCAAGTGTAGGAGCGCTCCCCGCTGTGGGTGTGCTGGTGCAACAGCAGGTTTTGGGACTGGGTGAAGCTCTTTCCGCAGTCGCTGCTGGTGTAGGGCTGCTCCCCGGTGTGCAGGCACCTGTGCACCTTCAGGTGCGTGGACGACTTGAAACCTTTGCCGCAGTCGGAACAGGTGAAGGGCCGCTCACTGCTGTGCACCCGCTGGTGCTCCCGCAGCCCCGACAACCGGGTACATCTTTTGCCACAGGTGGAGCAGCCATAGGGCTTCTCGCCTGTGTGAACCCGCCGGTGGATCTCCAGCTTGCTCGGGCACCAGCAGGCCTTGCCACACACGTCGCACACATAACGCTTCTCCTTGTTGTGCCCCGACATGTGGTCCTCCACCAAAGCTCAGCCCCTCGAAGCTCAGCCCGCACACCGAGCAGATGTGGGGGCTCACCGGCACCCTGGCCGCTCTCAATGGCCGCTCACGTCCCCACCTCTCCGTCCACAGCAACGGCTCCTAAACCCTGCAGGAGGGGAACACAGAGAGTCAACAAGCTGGTAAACAGAACCTTACTAACGCGTGAACATTGCTAGTGCTTGAAGGGGGGGGGGGGGGGGGGGGGGGCGGGGGTGTGTGAGGGGAGCAGGGATGAAGAAGGGGGCGCTGCAGTTGGAGGACCAGCGACGGTGCATCACCAGGCAGGGGGTGACGGGAGGGGTGAAGGGGGATGGAGAGGAGGGAGTGAGGGGGGGAAGGAGTGGAGAGGTGGTGAGGAGGCAAGTGGGGAAGGGGAATGAGGTCAGTGGAAGTGAGGGGAAGGGGAGAAGCGAGTGAGGCGAGAGGGTGGTGGAAGAGGAGGGGATTAGGGGGAGAAGGGAGGGGTTGGGATGAGGAAGGAGGGCGGCCCTGCCCCATGATGCACCACCGCCCTGCCCCGTAACGTACCCCCACCCCGTGACGTACCCCCGCCCTGCCCCGTGACGTGCCCCCACCCCATGACGTACCCCCGCCCTGCCCCATGACGTACCCCCACCCTGCCCCATGATGCACCCCCGCCCTGCCCCGTAACGTACCCCCACCCCGTGACGTACCCCCGCCCTGCCCCGTGACGTGCCCCCACCCCATGACGTACCCCCGCCCTGCCCCATGACGTACCCCCACCCTGCCCCGTGACGTACCCCCGCCCTGCCCCGTGACGTACTCCCACCCTGCCCCGTGACGTACCCCCACCCTGCCCCGTGACGTACCCCCACCCTGCCCCGTGACGTACCCCCGCCCTGCCCCATGACGTACCCCCACCCTGCCCCGTGACGTACCCCCACCTTGCCCCGTGACGTACCCCGCCCTGCCCCGTGACCTACCCCCGCCCTGCCCCGTGACGTACTCCCACCCTGCCCCGTGACGTACCCCCACCCTGCCCCGTGACGTACTCCCACCCTGCCCCGTGACGTACTCCCACCCTGCCCCGTGACGTACCCCCGCCCTGCCCCGTGACGTACCCCCACCCTGCCCCGTGACGTACCCCCACCCTGCCCTGTGACGTACCCCCACACTGCCCTGTGACGTACTCCCACCCTGCCCCGTGACGTACCCCCACCCTGCCCCGTGACGTACCCCCACCCTGCCCCGTGACGTACCCCCACCCTGCCCCGTGACGTACCCCCACCCTGCCCCGTGACGTACCCCTGCCCCCTACACACACGACAGGCACCCTGACGTCACGGTGGGGACTGCTGGCATCGCCCCGCCAGCGTTTGAGGGGAACATGGATCGGCTACACCACGGCCTCCCGCCGCCAGGTTAACGTTGCAGTCGGAGGACCAGAGGGCGCTCAGACTCACTCACTGACATCCCCCTCCGCCCGCACGCTTCGGGCTCCGGCTCCTCGTGTCGCCGGCCGCAGGATCGGCCTCGGCGAGGGAGGAGGGGGTGGGGAAAGGACGCGGGGCCGAGCGGCGGCAGCTGTTCCCGCCTCTTCGTCTCACGTCACAAAGGAGCAGGTCCCGCCCCCTCCTTGCGAACGACCAATCAGAGCCACACCCCCGCCCCTTGGACGGACAGCGTCCTCTGCCAATTGGAGCCGCCCATCCCGCCCTAGCAACGGTTGCCACGGCGGGGCCGGCCCTGCCCCCGCGGCTCCTACACCACGTGGGGGGGGGGGGAGGGGAAACAATCACAGCAGCTGCAGAGGCTGCAAACCTGAGATAAAACTTCAAGGGGGGCTAGACTACAAAATGCTGCAGTAACTCAGCGGGACGGGCAGCATCTCTGGAGAGAAGGAATGGGCGACGTTTCGAGGTCGAGACCCTTCCTCAGACTGAGGGTCGTAGGAGAGATGTAGACAGTGATGTGCAGTGAAAAGCTTTCACATAGAAACATAGACAATAGGTGCAGGAGTAGGCCCTTCGAGCCAGCACCGTCATTCAATGTGATCACGGCTGATCATCCACCAACATTACCCCGTTCCTGCCTTCTCCCCATATCCCCTGACTCTGCTATCTTTAAGAGCAATATCTAGCTCTCTCTTGAAAGTATCCAGTGAACCGGCCCCCACCGCCCTCTGAGGCAGAGAATTCCACAGACTAACAACTCTCTGTGTGAAAAAGTGTTTCCGCATCTCCGATCTAAATGGCTTACCCCTTATTCTTAAACTATGGTCCCTGGTTCTGAACACCCCCAAGATCGGGAACATGTTTCCTGCCTCTAGCAAAGTGTGTCCAGGTTCAGCTCCTGAAGGACCATGTTGGGGCACTGGAGAAGCAACTGGATGACCTCAGGATCACCCGGGAAAATTCTGGACAAGACCTACAGTAAGATCGTTACATCGAAGACACCCGAAGAGAAAAGGAACAGGTCTGGGAGTCAAAAGGTGACGCTGAGGCATAACCGAAGAGAGACGTCAGGCAGAGCCGTGGTAGTCGGGGACAGACGGGTTTCTGCGGCAACAGGTGGGAGTAAAGGATGGTGTGTTGCCACCCTGATGCCAGGATCCAGGATGTCACGGACCGATTGTCATCCTCAAGACTGAAGTTGAGCAGCCGGGAGTGGTAGTGCATGTCGGCACAAATGACGGCGGGAAGAAGAGGTAAGACATTCTTCAGCGTGACCTCAGAGAACTCGGAAAGTGACTGAAAAGCTGAACCGCCAAGGTGGTTATCTCCAGTTTGCTTCCAGTTCCTCGTGCTGGTGAGGGAAGGAACAGGGAGATAGAGGATCTCAATGTGTGGCTGAGGAGCTGGTGCAGGGAGCAGGGATTTAGATTCTTAGACCACTGAGATCTGCTTTGGAGGAAGGGAAAATTGTACAAAAAGGATGGGTTACACCTTAACAGGCGGGGGAACAACAATGCCAGGTATTTCTGAGATTAATACAGAAGGTGCAGGATTGGTTCATTCCAAAGAGGAAGAAAGATTCCAAGGGGAGTAAGGGGCGACCGTGGCTGACAAGGGCAGTCAGGGACAGAATCAAAATAAAAGAGAAGTACAACATAGCAAAGATGAGCAGGAAGCTAGAGGATTGGGTAACTTTTGAAGTGCAACAGAAGATAACTAAAAAGACAATACGGGGAGAAATGATGAGGTATAAAGGTAAGCTAGCCAAGAATATAAAGGAGGATAGTAAAGGCTTCTTTTGGTATGTGAAGAGGAAAACAATAGTTACGCCCAAATTTCGGCCCTTGAAGACTGAAAAAGACAAATTTATTATGGGGAACAAGGAAATGGCAGATGAGTTGAACTAATGGATCTGTCTTCACAAACAACCTCCCAGATGTACTAATGGCCAGAGGATCTATGGTGACGGAGGAACTGAAGGAAATTCACATTAGGCAAGAAATGGTGTAAGGTAGACTGATGGGACTGATAAATCCCCAGGGCCTGATGGTCTACATCCCAGGGTACTTAAGGAAGGAGGTCAAGGGGGAGAGAGAGGTGGAGAGAGGGAGGGTTGACGGATAGTTTATTGATTACCCCCCTTAGACGGGGGTTTATTGATTATGTACAGCTAGGGGGAAGAGTGGGGGAGAGATGGAGATGGAGAGAGGGGAGTGGGAGAGTTTATTGATTATTTACCTCATATATCCACTCAGTGGTTTATAACATTATTTACACCAGTTTTTCATTTTTCTCACAGACCTGTAGTTTATGTGGAGATTTATTGATTATTTACAGGGGGGGGGGGGTGGGGGGGGAACAGACACTGAGTGATGTTTATAACATTATTTACCCCAGTTTTACCCCTAGACATGTAGTTTATGTGGAAATTTACTTTAGTAAATAAGGAGATGTTTATAATATTTTTCACCCCCAGACGTAAAACCGGCGCTGGCTACTGCACCAGCTACTGCACGCCTTAGCTCTCCCAGTCCAACTGGACATTATTAAGTGCAATGCCCATACAAGTGGCCCATACAAGTGGCCCCTACAAAGTCTCCCGGGGGAATGCCCTTGCTGACATTACCGCCCGCACAGTAGATTACGAATTCTGCACATTGGTCCCCACAGAACCAAAGATTCTAGTAGGCAGAACGGCTCTGTCAGACAAGGGAATGTAAAGTTAATTAATGTAACGTTTTGCCACGTATAAAGATCTTTGGAAACGAGGAGGCTGCGCCGTTGACCCTTTGACGGGCCTCTGTCTCAACCTCTCGGACAAATTTGTGTACCTGATGTTTTTATGCCCGTCAAAGGGTCAACGGCGCAACCCCCTTGTTTCCAAATATCTTTTTACGTGACAAAACGTTACATTAATTAACTTTACATTCCTTTCTCTTTTACACTATATACACTTCCTTACGCATGCTGATAAGGAGGGGAAGAGAGAGAGAGGGAGAGAGTGAGAGACAGAACGAGAGAGAGCGAGAACGAGAGAGAGAGAGAGAGAGAGAGAGAGAGAGAGAGAGAGAGAGAGAGAGAGAGAGAGAGAGATAATGGATGTGTAGATGTGTGTTTTGGGTTGAGATCGTTCTTCAGTATGTGCTGTATTTATGAACAAAGTATGAACATTTTGGGGTGTATCAAAGTTTTAAGAGTTTTGCATGATTTCCTTGAGGTGTGTATAACTGTGTTTTACTCTTGAGTGAGACATTTATTGCTTTAAAGTGTGTGAATATCTGAGATTCAACATATTGCGTGAGGTGTTGAAATTTGTGAGTGAATGTCACAGAAGAGGGTGTAGAGTGAGTGAGTTTTAAGACTGTTACTTGTTTGTGGAACCGGTTCTGGATGAATGTTGAACATAATTCAGATGAAATAGGATGTCATTGAATGAGCTTGCTCATTTACATGATAAATCTTTGTAGAGTCTCGTGTGGTTTAAAAGGTAGTGTCTCTAAGAAGTTGCAGTTGTGTGGGGGTGCAGCCACACACAGTTAGTTTATTTTCCTTTGCTCTTCGGAAATGCATTGGCGATCTATGTGGAAATTCTGTTTATTCTCTATCTTCTCAACTTTTATTAAACAGCGGATGTGGATCAGCAAGGAGACTGTTCATTTTCTTCGCTGCGTAATTTGGCATTAGGATTGGTGACCTTGTCAGTATTTTAAGTTTGATTTATTCCTATTTCTTATCTTTTGAATTGCACACAGGCCATGTGGGATTCAGATTGAGTAGCAATGTTACAAAATTTTGAGATTTAAAAAATCAAGTCTGTAATTTATCCCATCAGATAAAGCATAAAAATAAGTTTAATTTGACACCTAATTCACTTTCATATCTCAAGTATTTAAAAAGTTATGGCCATTTTCATACTGGGAAATGAGCATCTTGTTCCCTATTGATTTTCTATGGACATAACAAAAAAGCTGTGATCGTGAACAGTCAAAAGCCCATAACTTTCTTAAAAATTAAGAGAACTGAATGAAATTTTCAGTTATCATAGATTGAAGCATTCTGAAACAAATATAAAATAATCTTACTTGGATGACCTGAAATTAAAGCATATAATTAGTTAGTTACCTAATTGTAGCTAATTTCAAACTTCAATTACTAGATCTAAACATCTATCCATTTCTTAATAAATGATTAACATTTTTAAATAGCCTAAATGTCCAAATAATATTCACAAATAATTCACAATAAAACATGATTTTTAAATCTCATTTACATTAATTTATAGGCCAAATGGAAGGAATTTAGTGTTTAATTGCTGTAAATAAATGCCCATTTAAATCAGCTTTCTAGTGGGTCCCTGTGGAACGCGCTGGTTTAGAACGTTCACATTGTGGTAGATTTGTGCCCCAAATGCCCAGAAAAATACTGCGGGATATAATGGGCCCAAAATGAGCTACTCGCAATATTAAACTTCGTATAAAGGGATCTTTAGAAGCCCTTTTTAATGTAAAAATATACAGCCTAACTTCAATTGTTTGCTTTATGAGACCCTGCGGTTGCTGGCGGTCGCGGGTTTAGAGATTGATTTTTAAACTACTATAACTATTATTCAAGGCCTTTAAACCTAATAATAGCTTTTGCGACGGGGTCTTCCAGCGATTTTTCGTTAATAATTAACTAGGCTGAACATTTTCGATTGGAACAGCCTAGAGAAAATCGCGTTTTAAACCCGCCCCCTCTAAACGGCGCCAAAATCGCGCACACTCGCAGCGACAGATTTTCAACGACGCTTCAGGTAGGCTTTGCAACATACCTAGATTGAGGTGTTGGATGAGAGTTGGAAATGCCTTTATCGCAGAAAAAAAAATCTGTTAATTTGTAATTGTTTTTTTCTTTATCTATATTACTAAAAGTCTGATCTTGACCGCTTTTGGCTCGCTGTGCTGTGATTTTACGAGAGAACGCCGCCACCTACGGCCGTCATTTTTGGCCACCTCACTCAGAGCCCCCCTCCGCCTTTCTGGACCAGAGGATTTTTCCCATCGATTAAAAATCAGAGAGATATTAATGTTTTTTTTAAAATTGCCATTCTCTTTGCTGCCCCTGCTGGTGGGAGGGGAGGAGGGACTATAAAACCCGGAAGTGGTGTGCCTCACTCAGTCTCTGCAAGATGGAGGACGCCAGAGGGTCACGTGTCTCTGAGCTCTGAATAACACCGAACACATGTCTACTCAACTGTGAGTGCCCTTAATGTGGTTTGAAAATGAAAATATGGTTGGTTTGCAGTAAACAGGCACTGCATGCAATTGGTTGTTTGGGGGTGTTTGGGTTGAAGTAAAAAGGCACTGCATGCAAATGGTTGTTTGGGTGGTTTGGGTTGAAGTAAAAAGGCACTGCATGCAAATGGTTGTTTAGAGGGTTTGGGTTGAAGTAAAAAGGCACTGCATGCAAATGGTTGTTTGGGGGGTTTGGGTTGTAAAAAGGCACTGTACGCAAATGGCTGCTTGGGGGGTTTGAGTTGAGTAAAAAGGCACTGCATGCAAATGGTTGTTTGGGGGGTTTGGATTGAAGTGAAAAGGCACTGCATGCAAATTATTGTTTTTTTTGGGGGGGTGGTTGGGTTAAAGTGAAAAGGCACTGCATGCCAATGGTTGTTTGGGGGGTTTGGGTTGAAGTAAAAAGGCACTGCATGCAAATGGTTGTTTGTCAAAACTTAACAACTTCCTGTTTGTACTATATTGATTTTAGATAAAACGCTACCGTTTACGGCTGTGATTTTAGAAATAGTATGAAACTGCATTTGAATTTGGTGGCCTTGCACCCTGCTTGAAATGGTAGGAAAATGGATTTGAATTTGGTGGCCTTGCACTCTGGTTGAAATGGAATTTCAAGGAGTAGCTATGAGTCAACTGCCAGCCCACCAGCCGTGAGTGAGCTGCAGGACATCAGACTTGAGGGACTGAGCTGCTACCCCAAGAATCCATTTGGCCCACAATGTCCATACTAGCCTTCTGGAGACCAGTAGTCCCTGCAGCCAACAACACCTATACCAGCACTCCAGAAAGCCCCCCCCCCCACTGGAATTATTGGAGAGGTGGAATATTGCGTCGGAGGACCAGCTCTCCTGTGTGAACATGGGACCCAACGGGTCCCACTTAGTCTAGTAATGACCTATTTTAAAGGGTCTGCCTTGTAAGTAGTTAAAGAGTTTAAGTAAAGCCTTGACTGAGATTGGACAGGACCTTAGTGATGAATTAATTACATATGCACAGCAACTGACCCAAACCTTGTCAGTCTTACAGAAACCACTGAACCACAGAACCCACTATCAACTAACCATAACAGCAAATCCTTACAACCAGGAGATCACAAACTGATAAGAAATTGGTATGGGAAAAAATTGGGAGAACGCTGGAAGGAACCCTTGCAAGTACTACTGACTACACCTCCAGCAGTGAAGGTCGAAAATAATCCTCGTTGGATACACCTAACCGATTGCAAAAGAATTGGAAATTGGAAAAAGGAAATATGAACTTGGATGTCCTCCTGCAAGACTGGAGGTAAAAGGAAGTCATACAAAACATTTTTAAAAAGGCCAGTATTTACAGTATCTTGTTGAAACCAGCCATGAACATAAGCAAACGCATTGCACTGAATTATATATGTGCCTCCCTAATCCCGGATACCAGGAACGAGTCTCCCCCTGGTTGAATAAACTTGAACCATTAACAGTTGTTATTTGGGATCCCGGGATTAGGAATAATGGTCCACCTCTCTAAAAACCAAAGGGATCGATTTGAGATGGGCGACATGTCTGAGTCACACTTAATTGTAGCTACTAGACCTCCAGCAACAGCAAAAGAAATAGAAAAAATGGTGCAGGATAAACAGACATGTTTCATGTTTTAAAGTTGCCAATGACACAGAAGGAAAGGTCACATGGGTCAGAAAGGAATGGGACACTATTTCTGAAAAGCAACAGCCACCTACTGAGGATTTGCCAAGGTTATCAATGGCTCTGAACTTTCGGCAAAGCATAAGAATTCAGCATTCAGCCCTTGAACATAAAGTGACTTTAAAAAGGGTGCCGCCTTGCCATGTTTAAAACAGTATCGACTGGCCCCGGAGGCTGAAGAAGGCATAGCTATGGTCATTGTATCTTTAGTACACCAAGGAGTATGAGTGAAAAGCAAAGTCCTTTAATAATCCTATTCTGCCAGTCCCGAAAGTGGGAATACGTAATGAATGGTGTGTTGTCCAAGACCTGAGAGCTATTAAACATTGTGATCCCTAGTGCTCCTTTAGTACCTGACATCAATATCATTCTGTCATCTATACCGGCAGAAACCGACAAATTTCCAGTAATTGACCTATGTTCAGCCTTTTTCTCCATATACCTGCATAAAGACAGCCAGTTCCTGTTTGATTTTACCTACAAAGATCAACAAGGAGGCACCTGTGCTGTAATAAGATGAGAGTGTTGCGCCTATAATCGCTGATGAATCCTCTAATATCACTGACCTTGCTACCAATATTTCCCAAGAAATTGAAAAGATCTGCAAGTTTGGCAGTGACATGCATGGGTACAATGAAGGAAATGGGAGTTGGTGGACTCTGGGGCACTGTGTTACATTATAATCATCGCTCTGATTTTTATTGTTAAATGAAGCGACCATTGTGTACCTACCGAGGACTGTGAATGTTATCATATATGATAAAGAAGAAGGAATGAGTTTAAAGATTTAGAAGTTACAAAATGGATTCTGCTGTAGTTTTGGAAGCAATAAATGAATGCTTAACCTTTCTCCTCCAACACTAGCAAGAGTACAGAACAATCACATTAATGTTTTTGCCTTTCTTCTACAACACTAGCGAGATGACAGCACAATAACAAGAATGTTTTTGCTCTATGATATAAATGATCAGAAAGATGTTCAGGCAACTCGTTCTCACCCTTTACGCCACAGATTGTAGTGTACAATTAATCAACAAGGTCAAAAAACAAGTGCTTGAATCTGCAAATATAGCTCCTTCAGCATAACCACATATGGGCGAACCTTTCCTCTATCGGAAGAACCAGTCAATCCTCTGATTTTAACCATATATGAACAGGCAAGAGGCTGAACAAAGCCCCGTAAGATAAATAATTGCTGAATTGCTGATTATTAGAGTATAAATATATCTGATTGAACATTACCTGTGTGTGGAGAAAGAGAGACTCTGTAGTCTGTATTTTACATACGGTGAGAGTTGACTCCCACACCGGCCTGGCGAAATAAAGACGGTACTGTATTACTAACTTTTGTGTTGTCATCTGTTTGAAGCAAATTGAACCTTAACACTAGGACTCAGCACATGGGAGGGGCAAACCCAGAAAGGGTGTGACATCAACCTACTCTTTAAAACCCCTTACCGGATAGAAGTAGATCTCTTTCCCTGATGAAGCTACAGTGATAGCGAAACTGGAAAATCGTTGCCCAGTTGGGAAGAGTTCGGCAAGTGGTCTCTGCAAGCTGGAAAAAACAAAGACTTGGTGAGCACCTTGGTGTTAGCCCTACTATGCTAGAGATAATTGGTGCTATAGTTTACTGCATTAGTACTGCAGTATAGTTTACTACTAACTCAGCCAGAAATGAGTAATAACATGTAGAGGGAAGTGAGGGTAGAGCGACTGTTTAACAACAGTAATAATGTGAATGGCGACCAGCACAGGAATCAACCGAGGCCAAGAGATTCCTTTGCCGTCGCTGTTAAGAGTTATTTATAAAATGGCCCAGACTCTGCACCATCTGAGGGTTCTGCAAGAGCGGAGCCTACCCACTTAGGGTATCACGAGGCAGGCAAAGATATTAACACACTTTGTAAAAACGGCAAATCCCACCCAGGAAACATTACAAAAATTGGCCTTTAATGCTGAAACCTGGGCAAAGCAAACACGACAAATTGTGATTCAAAATTACCAAAACAGCCTGAAAAATCTGGATGTGGAGTACCTGGAGGGTGAACCAACTGATCGTGTGCAGGAGGCGGTCGCCAGAGCCTTAATCCGGAAGAAGAAAAATTTGGGTGATAAATTTATAATCAGAATGGAGGATCTTAGAAAGGAGTTTTGAACCTGACCTCAGAGACTGTCTAGAACAGCGAGGCAGCCTGCGGGAGCCCCAGCCCCACAGACGGGCCCCGCCTCAACGTCCAATGTAGCTGTGTACATCCCACAGATAGAGCGAGAGACAGAAAGAGAGGCAGAGAGAAAAAGACCGAGAGAGAAAGACATAGAGAGAGAGAGAGACAGAGGGGGCCACTGCTGAGCAACCTATCGAGTAAGACATCCGGTTAGCATCTCCCGCAGATTTTGATTAAAACTTATTCATCGGCTCTGTTTTGATAATGATTTTGAGGAAAGACATTCAAGTGGGTTTTGTGCTGGCGACTTGATGTTTTGAACGAGTTATTTATGGCTACTAAAAGTACCAGAGCTTGTAGTGCGGCTCAACAACAGAGGCCTAGTTCGCAGGAAGAGACGACGTCTACAGGTACCTCGACCCCGCTCCATGGCTCTACCTCGCTGAAGGCAGGACCGCAAGTTGTCGATGTGGAGGTCCTGAAGCTAGAATTACTAACATCTTTGAGACAGAACATTGCAGATATTTTTAAAACCGAACTACGAGCAACATTGGTGATGATTTGTCCACAATCAGAGTTGACCTTCAAGCCGTGAAAACACAACTCGCGAACGATAAGGTTGCTACGGACATTGAGTTGGCCATACTCCAAGGTACTGTGGGGATAATGGAGGAGTCACTTTCTGCCTGTACGGACGAGATTGCTGAGCTGAAGATTCACATCAAGCGTCTAACTGCTGAGTTTTTTTAACTTGGACAAAATATGTGAGGATCTCGAATCCAGATCACGCTGCAACAACATAAGAATAGTGGGCGTTCCTGAGGAGACAGTTGTCAATTCCATTGCTATCACCACCCTGCTTAAGGACGCGTTCAAGCTGGATAAAGAGCCGCTACTGGACCGGGCGCACAGATCCACACAGCCGAAACCACGACCCGGTGAGCAACCACAACCCATCATTGCCAGGTTCCAATACTACAACGACTGTGTAAATGTTTTACAGCGTGCGAGAGAGGTTCGACACAACGATACCGGTGATATGAGGATCTCGTTTATCCCGACCACACCGGGCAGCCTTCAACGAGGTCAGAAAACAGCTGCGTGGTGTGAAGGGGGTTCGCTATGGTCTTTTCTACCCGGCCCGACTCCGGATCAGCTACCAAGGTGTGGAGAAAGACTTTGACTCGGCGGAGGATGCCAAGGCTTACGTCAACAAGATGAATATTGGGTGATGTTGTACAATATGTTGCAATAATGTCATGCATCCATGCCTTTAGTTTACATTTAAGTACTTGTTCACATTTGATGTTTGTTTACATTTGGACACTTGTTTACTCCTGTTCAACTTGCATTAGTTCATCTTCTCTGCAATTTTCCTTTTATACGCAGGGCGAATTTATCTTGTTTAAATTGTTGTGTGATAATATCTTATTTTGCACTAATATTAGGCCTTCAAAAGATATTACGGTATATTGGTGTTTACATATTTTTGAAGTGGTCTTTTCACGTACATCCTTTTAGCCTACATGAGGTAATATTTCATTTAAGCTGCTATTGGATATTAATTATTAGTTGTGCCTTTTATTGCACATTTAGGAGTCTTATTCAAGAATAGATTATTTCTTTATTGATAATAGTCTCAACTCATGTGCTGTTTCCTCGGATTATTCAAGTATACTAATATCTGATCATGCACCATTATTTCTAGATATTCAGTTATTCATACAGAAATCTACTCCCCCCTTTTGGAGATTTAACTCTTTATTGTTGGCTGATAAAACATTTTGTGAATTTGTTTCAAACTCAATTCTCAAGTTTCTCTTCTTTAACCAGAGTGAATCTACATATTTTTCATTAATTTGGGAGATCAATTTCTTAGAGGGCAGATTATTTCATATTCCTCCTATTCTAATAAAAAACACAATACCAATACACAATACCAACACAATACAATACTGAGCTTACATCTGCTATTAATAGCCTCGATCAAGAATGTTCATCCGATCCTTCTCCAGAACTATTTAAGAAGCGTCTTAATCTTCAGGCGGAGTTTGATCTTATTTCTACCAGAAATGCTGAGCGACTGTTGTTACAAGCTCGTGGTACTTATTATGAACATGGTGATAAAGCAAATCGATTACTAGCACACCAATTAAAACGTCAGTTCACCTCACGTCTTATACCTCAAATTAATAATGTTTCTAACACGACTGTTACGGATCCTGTGGAAATTAATGCTACATATAAATCATTTTATTCTTCCCTATACAAATTAGAATTCCCTGCTGATACTACCAAAATGAATCAGTTTCTGGCCAATCTTGAGAATCCTACCATTGATTCTGACCGTGCAAAATAATTGGATACTCCACTTACCCTTGAAGAACTATGTTTTGCAATTACAGCAATGCAATCTAACAAAGCCCCAGGTCCTGATGGATTTCCAATAGAGTTTCTAAAGACATTTATTGATAAATTGGCACCTCTACTTTTGTTGATGTTCAATGAATCTTTGGGAAATGGTTTGTTACCTCCCACACTGACTCAATCTTCAATAGTTCTTCTGTTAACGAAAGATAAAGACCCCACTTCCTGTGGTTTTTATAGACCCCTGTCTTTACCGAATGCTGATGTAATTTACCTGAGATTATAATCTTATTAATGCTGAGAAGGCATTTGATAGGGTTGAGTGGGGGTGCCTATTGAAGAAATTTGGTTTTGGAGATAAAATTATCAGTTGGGTAAGATTACTGAATGCATCGCCACAAGCTAGTGTTCAAACAAATGATATTCGTTCTGAATACTTTGCACTAGAACGTGGGACACGTCAGGGCTGCCCTTTATCTCCATCTCTCTTCGCTTTGGCTATTGAACCACTGGCCATTTCTTTAAGGTCCTCCACTTCCTTTAAAGATGTTATTCGTAACGGTGTCGAATATCGTTTATCTCTGTATGCGGATGATTTGTTGCTGTATGTAACTGATCCCGCTTCTTGTCTTCCGGGTATCCTATCAATTATGGATATTTTTTGTTCTTTTTCAGGATATAAACTAAATCTTCAAAAGAGTGAATGCTACCTCATTAACGCAGCAGGTATGTAACTTCAGGAAGCTGATTTGCCCTTTAAAATCTCGCGTTCTGGATTCAAGTACCTTTGCATCAATGTGACGCGTACATTCTCAGGCTTTTTGTCTGCCAACTTTACCCTGCTCATGACTAAAGTGAAATCTGATTTTCAGAGATGGAATAATCTGCCTCTCTCTTTAATTGGGAAGTTTAATGTTGTTAAAATGAATTTGCCTAAATTTCTTTATTTGTTTCAATCAATTCCCTTATTCTTACCAAAACATTTTTTTGACTCCCTAGACAAAATGATTAGCTCTTTTATTTGGGGTGTGAAGCCCCCGAGGGTCCGTAAATCATTACTCCAATGATGTAAGTTCAGTGGTGGTCTCGCTTTACCAAACTTTCAATTCTACTACTGGGCTACTCACATTTATAAAATACGTTGTTGGGTTGATTTATTTAGCTTGGTGCGAACTGGAAGCCCGCTCTTGCCCTCCTTCATCCTCTATATCTGCTCTTATATATTCCTCTCTTCCAACCAAGATTTCATTGTTGATCAACAATCCTGTTGTGCTTAATACTTTAAAGGTTTGTTATCAATTCAAGAAACATTTCAAATTTGTAGCTGCATCTCCTTTAGGTCCATTATGTAACAATTACCTGTTTTCTCCCTCACATTTGGATTCTGTTTTTTTCAGTATGGCATAACAAAGGTATACAATGTTTTGTTGATCTGTTTTCAGATGGTATTTTTAACAGCTTTACCAATTTATCATCATTGTATGGATTACAGCAAATCATTTTTTTAGGTACTTCCAAGTTAATAATAATAATGGATGGGATTTGTTAGACACTTTGTTTCTAAATGTTTTTCTAGTTTTCCCTCTTCACCTCCACGACAAATACGGGATAGTTTGATTACTTTCAAGACACAACAAAGAGGGATTGTTTCAGAGATGTATAACCGCATTCTGGATCTTTGCGATCAGTCCAACTCTAAAACAAGGGCTGCTTGGGAGGAAGAGCTGGGACTTCAACTTACTGAGGAGTGGTGGGATAACGTTGTGGGTGGGCTATGTACTGTTACGCCTTATGCATGTCTTGCACTCATTCAGTTTAAGGTTATACATAGGGTCCAATTTTCTAAATCAAGACTGTCTGTGATTTATTCAGAGGTGGATGATAAATGTGATAGATGTTCGGGCCCACACTGTCATCTGAGCCATATGTTTTTCCTTTGTCCACGATTACATAATTTTTGGTCCGGCTACTTTAATATAATGTCTACTTTAATGGGAATACCTCGACAGCCCTGTCCATTGATTGCCATTTTTGGGTCCCTGGATGAGTCAGGTCGATTAAACTCTGTGCAAAAATAAATTATTAATTTTACATCTTTAATAGCCAGACATCGCCTACTCCTACAGTGGAAATTCCCGAACCCACCCTTTGTGTCACAGTGGCTCAAAGATGTGGTGCTTTTTCTTAAATTTGAGAACATTAAATATAGAGTGAGGGGATGTACTGATCATTTTTTTCACAAATGGCAGCCTTTTTTTTATCATACTTTACAGACTTGCAGGTTCTGCCAGACTCAGGGCCGGTTTGTTAAATTTTGCTATGTGTAGGCGCACTCTTCACTCTTAATGCAAGATAATGCGCAATCTTCTTTACAAATATTTTTAATACCTATTTATTATTTTCTTTACTAATTAGTGTATATGTGAGTCAATGGCTGTTGTGTTTTGTTCTTTTTAAACCGAAGGAGATGCAATGGAATTTTGTTGCACAGTATTGTGCAATGACAATAAACGTATTATATTCTATTCTAATTAGCCAAGTGGGGTGGGGTGGTGTGTGACTGATGGTATAGTTGCATTATATATAACTTTTTAAATATATATATTTTTTAATTATTTCTATTTATTTTATGTTTCTGTATATTTTTGTATTTTTCTTTTGTGTATTATTTGAATGTGTCTTATTAACGTGCCTTTTTACATTATTGTGTTGATTTGTTTAAAATGAAAAATAACATTTATAAGAGAGACACAGGGAGGGAGAGACAAGGAGGGAGAGACAGGGAGAGAGAAAGAGAGACGGGGTGGGAGATTGCAACCTTCACGTGGTCCGCCCTGTTTCGACAAATGCAATCAACCCTGCGTGCACAATCAAATAAGATCAAATAGAACAAGTTGTCTGACAATTTTATGCTGTGCACGCCATACGTAAGAAGAAGCAGAAAGAGAGACAGAGAGAGAGCGATAGAGATGAGAGAGATAACGAGATGAAGAGAGAGACTCCCCTCAGCCGCGACATTACTCTTCCACCACCCCGGCCTCACGGCGCCCACCCATCAACCCCACCCGAGATTGACTGTAGAGTCTCATGTGGTTTAAAAGGTAGTGTCCCTAAGAAGTTGCAGATGTGTAGGGGTGGAGCCGCACAGCTATTTTATTTTCCTTCGCTCTTCGGAAATGCATTGGCTATCTATGTGGAAACATGTCAAATGGGATAGTCAAGGACGGAGTTAAAGGGAAAGAGAGTAAAGGGATGGTTAATGACCCCAGAATTAACAGGACATGAAGCTCACAAAGGGATAGGAGCGTATGGCCAAGTGTAATAGGGATCGATGTGAAAGGTCAAGTCAAGTCAAGTCAAGTCAAGTTTATTTGTCACATACATATACGAGATGTGCAGTGAAATGAAAGTGGTAATGCTCGCGGACTTTTGTGCAAAAGACAAACAACCAAACAACCAAACAAACTATAAACACAATCATAACACACATATTCTTTTACATAATAAACAATGGAAGGAAAAACGTTCAGTAGAGTTAGTCCCTGGTGAGATAGGCGTTTACAGTCCGAATGGCCTCTGGGAAGAAACTCCTTCTCAACCTCTCCGTTCTCACCGTATGGCAACGGAGGCGTTTGCCTGACCGTAGCAGCTGGAACAGTCCGTTGCAGGGGTGGAAGTGGTCTCTCGTGATATTGTTGGCTCTGGAGTTGCACCTCCTGATGTATAATTCCTGCAGGGGGGCAAGTGAAATTCCCATAGTACGTTCGGCCGAACGCACTACTCTCTGCAGAGCCTTCTTGTCCTTGGCAGAGCAATTCCCAAACCAGATGGTAATGTTCCCGGACAAGATGCTTTCCACCGCCGCTGCGTAGAAGCACTGGAGGATCCTCGGAGACACTCTGAATTTCCTCAATTGCCTGAGGTGGTAAAGGCGCTGCCTTGCCTTACTCACGAGTGCTGAGGCGTGTGATGCCCATGTCATATCCTCGGAGATGTGGACTCCCAGATATTTAAAACAGTTCACCCTATCCACAGGATCCCCATTTATCCCCAATGGAGTGTACGTACTCGGAATATGTGCCCTACTAAAGTCCATGATCAGCTCCTTCGTTTTTTTGACGTTTAAGAGGAGGCTGTTATCCTGGCAACATAGTGCTAGACCAGCCACCTCCTCCCGGTAGGCCTTCTCGTCATTGTCTGAGATCAGGTCCACCACCACAGTGTCATCAGCAAACTTAATTATTGAGTTGGAGCTGAACCTAGCCACACAGTCATGTGCGTACACCCAGGTCAATGGGCAACAAGGAAATGGCAGAAGAGTTGAATAGGTACTTCGGATCTGTTTTCACTAAGGAAGACACAAACAATCTCCCAGATGTACTGGAGAGTAGGAGTAAACAGATGTACCCGATCTAAGGGGGGTAGAGGAACTGAAATAAATTTTCATTAGGGGAGAAATAGTATTGGATAGGCTAATGGGACTGAAGGCTGATAAATCCACCGGGATTGATGGTCTGCATCCCAGGGTCCTCAGGAAGGTCTAGAAATAGTGGACGCATTGGTGATCATTTTCCAATGTTCAATAGATTCAGGATCAGTTCCTGTGGATTGGAGGATAGCTAATGTTATCCCACTTTTCAAGAAAGGAGCGAGAGAGAAAACGGGGAATTACAGACCAGTTAGTCTGACTTCGGTGGTCGGAAAGATGCTGGAGTCAATTATTAAAGAGGTAATAATGGGGCATTTGGATAGAAGTAAAAGGATTAGTCCAAGTCAACATGGATTTATGAAAGGGAAATCATGCTTGACTAATCTTCTGGAATTTTTTGAGGATGTGACAAGTAAAATGGATGAAGGGGTGCCAGTGACGTCACGACCGCGGTGCCACAGGTGCTGTCGCCGAGGGAGGACGGACGGAGCCGCGGCTCGAGAGACTAACAGAGACTAACAGAGGCAAAGAGGTTTGCCTCGCACTGCAAGGGAGCAGTGGACCAGACAGGAAGAGCGGACGGAATTACCACTAGACAGCCAAACCAGTAGGTAATTTACGGCTGGGGTGAGTACTTTCCCATTTATAGGAGGTAGGATTATATAAATAAGGGGTGTATCAATACAGTAGGGGATTCTTAAACAGGACCAGTTAATTACCTATATAAGATGGGCGGTCAGGAGATGTGCCAATACTGCGAGATGTGGGAATTTGTCGACACCATTGATGTAGAAGATCCCTACAGCTGCAGTAAGTGTTTGAGGCTAGAGGAACTCCAGCTCCGCATTGATGAGCTGGAGACCCAACTTCATACGCTGCGGTACATCAGGGAGGGGGAGTATTACCTGGATGTTTTGTGCCAGGGGATGGTCACACCGACCAGTTTAACTAATTCAGTAGGCAGTGAGCAAGGAAAGGAAGGTGTGGCCATAAGCGAGGCAGGTAGGGGGAACCAGGAGGAGATGCGGCAGGAGCCACAGCCCTTGTCCCTGACGAGCATGACCGAGGCTCTTACTCAATGTAAGGACGGGATCAGGGGCTGTGGGAGGGATGAGCAACCTGGCTGCAGCACCGTGGATCAGGAGGCCATTCAAGAGGGGGGAGTTAGAAGAAATGCCGTAGTGATAGGGGATAGTATTATTCGGGGGGTAGATAAGGTTCTCTGCGGCCAGCAGAACATGTCCCGAAGGCTGTGTTGCCTACCCGGTGCTAGGGTTAAGGATATCTCTGCGATGCTGGAGAGAAATTTGCAGAGGGAGGGGGAGGATCCAGTGGTCGTGGTCCATGTGGGGACCAATGACATAGGAAGGACGAGGAAGGAGGATCTGCTGAAGGAGTTTGAGCAGTTAGGGAATAAATTAAAAAGCAGAACCTCGAGGGTACTGATCTCCGGATTGCTACCTGAGCCACGGGCCAAATCGGCGAGGGTACGTAAAATTAAAAAGCTAAATGCGTGGCTCAAAGACTGGTGTGGGAATAATGGGTTTGGTTTCTTGGGCCACTGGCACCAGTACTGGGACAGGGGGGATCTGTTCTGTAAGGACGGACTTCACCTGAACGGTGCTGGGACTGGGATCCTGGCAAATCATATAACTAGGGCAGTAGAGAGGTCTTTAAACTAAGTAGCGGGGGGGAGGTATCAAGGGGGGTAATAACGGCAGGGGTAGAGGAAATAGAGCAGGGTATCAGTGGGGAAGCGGAAATTCAAAATGTGACAGGAGACAGAATTTGTGAAGATAAAGATCTAGATGTAAAAGGGGCAAAAACGGAAAGGAAGGGTAGTAAAAATCATCTGAAAGTGCTTTATCTAAATGCACGGAGTATTCGTAATCAGATAAATGAATTAACGGTGCAATTAAGTATATATAGTTATGATATCGTGGCCATTACGGAGACATGGCTGCAAGGAGATCAGGACTGGGAGTTAAATATAGAGGGGTACTCGACAATTAGGAAAGATAGACAGGAAAGAAAGGGAGGAGGGGTGGCCCTTTTAATAAGGGAGGGAATAACGGCAATAGAGAGGAAGGATATTGCGTTGAAGGATCAGGATAGTGAAACAGCTTGGGTACAGATAGAGAATAATAAGGGGAAAAAAACACTAGTGGGTGTAATTTATAGACCTCCAAATAGCTGTGACGCTGTTAGTCAGAACATAAATCTGCAAATAGTTGACGCATGTAAAAAGGGAACTGCTGTAATCATGGGGGACTTCAATTTTCATATTAATTGGGCAAACCAAACTGGGCAGGGTAGACTAGAGGAAGAGTTTATAGAATGTATTAGAGACGGGTTCCTAGAACAGTATGTCACCGAACCGACAAGGGGGGAGGCAATCTTGGATCTGGTCCTGTGTAATGAAGCAGGATTAATTAAAAATGTCATAGTTAGGGACTCGTTGGGAACAAGTGACCACAATATGGTCGAATTCCATATTCAAATAGAAGGGGAGCAGGTTGAAACTCAGGCTAGGGTGCTTAGTCTAAATAAGGGGGATTATGAAGGTATGAGGACTGAGCTGATCAAAGTTGACTGGGATAGCAGACTCAAGAATAAGACGGTACATGAGCAGTGGTGTACGTTTAAGGGTCTACTGTATAACCTTCAAGAAAAATTTATTCCTATGAAGAAAAAAAGGGGTAAGGGTAAGAACAGTCAGCCATGGCTCAGTAAAACTATAAAGGATAGTATTCGGCTGAAGGCAAGGGCATATAAGGTAGCCAGAGATAGTGGGAGGGTAGAGGATTGGGAAGCATTTAAAGGTCAGCAAAAAATAACTAAGAGATTAATTAAGACTGTGAAAATAGACTATGAAAGGAATTTAGCGAACAACATAAAAACTAATAGTAAGAGTTTTTATAGCTATATAAAAAGAAAAAGGGTGGCTAAGGTGAACGTTGGTCCATTGGAGGGTGAGACTGGAGAGTTGTTGGTGGGGAACATGGAAATGGCAAAGGCATTAAACGAGTATTTTGTATCAGTCTTCACCATAGAAGACACAAAAAATATTCCAACGCTGGATAAACAGGGGGCGGTAGGAATGGAGGAGCTAAATACTATTAAGATCACCAAGGAGGTGGTATTAGGGAAATTAATGAGACTGAAGTAGGATAAATCCCCTGGGCCTGATGGATTACATCCAAGGGTCTTGAGGGAGATAGCGGTGGGGATTGTGGATGCATTGGTGATAATTTTCCAAAACTCCCTGGAGGCAGGAACGGTCCCAGTGGATTGGAAAATGGCCAATGTAACACCTATATTTAAAAAAGGAAGTAAACAGAAGGCGGGTAACTATAGACCGGTTAGTCTAACATCGGTGGTGGGTAAAATGTTAGAGACAATTATTAAAGAAACACTAACGGGGCACTTGGATAAACATGACTTCATCGGACAGAACCAGCATGGTTTTGTGAAGGGGAAGTCCTGTTTAACGAATCTGCTCGAATTCTTTGAGGAAGTAACAACCCGGGTGGATAAAGGGGAACCGGTGGATGTGGTATACTTGGACTTCCAAAAGGCTTTTGACAAGGTGCCACATAAGAGACTATTGCTAAAAATAAAAAATTATGGGATTGGGGGTAATATATTAGCATGGGTAGAGGATTGGCTAACAAATAGGAAGCAGAGAGTGGGGATAAATGGTTCATACTCGGGATGGCAACCGGTAACTAGCGGGGTTCCGCAAGGGTCGGTGCTGGGACCCCAGTTGTTCACAATTTATATAAATGATTTGGAGGAGGGAACCAAGTGTAATATATCAAAATTTGCGGACGATACAAAAATGGGAGGAAAAGTAGGGGATGAGGAGGATAGGAAGAGTCTGCAAAAGGATATAGATAAGCTAGGTGAGTGGGCAACAACTTGGCAGATGAAATTTAATACTAATAAATGTGAAGTCATTCACTTTGGGAAAAAAAATGATAGGGCAAGTTATTTTCTAAATGAGGAGGAGCTGCGTTGTAATGCAACGCAAAGGGATCTAGGGGTATTAGTACATGAATCACTAAAAGTTAGTATGCAGGTGCAGCAAGCAATCAGGAAGGCCAATGGAGTTTTGGCCTTTATTGCTAGGGGGATTGAGTATAAAAACACGGAGGTCTTGCTGCAGCTGTACACAGTATTAGTGAGACCACATTTGGAATACTGTGTACAGTTCTGGGGTCCATACTTAAGAAAGGATGTACTAGCCCTGGAGGCAGTGCAGCGAAGGTTTACAAGATTAATTCCTGCAATGAGGGGATTGACATATGAGGAAAGGTTAAGTAGGCTGGAACTCTACTCTTTGGAGTTTAGAAGAATGAGAGGCGATCTCATTGAAACATATAAGATCGTGAGGGGCCTTGATCGGGTGGATGCACCGAGGATGTTCCCAATGATCGGGGAAACTAGAACTAGGGGACATAGTTGCAGAATAAGGGGGGGCTCTTTTAAAACTGAGATGAGGAAGAACTTCTTCACCCAGAGGGTGGTTAATTTATGGAATTCACTGCCCCAGGGAGCAGTGGAAGCAGAAACTTTAAATATATTTAAGACTAAAATAGATGGTTTTTTAGCTGCCAAGGGGATAAGGGGCTACGGGGAGAGGGCAGGGATATGGACCTAGGTATGGTTAGTATAGTAAGACCTGAGTGATCTCCTGGACAAGTGTCGATCGCCTGGATTGGGGTCGGAGAGGAATTTCCCGGATTTTTTTCCCGAATTGGACCTGGGTTTTTATCCGGTTTTTTGCCTCCCCCAGGAGATCGCGAGGTTCTTGGGGTGGAGAGGGGTGATAGCGGTATAAAGGGGAGGGTAGTGTCTTGTGTTCTGTGTCTTGTGTCTACTGTTTGTGGGTAAGTGTGTCTGTTTAGTGTTCAGCCATGAGCGAATGGCGGTGCGGGCTCGACGGACCTGGTGGTCTACTCTCGCACCTACTTTCTATGTTTCTATGTTTCTATGAATGTAATGCATCTAGACTTTCAGAAAGCCCTTGATAAGGTCCCGCACGGGAGATTGGTGATTAAAATGATAGCACATAGTATTGGGGGTGTTGACATGGGTTAAAAATTGGTTGGCAGACCGGAAGCAAAGAGTAGGAGTGAACGGGTCCTTTTCAGAAAGGCAGGCAGTGGTGAGTGGAGTGTCGCAAGGCTTGGTGTTGGGGCCGCAACGATTTACCATATATATTAATGATTTGGAAGAAGGAATTAGGAGCAACACTAGCAAGTTTGCGGATGACACAATGCTGGGTGGCAGTGTGAACTGTGAAGAGGATGTGAGGAGGTTGCAGGGTGACCTGGACAGGTTGAGTGAGAGGGCAGATGCGGTGCAGATGCAGTATTATATAGATAAATGTGAGGTTATCCACTTTGGCGGCTAAAACAAGGGGGCAGATTATTATCATAATGGGTTTAAGAAGGAACTGCTGATGCTGTAAAATCGAAGGTACACAAAAAAGCTGGAGAAACTCAGCGGGTGCAGCAGCATCTATGTTGTATATGTTATATATGTTATATATCATAGCTGCTGCAGCACCCACTGCACCCGCTGAGTTTCTCCATTATCTTAATGGGGTTAGGTTAGGTAAGGGGGAGGTACAGCGAGACCTGGGTGTCCTTGTACACCGGTCATTGAAAGTTGGCGTGCAGGTACAGCAGGCAGTGAAGAAAGCTAATGGAATGTTGGCCTTCATAACACGAGGATTTCAGTATAGGAGTAAACAGGTTCTTCTGCAGTTGTATAGGGCTCTGGTGAGACCACATCTGGAGTATTGTGTACAGCTTTGGTCTCCTAATTTGCGGAAGGACATCCTTGTGATTGAAGCAGTGCAGCGTAGGGTCACTAGATTGATCCCTGGGATGGCGGGACTGTCATATGAGGAATGATTGAAAAGACTAGGCTTGTATTCACTGGAGTTTTGAAGGATGAAGGGGTATCTTATAGACATATAAAATTATAAAAGGACTGGCCAAGCTAGCTGCAGGAAAAATTTCCCCAATGTTGTGTGAGTCCAGAACCAGTGACCACAGTCTTAGAATAAAGTGGGGTCATTTAAGACTGACGTGAGAAAAAACTTTTTCACCCAGAGAGTTGTGAATAAAGTCTAATCTAATCTAATCTAATTTATGGAATTCCCTGCCACAGAGGGCTGTGGAGGTCAAGTCACTAGATGGATTTAAGAGAGAGTTAAATAGAGCCCTAGGGGCTAGTGGAGCCAAGGGATATGGGCACGAGTTATTGATAGGGGAATATCAGCCATGATCACAATGAATGGCGGTGCTGGCTCGAAGGGCCGAATGGCGTCCTCCTGCACCTATTTTCTATGTTTCTATGAAATTGACTGTTTATTCTCTATCTTCTCAACTTTTATTAAGCAGCGGATGTGGCTCAGCAAAGAGACTGTTCATTTTCTTCGCTGCGTGACCTGGCATTAAGATTGTTTACCTTATCGGTATTTTAAGTTTAATTTCTTCCTATTTCTTACCTTTTGAATTGAATTCAAGAGAGATCTGAATTGTACACTGGCCATGTGGAATTCGGATTGAGGTGTTGGATGAGAATTGGAAATGCCTTTATCTCAGAAAAATATCTGTCAATTTGAAATTGTTTTTTCTTTCTAATGACCTATTTTTAAAGGGTCTGCCTTGTAAGTAGTTAAAGAGTTTAAGTAAAGCCGAGCACTTGCACTAGCAAGAGTACAGCACAAAAACATGAATGTTTTCGCCTTTCTTCTGCAACACTATCAAGATTACAGCACAATAACACGAACAGGCAAGAGGCTGTACAATGCTTTGTAAGATAAAGAATTGCCAAATTGCTGATTATTAGGGTATAAATATATCTGATTGAACATTAACTCTGTGTGTGGAGAAAGAGAGACTCTGTAGTCTGTATTTTCAATACTGTGAGAGTTGACTCCCACACCCGCATTGCGAAATAAAGACGTTACTGTATTACTAACTTTTGTGTTGTCATCTGTTTGAAGCAAATTGAACCTGAACTCTAGGACTCAGCACATGGGAGGGGAAAACCCAGAAAGGGAGGGACATCAACCTACTCTTTAAAACCCCTTACCGGCTAGAAGTAGATCTCTTTCCCTGATGAAGCTACAGCGATAGTGAAACTGGAAAACCGTTGCCCAGTCGGGAAGAGTTCGGCCGGTGGTTTCCGCAAGCTGGGAAAAACAAAGACTTGGTGAGCACCGTGGTTTTAACCCTACTACGCTAGAGATAATTGGTGCTATACTTTACTGCATTACTATTGCAGTATAGTTTACTACTAACTAAGCCAGAAATGAGTAATAACATGCAGAGGGGAGTGGGGGTAGAGCCATTGTTTAGCAACAGTAGAGCTAATAGGACTTGATGTTTCAATCCCTGTAATAAGTCGGCACTCTTGCTATTTGCAGTGGGAGTGGAGTGGTGAGTGGAGGTGCGTCATCGGGGTCATCAGGTGGGCACCCTCCTTCTTTGACGTTTCATTGATAAGCCCACAACATCTCCAGAGGGCTCAAGGGTGAGACCTGGAGTCCCAGTTATACCTCCCACAATTCCATACCCTCCTGTCTACATCTTGAAACCCAATTGTTATCTCTCCTTATGATCCAAATCCAATTGCTGCTTTTTTCTGCAGAATTTGATGATGACTTGATTGCTTGTTGGAGGGAGCAACCCCTCACCTCCATTTTCTTTAATAGCCTGGTCATAGATGTAGCAACAAATCCCCTGCATCCCACTTCAACTGGGAAAATCTTGGTCCTCCTGCCATTCTGGGCAGCTTCAGCTGCCTGTTCAGCGTACTTTGTCTTTTTCCTCATAAGCTTCTTCAACACCATCATCCCATAGCAAAGAGTTGGAGTAAACGGGTCCTTTTCACAATGGCAGGCAGTGAATAGTGGGGTACCGCAAGGCTCAGTGCTGGGACCCCAGCTATTTACAATATATATTCATGATCTGGATGAGGGAATTGAAGGCAACATCTCCAAGTTTTCGGATGACACTAAGCTGGGGGGCAGTGTTAGCTGTGAGGAGGATGCTAGGAGACTGCAAGGTGACTTGGATAGGCTGGGTGAGTGGGCAAATGTTTGGCAGATGCAATATAATGTGGATAAATGTGAGGTTATCCACTTTGGTGGCAAAAAACAGGAAAGCAGACTATTATCTAAACGGTGGCCAATTAGGAAAAGGGGAGATGCAACGAGACCTGGGTGTCATGGTACACCAGTCATTGAAAGTAGGCATGCAGGTGCAGCAGGCAGTGACGAAAGCGAATGGTATGTTAGCTTTCATAGCAAAAGGATTTGAGTATAGGAACAGGGAGGTTCTACTGCAGTTGAACAGGGTCTTGGTGAGACCACACCTGGAGTATTGCGTACAGTTGTGGTCTCCAAATCTGAGGAAGGACATTATTGCCATAGAGGGAGTGCAGAGAAGGTTCACCAGACTGATTCCTGGTATGTCAGGACTTTCAAATGAAGAAAGACTGGATAGACTCGGCCTATACTTGCTAGAATTTAGGAGATTGAGATAGATAGATAGATATAATTTAATTGCCACACAACCAAGGTCGGTGGAATTTGGGTTGCCAGCAGCGGTACAGTAATAAAGAACACAACCACAATAAAATTTTTACACAAACATCCACCACAGCATTCATCACTGTGGTGGAAGGCACAGAGCTTGGCCAGTCCTCCTCCATTTCCCCCCCGTGGTCGGGACCACCACCCTCCACAGCCGTTGCTGCGGGCGTCCAGATGGTAAGGGACAAAGTCAAAGTCAAGGTGAGTCCAGGATCGGCTCTTCCCAACCAGAGACCGCGGCTTCAGGCTGGTGTAGGCCGCAGGCCGGCGGTCAAAGTTTTAAAGTACCTGCCGCGCCGCAGCCGGAAGCACCGCAGTCTGCAGGGCCGGCGGTCGAAGCTCTCCTCCAGGGGAGATGGTAAGTCCATGCCGCACCCGCGGTCGAAGACGGCCGCGGGCCGGCGGTGAAAGCTTCTGCTTCCACCCGGGTCCTCCACGAGGGATCCCGGGCTGTAGACGCCGCACCAGCTGGAGTTCTGCAGACCGCGGGCCAGCGTAACGGAGCGCTCCCCTCCAGCGAGGTCTCAGCCGCTCCGCGCCGAGAGTCTACGTTGCGCCCGCCGCTGAAGCTCCGGGCGCGTCTCCGGGAAAGTCCGCGCCGATCCTTGCTGTTAGGCCACGGGGGGGGGGGGGGGGGGGGGGGGGGCGACCTGAAAAAATCGCCTCTCCGTGGAAGAGGCGGCCGAAACGGTTTCCCCCTTACACCCCCACACCACCCCCCACACATAACACACAAAGAAACATTAAAAACAGACTTTTAAACATACTAAAAAAATAAAAAAAAGTTGGAAAAAAACGGACACGCTGCCGACAGGTTGCTGCCAGTGCAGCACCCCCTACAGGTTCTACAGAGGGGCGATCTTATAGAAACTTACAAAATTCTTAAGGGGTTGGACAGGCTAGATGCAGGGAGATTGTTCCCAATGTTGGGGAAGTCCAGGACAAGGGGTCACAGCTTAAGGATAAGGGGGACATCCTTTAAGACCGAGATGAGAAAAACATTTTTCACACAGAGAGTGGTGAATCTCTGGAACTCTCTGCCACAGAGGGTAGTTGAGGCCAGTTCATTGGCTATATTTAAGATGGATTAGATGTGGCCCTTGTGGCTAAAGGGATCAGGGGGTATGGAGAGAAGGCAGGTACAGGATACTGAGTTGGATGATCAGCCATGATCATATTGAATGGCGGTGCAGGCTCGAAGGGCCGAATGGCCTACTCCTGCACCTATTTTCTATGTATCTATGTATCCCATGGAACTGTCTATTCCACAACGTATGCCAACTTGGCTGTTGTGAACCACAGGACCATGTCTGGCCGGAGTGTAATAATGTGTAATAATGTCAATCGCGACCAGCACAGGAATCAACCGAGACCGAGAGACTTCTTCGCAGTCGCTGTTAGAGTTATTTATAAAATGGCCCAGACTCTGCACCGGAGAGAAGAGATAGAAAGATAGAGAGACAGAGACAGAGACAGACAGAGGTAGAGATAGATAGAGAGTCTCCCCAGCGGCGACATGACTCCTCCACCGCCCCGGCCGCCCGGCGCCCACCCATCAGCCCCACCCGAGATTGATGGTCGTGTTGCGGCGGCGGGACCCGGCGCAGACCCGACCCCAGGCCCAGGCCCGGCTCCCCAAGCTCCGCCAACCCCAGACCCAACAATCTTAAGTCTGAAGAAAGGTTTTGGCCCGAAACGTTGCCTATCTCCTTCGCTCCATAGATGCTGCTGCACCTGCTGAGTTTCTCCAGCATTTGTGTGTACCATACCAATCTTGTATGTTTCAATAAAATACCCTCTCATCCTTCTAAACTCCAGAGTGTACAAGCCCAGCCACTCCCTTCTCTCAGCATAGACAGTCCCCCCAATCCCGGGAATTAACCTATTAAACTTACGCTGCTCTCCCTCAATAGCAAGAATGTCCTTCCTCAAATTAGGGGACAAAAACTGCACATAATACTCCAGGTGTTGTCTCACTAGGACTCTGAACAACTCTGAGCCTTGCGGAATGTGTGGAGCCGAGGAATCTAGGCATGCGTGTACGAGTTGGGCCGAAGGGCCACTTTTCCACGCTGTATCACTCTATGACTTTATGACAAAGTGCTGGAGTAACTTAGCGGATCAGGCAACATCAGTGGAGAAGATAGACATAAAGTGCTGGAGTAACTCAGCGGGTCAGGCAGGAATGGGTGGTGTTTTGGGTCAACATCCTTCTTTGGTTTAGTCTAGTTTAGAGATGCAGCGTAGAAACAACAGGTCTTTCGGCCCACGGAGTCCGCGCTGACCAGCGATCACCGCGTACACTAGCACTAACCCACGCACATTAGGGACAATTCAGCAATTTTGCGGAGGCCCATTAATCTACAACCTTGAACGTCTTTGAAATGTTGGAGGAAACCAGAACACCCGGAGTTAAAATCCACGCACCCAAGGGGAGAACGTACAATCTCCGCACAGACAGCACCCGTAGTCAGGATCGAAGCCGGGTCTCTGGCGGTGAGGCAGCAACTGTACCGGTGCGCCAGTGTGCCGCCCAGAATTATATAACGGTTTCCGCCGCCATAAACACTCAATATGTGCTAGTAATGTTCTGTTTGCCAGCTTGTTGATCCTCTGTGTTCCCCTCCTGCAGCGTTTAGGAGCAGTTACTGTGAACGGGGAGACGGGGACATGAGCTGCTATTGAGGGCGGCCAGGGTGCAAGTGAGCCGCCCCGCTCGGTGTGCGGGCTAAGCTTCGGTGGAGGACCACATGACGGGGCACAACAAGAAGAAGCGTTATGAGTGTGACGTGTGTGGCAAGTCCTGGCAGTACCCGAGCCTGCTGGCGATACACCGGCGGGTTCACACGGGAGAACGCCCCTTCGACTGCACGGAGTGCGGTAAGAGTTTCAAGTCGCCAAGTGAACTGAAGATCCACCAGCGAGTGCACATCGGCGAGAGGCCCTATGGCTGCTCCACATGTGGCAGGAGCTTTGCCCAGTTGTCGAGGCTGCGGGAGCACCAGTGGGTGCACAGCAGTGAGCGGCCCTTCACCTGCTCCGTCTGTGGCAAAGGCTTCACGTTGTTGTCGAGACTGAACGTGCACAGGTGGGTGCACACCGGGGAGCGGCCTTACATCTGCAGCAACTGCGGCAAGGGGTTTACCCGCTCCGGCAGCCTATTGGTGCACCAGCGCACCCACACCGTCAAGGGCTCCTACACCTGTGCCCAGGGTGGTAAGGGCTTCGCCACATCCAGCAACCTGCTAAGGCACCAGCGCACCCACAGCGGCGAGCGCCCCTACACCTGTTGGCGTGCACCCCCGTGCGGCAAGGGCTTCATCTGCTCCAGCCAGCTGCGGTCCCACCAACGGGTGCACGCCGTCGACCGTCCAGTGTGGAGAACGCTTTGCCATGGCCTCGCACGCCCTGTCTCACCAGCACGAGCACACCAGTAGCCAGCCCTTCGACTGCCCGTACTGTGGTGAGGAGTTTGACAGCTCGCGGGGGTTGGGGCAGCACCGGCTCCCACTGTGACAATAGAGCACGGGGCTGCGGGAGAACCAGCAGATACACACCAGAGAGAGACCCTTAGTGTGAGCTGAGTATGACGAGGCTTTCACCCACATGTCCAGCATGTGGCAGCACCGGCGTATCCACAGCGGTGAGCGTCCCTTCCCCTGCCCGTCCAGTGGTAAGGGCTTCACCCCCCTTGAGCACCTGCTGGAGTACCGGCGAGTCCACACACTGGCCAGTGCCCCTTCACCTGCCCGCTCTGTGACAAGGCCTTTGCCCACTCCTCCAGCCTCCTGGCACACCGCCACGTGGATAGGCGCTGTTTAGGTAAACACAAAATGCTGGAAGAAATGGGTAACTTTTCGCGTCGAGGCCCTTCTTCAGTCTCGACCCAAAATGTCATCCATTCCTTCTCTCCAGAGATGATGCTTGTCCCACTGAGTTACTCCAGCGTTTTGTGTCCTTTTTCGTAAACCAGCATCTGCAGTTCCTTGTTTTTAAACCATTCTGGTTAACCATCTCTGCACCTTCCCCAAAGCCTCCATGTCAGTCCTGTAATGGAGTGACTAGAACTGTATGTAATATTCCAAATGCTACCTGACCAATGTCCCTTAAAGCTGCACATATACATTCCTCTCTCCTTATCTCCCATCCTTTTTTCTCCTTATTTTCTATCGCCTCTGTCACTTAGTTCACTCATCTGCCGTTCACCCCCTTATCTGTTAACATAAGGTCAGTCTGAAGAAGGGTCCCGACTCGAAATGTAACCTATTCATGTTCTCCACAAGTACTGCCTGACCCGCTGAGTTACTCTAGCATTGTGTGAAACGTCACCTATCCATGTTCTCCACAGATGCTGCCTGACCCGCTGAGTTACTCCAGCACTTTGTGTTAGAGTCATAAAGTGACACAGTGTGGAAACAGGCCATTCGGCCCAACTTGCCCACACCTACCAACATGTCCCAGCTACAATAGTCCCACCTACCTGCGTTTGGTCCATATCCCTCCAAACTTGTCCTATTAGGCTGTGGGCCGAGCATCAAAAATGTGTCTGAAATCAACTTTCATGACCTATGTATCGGAACTACATTGAATTTTGCACAGCTTTAGATAAAACTAGACCAAGTGCAGACCCGTTGGGTCTGTTTCCCCAACGGCGTTTGCGGGGGGGGGGGGGGGGGGCTGCGGCATCACACTCACATTAACCCCCCACCAAACACACAGGTGGGGGGAGGGGGGGAGAAGAGGGGAGGGAGGGAGAGGAGGAGGAGGAAACGGGACAGATTTGGGAGGGAAAGGAGAGCGGGGTAGGGGGTGAGAGAGGGGGATGGGGAGAGAGATGAGGGGGGTAGGGGAGGAGGGAAGGAGAAGGAGAGGGGTGGGGGGAGAGGGGAAAGTGGGGAGGGAGAGTGGAGGGGGAAGGGAGGCGTAAAGTGGAAGAGTGGGGAGGGAGGGGTAGGGGGAGTGGTGGAAGAGGGACAGAGGGGTAGGGGGAAAGGGGCGGGGGGAGAGCGAATGGGGTGGGGTAGAGGGGGAATGGGGTGGGGGAGAGAGGGATGGGTGGGAGAGGGAGAGGGGTGAGGAGAGGGAAACAGAAACAGAAATTAAGTGCAGGAGTAGGCCATTCAGAAACAATGGTTCTGAACTTAAAGAAAGGTAACTTTGAGGGTATGAGACGTGAATTGGCCAAGATTGACTGGCAATTAATTCTAAAAGGGTTGACGGTGGATATGCAATGGAAGACATTTAAAGACTGCATGGATGAACTACAAAAATTGTTCATCCCAGTTTGGCAAAAGAATAAATCAGGGAAGGTAGTGCATCCGTGGATAACAAGGGAAATCAGGGATAGTATCAAAGCGAAGGATGATGCGTACAAATTAGCCCGAAAAAGCAGCATACCGGAGGACTGGGAGAAATTCAGAGACCAGCAGAGGAGGACAAAGGGCTTAATTAGGAAAGGAAAAATAGATTATGAAAGAAAACTGGCAGGGAACATAAAAACTGACTGCAAAAGTTTTTATAGATATGTGAAAAGAAAGAGATTAGTTAAAACAAATGTAGGTCCCTTGCAGTCAGAAACGGGTGAGTTGATCATGGGGAACAAGGATATGGCGGACCAATTGAATAACTACTTTGGTTCCGTCTTCACTAAGGAAGACATAAATAATCTGCCGGAAATAGCAGGGGACCGCGGGTCAAAGGAGTTGGAGGAATTGAGTGAAATCCAGGTTAGCCGGGAAGTGGTGTTGGGTAAATTAAATGGATTAACGGCCGATAAATCCCCAGGGCCAGATAGGCTGCATCCCAGAGTACTTAAGGAAGTAGCTCCAGAAATAGTGGATGCATTAGTAATAATCTTTCAAAACTCTTTAGATTCTGGAGTAGTTCCTGAGGATTGGCGGGTAGCAAACGTAACCCCACTTTTTAAGAAGGGAGGGAGAGAGAAAACGGGGAATTACAGACCAGTTAGTCTAACATCGGTAGTGGGGAAACTGCTAGAGTCAGTTATTAAAGATGGGATAGCAGCACATTTGGAAAGTGGTGAAATCATTGGACAAAGTCAGCATGGATTTACAAAAGGTAAATCATGTCTGACGAATCTTATAGAATTTTTCGAGGATGTAACTAGTAGCGTGGATAGGGGAGAACCAGTGGATGTGGTGTATCTGGACTTCCAGAAGGCTTTCGACAAGGTCCCACATAAGAGATTAGTTTACAAACTTAAAGCACACGGCATTGGGGGTTCAGTATTGATGTGGATAGAGAACTGGCTGGCAAACAGGAAGCAAAGAGTAGGAGTAAACGGGTCCTTTTCACAATGGCAGGCAGTGACTAGTGGGGTACCGCAAGGCTCAGTGCTGGGACCCCAGCTATTTACAATATATATTAATGATCTGGATGAGGGAATTGAAGGCAATATCTCCAAGTTTGCGGATGACACTAAGCTGGGGGGCAGTGTTAGCTGTGAGGAGGAAGCTAGGAGACTGCAAGGTGACTTGGATAGGCTGGGTGAGTGGGCAAATGTTTGGCAGATGCAGTATAATGTGGATAAATGTGAGGTTCTCCATTTTGGTGGCAAAAACAGGAAAGCAGACTATTATCTAAATGGTGGCCGACTAGGAAAAGGGGAGATGCAGCGAGACCTGGGTGTCATGGTACACCAGTCATTGAAAGTGGGCATGCAGGTGCAGCAGGCAGTGAAGAAAGCGAATGGTATGTTAGCTTTCATAGCAAAAGGATTTGAGTATAGGAGCAGGGAGGTTCTACTGCAATTGTACAGGGTCTTGGTGAGACCACACCTGGAGTATTGCGTACAGTTTTGGTCTCCAAATCTGAGGAAGAACATTATTGCCATAGAGGGAGTGCAGAGAAGGTTCACCAGACTGATTCCTGGGATGTCAGGACTGTCTTATGAAGAAAGACTGGATAGACTTGGTTTATACTCTCTAGAATTTAGGAGATTGAGAGGGGATCTTATAGAAACTTACAAAATTCTTAAGGGGTTGGACAGGCTAGATGCAGGAAGATTGCTCCCGATGTTGGGGAAGTCCAGGACAAGGGGTCACAGCTTAAGGATAAGGGGGAAATCCTTTAAAACCGAGATGAGAAGAACTTTTTTCACACAGAGAGTGGTTGAAG